>NC_041381.1:409044504-409155019 GCF_002162155.2 Triticum dicoccoides | reverse complement strand
GACAATAATGAACTTCAAGAACCATAACAGCCTGGCCATGTAAGCACACGTACAATACGACATGCGGAAATTCTTTTTTTCGAGAAAACGCAAAGGACTCTTTGCGTTTCATTTCATTGAAAAGGTGAGAAGATACAATCCTCCTAGGAGGTAGTGGTTACATGGATTGGCCACCTATTAGTGGACATCCCAGTTAGTGGGGAGGACTACCCTGAGACCCAAAGCGCCGGCTTGTGCCCAACATGTGGCTTCGGCCTTAATCCTATCTACGAGTACGGTAACCGAGGGGCGCGCGTTCTCGAAGACGCACTCATTGCGTTGTTCCCAAATCATCCAAGGGACGAGCATGGCGATGGATTGCAGGCCTTTCCGTAGCGCGTGTGGGGTCTGCCCTTTCGTACGTTGCCACCAGTCCGTGAGGGTGGGTTCGTTACTTGGCGGTTGAGAAGGTATCCTCGCCCAAGCCAGCATGTCGTGCCAGACCTGCCGCGAGAACGGGCATTCTAGGAGCAGGTGCCATATCGTCTCTGGGGCCTGATCACAGAGAAGGCATCGTGGGTGGTGCTGAAGGCCGCGACGGGCGAGTCTGTCCGCTGTCCAACACCGGTCCAACATGCGGAAATTCTCACTAAGTTCAAATATATACATACATGAATAATATAATCAGCTCAAGCAAGCTTAGTGTATTATACAAATATAGATGTTGACTCATCTGAAAATAGTTTACTTCTCTTGCAATGATCAAAGTTTATTCTAGTATAAACTAACCCATTTTCATACATATAAATTATTTTACTATGCATAATTTGTGGCAGAGAGATATTTGTCCGTGGCAGTTTGACACGTATATATGCCATTCTTAAGAAGATATAGGGTTGCTAATACAAAGGAGTGATGACATCAATACATGAATGTAAGACAAATATAACCATATATCGAATAAGACACTTGGTAGTGTATCAGTATATATTTAGTGCGGGGAGAACTTATAAAATTCCACACTTCTTGGATGTATGCATCAGACTTGAAAAAAATGTCAGGTGACCAAATAACATGGTCAGGCCTGCATTGGCTGGAACCAATGACAAAGCCAGCCACGTACGATTTATTGGACCTGGCAACCCAGTTGTTCGCACTTCACTAGCTACTGTTATTCCCAATGTGCCCTGATGATCTCTTCTCAATGTCCTATGCTTGCTATGAAACTTCCATGTAAATAATTTATAAATCCTATCTGTAATTTATTAAGGAGAATAAAACCATGCATAATCTGTTCCTGCCAATCTTTATTTGAACTTTGAACATTTTTTGTGTTGAATGCTCACTTTCTTGAGAAATCTGTATGGATTTCAGGTACTTAGCCACCTAGCGTATGGATATGATAACTTGGAGTGTCACGGAACATTTGGCTGTCTGCAGTATTTTGGACCAGCCGACTTCAACCATGTCACGAATCTTATGTGTGTTATTTGGCCCTTCAAGTATTTTGGAGTAGAACTTTGTGCTCATGGATGTGACTTGTGTTCTGGACTAATGTTTGAACTCTTTTAGACCAGCAAGTAGTGCTCCTATTAATGTAACTTGTTTTGTTATGAACCTACGTCAATACATATGTATGTTGTTATGAACCTGGGTCAAACATATGCAGTGCTCATGGATGGGCAAACTATTTGGTTGTGAACCTGCGTCAGTATATATGTATGTTGTCATCTTGATGCTGTTTATGGATTACATTTGAGCATTGTATATGTATATCCAATATTTTCGTTTTGATGTTGTTTGTGGATGACATTTGAGCAACACATATGTGCCCAATTACTGTTTTGGTTGTACACTTTATATGGATGTTGCATGTTACCTGTTGGCAAGGTACATACCTATCTTCATAGAGTAAGTGTCAACAAATGTCCGTAACAAGCTGGACATAATGAGTGTCGCCCATGGTATGTACCTACATTGACAGATTAAGTGTCGGCCAAGGTATGCACCTACCTAGACAGATTAAGTGTCAGCAAAAGCATATACCTAGAGGGACAATCTATGTGTTGACAAAAGTAGGGCTTATGCCCACAAAAGAACTGTCGGGGTACATAGGGTGTACGCCCACAAACCAACTATCAGGATAGGTATGGTGTATGTCTGCAGGAAATGTGTCGGTGTAGGTCGGGTGTACACCGACTGAAAGTGTGTTTGGAAGTAAACAACTGTAGGCAATACCTTTGCCCATAGCAAGTCCTCCGACTGTTTTTTCTTTTGTTGGTGTAGCTGTTAGCTACAATTTTGTGTCGGCAAAGGTACACTATGCCAACAGATGGGTGTGTCACCAAATCTTGACTGTGGTGTAGTGAAAAGGCATTAGAAATACTCCAAAAAGCATTACTAAGCATAAAAACATTATAAATAATAGTAGGAAATCATGATGCAAAACAGACGTATCAAAAAAACCCACTTCCTTGATGATACGTCTTTGTCACAATAGGTCACGTTTTCTGTCATGCATGTACATCCATGATGATTTTATGACAGAATCAAGATAGTCATACATGTGTTGTCGTAAAAGACTTCCATGACAATACCAAAATTCTCATCATGGAAGTGTTCACTTCCATGACGATAAATGACGCGTCATGGAAGTGCTTTCGTCAAGGGTAATTGACATGTGGCATAACGGATCGCCATTAAGCTATCGGGTCCAGTTTAGGATCCGATAACCCATTAACAGCAACGACCAATGGCGATTTTTCACGTGTAAAATTCTCATTGGCCGGAGGAAACATGTGTCAGCTCGCCATTGGGTCAGATAGGCGCCTATGATATGTCGACACGTGAGACGACCCAACACTGGCCCATTTATCTTACAAAGGCCGCCCCGTTTGACTTGGTCAAAAGCTAGCGGGCCAGCCCATGAAAACCCTGTTAACGGTATGTTCGAATATAGCCCATTTTACGGCCTGATAACTCAGGTCCATTATGGCGTTCCTGAAATCGTGCCAACATCGTCATGTAGGCCGTCCAGTATAATACCAGCCCGTTTCATTTTTGGCCCATGTATGGCCCATGACGTCTTTCGGCCCATATGAGGCCTTTCATATCTTTGGGCGCTTTAGTGGGCCGCGGTGACTCTGGCCCATAATAAACAGTAAATTTCTTTATACCAATTAACAACCCATGATTCACAAGGGCAGTTTCCAGCCCGTGTTAACTTTCAGCTACTGACGGCCCATACATTTGTGTGCTCCTTTTTGGCCCTCGATTACTTCCGGCCCATTACTGGCCTGTACCCCTAATGGGCCAAATTCAGCATGTGGTTAGAATCGGCCCGTTTGTGGCTTGTTAACCCATTGCGCCGTTTCCAGTCCGTCCTGTATTCTGGCCCATTAACGACCCGTTATGCCTGTGACAGAATTAAGCCTTTGCTGTCTTCCGGCCTGTTAACGACCTATTACCATGCTGGCCCGATACCAATTACGCCCGTTTATGACCCATGTTCACCCATTTATCAGATGGCTAGAAGCCCACTAATTCTACGACCCATTGGAGGCCCATAGGTCCGACGGCCCGTAGGAGGCCCATGGATCCTACGGCCCGTATCAGGCTCAAGGTTACCACAGTTTGTATATGGCCCATGGTTGTTGTGGCCACTAGCAAACCAAGGAAAAAGAAGACTAGGGAAATAAATAAGACTGGAACTAATGCTAGGCTATTAAGGCGATTACACAGATTACATCCACTCGGCATCAAAGTTCGCCACCTGTGCAAATATAGGGAACGCCCTACACTATACAAAAATGGCTTGCTGTTTTCTTCAGTCGGTTGCTGCACGTTAAGAACAAATTTTGTATTGCAACAAAAAAATTACAACCATAAACAAAAGGAAGGTTCGCATAAAAGTTAACAGTCCGGCAGAGAAATGCACCACCAGAAGTTTAGAAGCTCAGTACATTTGACCTGACTGTTACATTTCCATGCTGTACTGTCCGATGGAGCACCATAATCTTTGCCTTCATTTCTCCGAGGCTCCTGAAAAACATAGCAAATGTCTGATAGTCTATTTTCAAAACCATCCATATCTTGACGACATCGAACAATTGTTGTCCTTGTTTCACAAAGAGTCTCTGTTAGGAAATGGATTTGTGTCTAGAGCGTAGATATAACATTGTTTTGAGCTTGCATATCTTGATCATGAGGCAGTTTGGACAAGATTGCCTTAACAACCAACCCAGTGATACGTCTCCAACGTATCTATAATTTTTTATTGTTCCATGCTATTTTATTATCTGTTTTGGATGTTTTATATGCATTAATATGCTATTTTATATTATTTTTGGGACTAACATACTAATCTAGAGCCCAGTGTCAGTTCCTGTTTTTTCCTTATTTTTGACTTTTGCAGAAAAGCAATACCAAACGGAGTCCAAACGGAATGAAACCTTCGCGATGATTTTTGTTGGACCAGAAGATAACTAGGAAACTTGGAGATGAAGTCAGAGGAGCCACGAGGCTGCCACAAGGACGGAGGTCGCACCCAGGGGGTAGGGCGCGCCCCCACCCTTGTGGTCCCCCTGACCCTCCTGACCTAATTCTTTCACCTATATATTCCCATATATCCCCAAACCACAATAGGCATCCACGAAAACACTTTTCCACCGCCGAAACCTTCTGTACCTGTGAGATCCCATCTAGGGACCTTTTCGGGCACCCTGCCGGAGGGGGATTCGATCATGGTGGGCATTGATGTCTACTACACAACCTTCTTCTTATAGACGTTGTTGGGCCTGCAAGTGCACAGGTTTGTAGGACAGTAGAAAATTTCCCTCAAGTGGATGACCTAATGTTTATCAATCCGTGGGAGGCGTAGGATGAAGATGGTCTCTCTCAAGCAACCCTGCAACCAAATAACAATGAGTCTCTTGTGTCCCCAACACACCCAATACAATGGTAAATTATATAGGTGCACTAGTTCGGCGAAGAGATGGTGATACAAGTGCAACATGGATGGTAGATATAGGTTTTTGTAATATGAAATTATAAAAACACCAAGGTAACTAATGATAAAAGTGAGCGTAAATGGTATTGCAATGGTAGGAAACAAGGCATAGGGTTCATACTTTCACTAGTGCAAGTTCTCTCAACAATAATAACATAGATAGATCATATAACAATCCCTCAACATGCAACAAAGAGTCACTCCAAAGCCACTAATAGCGGAGAACAAACGAAGAGATTATGGCAGGGTATGGAACCACCTCAAAGCTATTCTTTTGGATCAATGTATTCAAGAGTTCATACTAGAATAACACCTTAAGACACAAATCAACCAAAACCCAAATGTCACCTAGATGCTCCATTGTCACCTCAAGTATCCGTGGGCATGATTATATGATATGCATCACACAATCTCAGATTCATCTATTCAACCAACATAAAGTACTTCAAAGAGTGCCCCAAAGTTTCTACCGGAGAGTCAAGACGAAAATGTGTGCCAACCACTATGCATAGGTCCATGGGTGGAACCCGCAAGTTGATCACCAAAACATACATCAAGTGGCACGTGATATCCCATTGTTACCACAGATAAACACGGCAAGACATACATCAAGTGTTCTCAAATCAATAAAGACTCAATCCGATAAAATAACTTCAAGAGGAAACTCAATTCATCACAAGAGAGTAGAGGGGGGAGAAGCATCATAAGATCCAACTATAATAGCAAAGCTCGCGATACATCAAGATCGTGCCATAGAGAGAACACGAGAAAGAGAGAGATCAAACACATAGCTACTGGTACATACCCTCAGCCCCGAGAGTGAACTACTCCCTCCTCGTCATGAAGAGCGCCGGGATGATGAAGATGGCCATCGGCGATGGATTCCCCCTCCGGCAGGGTGCCGGAACAGGCTCCTGAGAAGTTTTTGGTGGCTATAGAGGCTTGCGGCGGCGGAACTCTCGATCTATCTTGATATTCGATGGTTTTAGGGTATGTGGACTTATATAGGCGAAAGAAGTTGGTCGGGGGAGCCTCGAGGGGCCCACGAGAGGGGAGGGCGCGCCCCCCTATCTTGTGGCTTCCTTGATGCTCCCCTGGCTTGCACTCCAAGTTTCCTGGGTCATGTTCATTCCAAAAATCACGCTGCCAAAGGTTTCATTCAGTTTGGACTCTGTTTGATATTCCTTTTCTTCGAAATACTGAAACAGGCAATAAAACAGCAATATGGGCTGGGCCTCCGGTTAATAGGTTAGTCCCAAAAGTAATATAAAAGTGTATAATAAAGCCCGTAAACATTCAAAACACATAATAATATAGCATGAATGCTTCATAAATTATAGATATGTTGGAGATGTATCAGCATCCCCAAGCTTAATTCCTGCTCATCCTCGAGTAGGTAAATGATAAAAGAAAGAATTTATGAAGTGTGAATGCTAGCAGGTGCACAAGTTTGATCAATGATAATTTCAATCACCTTTTCTAGCATCATTATATGTCATAACAATTGTTCATCTCATAAAACTTCTCAATATCAAGTAACAAGCTATTCACATGTTAAAACATAGACCATAAACTTTCTTGAAAACTAGCAAACTTCATTCTTAGTCATCAAATAATTGCAATTCATCTTATTTTCAGGAATAGCAAATTCCACATACTCAACTATCATATAGTCTTCTAGAAATGCTAACACTCACGCAATACTAATGGTTATGAGTTTTAATTGGACACTTAGAAAGATAGGGGCTTATAGTGTTGCCTCCCAACGTATTCACCTTTGGGTGATGTCAACAATAATAGTTCATGCTAACTTACATCAAATTGGATATATATATATATCAGGATCTTTCCAACACGAGGTTCTTGCCAAAGGATAAAATGAAAAAGGGAAAGGTGAAGATCACCTTGACTCTTGCATAAAGTAAAAGACATAAAGTAAAAGATAGGCCCTTCGCATAGGGAAGCAGAGGTTGTCATGCGCTTTTAGGGTTGGATGCACAAAATCTTAATGCGAATGAACGTCACTTTATATTGCCACTTGTATATGGACCTTTATTATGCAGTCCGTCGCTTTTATTGCTTCCATAAAAAGATCGTATAAAGCTATTTTCTTCACACCAAAAGATCATACATATTTAGAGAGCAATTTTTATTGCTTGCACCGATGACAACTTACTTGAAGGATCTTACTCAATCCATAGGTAGGTATGGTGTACTCTCATGGAAAAACTGGGTTTAAGGATATTTGGAAGCACAAGTAGTATATCTACTTGGTGCAAGGAATTTTGGCTAGCATGAGGGGGAAAGGCAAGCTCAACATGTTTGAATGATCCATGACAATATACTTTAACTGAGATGTGCGAAAACATAACCCATTACATTGTCTTCCTTGTCCAACATCAACTCTTTAGCATGTCATACTTAATGAGTGCTCCCAATTATAAAAGATGTCTAGGATAGTGTATTTATATATGAAATCTCTGTTCCTTCAATAATCTTTCATGAATTGTTCAAATGACCAATACAATGCTTGCTAACCTTCAATAAATTTACAACCTCTACTTCTTAGACGTGAAGTCATAACTCCCCATGGGATAAGCAAATGAAACATATATAAATTCAGATTTATGAGAATCAACTCATTCAACCATTTACTCATAGGATCTAAGTGAAGCACATGAGTGAATGAAAAACTACTCCAAAAAGATATAAGTGAAGATCAATGAGTAGCTAAATAATTATGCAACCATGTGAAGACTCTCTCTCATTAAAGAATTTCAGATCTTGGTTTCTTATTCAAAAATCAAGAAAAACAAAATAAAATGACGTTGCAAGGATAGCACAACGCATGTGAAGAAGCAAAAACTTAGGCTCAACCGATACTAACCGATAGTTGTTGAAGAAGAAAGGTGGGATGCCTAACGGGGCATCCCCAAGCTTAGATGATTGAGAATTCTTGAAATATTATCTTGGGGTGCCTTGGGCATCCCCAAGCTTGAACTTTTGTGTCTCCTTAATTCCTCTCATATCATAGTTTCTTCTTTTTATCAAAATCTTCATCCACACCAAACTCAACAAGAACTCGTGAGATAGGTTAGTATAAACCAATGAAAAACCTTATCATTTTATACTGTAACAAATAACTAAAATTATTATTCAACATTGCATACTAAATGCCTCTGCATATTTAATACTCCTATCCTCAGATAGAATCATTAAACAAGCGAACATATGCAAACAATGCAAACATAACAGCAATCTGCCAAAACAGTATAGTCTGTAAAGAATGCAAGAGTATCAATACTTCCATAACTCAAAAATTATGAGAAAAATACTACGCTGTAGAAGATTTATCAGATCTCATTATGAAAAAAGTTTCAACATTATATCATGCTCTGACTTTTCTAGGGAATTTTTGCAACAGCGGTAAACTTTCTGTTTTCAAACAGCAACATGTATACTAGCAAAATAAGCATGGCAAATGCTAACCTTGACATTTTTATTGAAAATAAAGATACAAAACATTATTATAACTAACAGAAAGAAAATACTAACAAAAGAAAATGATGCTCCAAGAAAAACACATATCATGTGGCGAATAAAAATATAGCTCCAAGCAAAGTTACCGATGAACGAAGACGAAAGAGGGGATGCCTTCCGGGGCATCCGCAAGCTTAGGCTCTTGGTTGTCATTGAATATTACCTTGGGGTGCCTTGGGCATCCCCAATCTTAGGCTCATGCCACTCTTTATTCCATAGTCCATCGAATCTTTACCCAAAACTTGAAAACTTCACAACACAAAACTCAACAGAAAACTCGTAAGCTCCGTTAGTATAAGAAAATAAAACCACCACTTACGTAGTGTAATGAACTCATTCTAAATTCATATTGGTGTAATATCTACTGTATTCCAACTTATCTATGGTTCATACCCTCTGATACTACTCATAGATTCATCAAAATAAGCAAACAACACAATGAAAAAAGAATCTGTCAAAAACAGAACAGTCTGTAGTAATCTGTATCAAACGTATACTTATAGAACTCCAAAACTTCTACAAAATTAGGAAGTCCTAAGAAATTTGTGTACCAATCCATAGCAAAACGAATCAGATCATAATCACGTTTCTGTGAATTAACAAAACTAATTTACTGGGCGCAAAAGTTTCTGATTCTCAGCAGGATCAACACAACTATCACCGTAAGCTATCCTAAAGGTCTTACTTGGCGCTTTATTGAAACAAAAGCTATAAAACATGATTACTACAGTAGAATAATCATGTGAATAGACAAAAACAGTAAGGGTAAATATTGGGTTGTCTCCCAACAAGCGCTTTTCTTTAATGCCTTTCTAGCTAGGCACGATGATGACAATGATGCTCACGTAAAAGATAAGAATTGAAACATAACGGGAGCATCATGAAGCATATGACTAGCACATTTAAGTCTAACCCACTTACTATGCATAGGTATTTTGTGATCAAACAACTTATGGGAACAATAATCAACTAGCATAGGATGGCAAAACAAGCATAACTTCAAGATTTTAAGCACATAGAGAGGAAACTTGATATTATTGCAATTCCTACAAGCATATGTTCCTCCCTCATAATAATTCTCAGTAGGATCATGAATGAATTCAACAATATAACCAGCATCTAAAGCATTCTTTTCATGATCTACAAGCATAGAAAATTTATTACTCTCCACATAAGCAAAATTCTTCTCATTCGGAATAGCGGGAGTATCATAAGAGACTCGAACACTAAAAACTGTTTCCACATTAAAATAGTAATGTTCAGAAAAAGGGTAATCATAATCATGAAAAGTTTTATAAATATAATCATCACTACTTTTTATAGCATAAGTTTCATCACAATAATCATCATAAGTAGCAACTTCGTTCTCATCATAATCGATTGAAACCTCTCCCAAGATAGTGGAATCACTAAATAAAGTTGACACTCTTCCAAATCCAATTTCGTATTCATCACAATAAAATTCAACATCATCCAAAATAGTGGGATCATTACTTCCTAAAGTTGACACTCTTCCTAACCCACTTTCATCAATATAATCATCATAGGTAAGATGCATGCTATCATCATAACAATTTTGCATAACAAAACTTGGGATGCTAAAAATATCATCTTCATTAAACATAGCATCCCCAAGCTTGGGACAAACATTAATTTCAGCAAATATATTCTCAAATATTTCATCCTCATCAAACATAGCTTCCCCAAGCTTGGGGCCTTTCATATCATAAGCATAATCACTCTCATCATTAAAAATATGGATAGGACCAATAGTATAGCAATTATCATCGTCACAATGAGTAGTAGGAGCAACATCATTTGGGAGGGATACCTTTATACCTTTGTTGCTCCTTATTTTCTTTTTCTTCTTCACATTATGTGTGGGTTCAACCTTCCTCTTTGAGCTCCTTATTGACGACACTGGTTGAATAGAAAGCTCCTTCTCGTTACCTGATTCATCATTAGAAATAATAGGAGGAGATTGGGAAGTCTCTTCCTTTTCATTAGTATTCTCTTCATCTTCCGTTTGCTTTCTTTTCTTTATGTAATTGGCAATATAAGGATTTTCAATGCAATTCACCGCACAAAACATATAAATATCCTCTAGATCGAAACCAAGCAATCTATCAAGATTAAATTTTGGAATACCCTCAGTTATACGTTTCATTTCTTCATACCCCAAAAGAAGACTAAGCTCTTTATGATGCCCAAGGGTAATCAAGTTATCACAATTTTTGGATACGATTCGATCATGAAACAATTTGCATTGGAGATTTAAATGACCACGTTCATTGCAAAGTTCACAAGGGGCAAGAAAAATATTGAACCTTTCAGAACAATCATCAAGACTTTTTTGCAAACCTTTACTTTCTAAATACTTATGCCTCTTGCAATATCTATCTTCCCTATTTGGTGTGTACTTGCAAACCAAATCTACTCCACAAAAATCAACATGCTTATAAGAGACATTTTCATCATAACTAGTACAATCATCATTAGTACTATGGATAATCAAAGAGTTCATACTAACAACATTGCAATCATGCTCATCATTCAAAGATTTTGTACCAAGCATTTTAATGCATTCTTCTTCTAGCACCTCAGCACAATTTTCCTTTCCATCATACTCACGAAAGATATTAAAAAGACGAAGCGTGTGAGACAAGCTTAGCTCCATTTTTTGTACTTTTTTTTATAAACTAAACTAGTGATAAAACAAAGATTCGGTTGCAAGATCTAAAGATATACCTTCAAGCACTCACCTCCCCGGCAACGGCGCCAGAAAAGAGCTTGATGTCTACTACACAACCTTCTTCTTGTAGACGTTGTTGGGCCTGCAAGTGCACAGGTTTGTAGGACAGTAGCAAATTTCCCTCAAGTGGATGACCTAAGCTTTATCAATCCGTGGGAGGCGTAGGATGAAGATGGTCTCTCTCAAGCAACCCTGCAACCAAATAACAAGGAGTCTCTTGTGTCCCCAACATACCCAATACAATGGTAAATTGTATAGGTGCACTAGTTCGGCGAAGAGATGGTGATACAAGTGCAATATGGATGGTAGATATAGGTTTTTGTAATCTGAAATTATAAAAACAGCTATGTAACTAATGTTAAAAGTGAGCGTAAACGACATTGCAATGGTAGGAAACAAGGCATAGGGATCATACTTTCACTAGTGCAAGTTCTCTCAACAATAATAACATAGATAGATCATATAACAATCCCTCAACATGCAACAAAGAGTCACTCCAAAGCCACTAATAGCGGGGAACAAATGAAGAGATTATGGTAGGGTATGAAACCACCTCAAAGCCATTCTTTCGGATCAATCAATTCAAGAGTTCGTACTAGAATAACACCTTAAGACACAAATCAACCAAAACCCTAATGTCACCTAGATACTCCATTGTCACCTCAAGTATCCGTGGGCATGATTATACGATATGCATCACACAATCTCAGATTCATCTATTCAACCAACACAAAGTACTTCAAAGAGTGCCCCAAAGTTTCTACCAGAGAGTCAAGACGAAAACGTGTTCCAACCCCTATGCATAGGTTCATGGGCGGAACCCCCAAGTTGATCACCAAAATATACATCAAGTGGCACGTGATATCCCATTGTCACCACAGATAAAAATGCCAAGACATACATCATGTGTTCTCAAATCAATAAAGACTCAATCCGATAAAATAACTTCTAGAGGAAAACTCAATTCATCACGAGAGAGTAGTGTCGGTGTCAAAACCGGCGGATCTTGGGTAGGGGCTCCCGATCTGTGCGTCTAGGCCGATGGTAACAGGAAGCAAGGTACACAATGTTTACCTAGGTTCGGGCCCTCTCAATGGAGGTAAAACCCTACTTCCTGCTTGATTAATATTGAAGATATGAGTAGTACAAGAGTAGATCTACCACGAGATCGTAGAGGCTAAACCCTAAGAGCTAGCCTATGATGGTATGAATGTAATTGTGATCGGCCTTCTAAGGACCAACCTCTCCGGTTTATATAGACACCGGAGAGGGCTAGGGTTTACATGGAGTCGGTTACAAGGAAGGAAACACAATATCCGAATCGCCAAGCTTGTCTTCCATGCAAAGGAGAGTCCCATCCGGACACGAGCCGAAGTCTTCATTCTTGTATCTTCACGCTTCAATAGTCCAGACGATGTATATAGTCCGGCTGTCCGGATACCCCCTAATCCAGGACTCCCTCAGTAGCCCCTGAACTAGGCTTCAATGACGATGAGTCAGGCGCGCAGTCTTGTCTTCGGCATTACAAGGCGGGTTCCTTCTCTGAATACTCCAAATTAATTATCAAAGACATAGACTGTGTCCGGATCCACACAATGATCTTCACAAACCGCTGTAGAGAGAATGATATTTCACAAATGCAATCTGCTGACAACTTTTTTAGACAACGTGGCGTGTCATTATGGTCGGGTCATTATTCGAACCGTTTTCCCCCCAACCAGCCACAGTGCATATTGCGAGGCGGTTTCTTTGAAACGTCTTGTCAAAGCAGAGATCATGCCCCCTTACTGTGGGATTCTCATCAATACGGGCGTGGGTAATCTAACCGCACCGCTAATCGCGGCGAGTGGGGAACAAGCGGGTTCCACCAGGCAAGTGGGGAGGTGCAAAAAAGCTTTCACCGTCTCTATAAAGAGATAAGGTCTCTTCCTCTTTACCCACGCCTCCTCCTTTCGCTAGTCCATTCCCCACTGTTCAAGCTCTAGCGCCCAAGCCTTCCTCCTCTCCATCAAAGAGAGGGTTTTTCGAAGATGTCCGGATCCGGAGCAGGAGGCAAATGGATGGCCTCTACCGTCCAAGAGAAGGACATCAAGAGGCTCCGAGAGGCCGGGTACCTGGCCAAGAAGACCGGCCATCGCCTTCCACCGGCGGGACAGATCGTCCTTACTGTCGGATTTCGGGTTCCGGCAGACCCTTGAGGTTTGAACACTGGGGTGCTCATGAAGATCTCTCCCCTACCGGCTCACGTCTCGAAGTCTCGCAAAGATCTAAGCAAGAAAGATGAACACACAAGGGACACGTGATTTATACTGGTTCAGGCCACCATTGTGGTGTAATACCCTACTCTAGTGTGTGGTGTGGTGGATTGCCTCAGGGGCTGATGATGAACAATACAAAGGGAGAACAGCCTCGCGAAGGGCTGTTCTTGAGCTAGTGCGATGAACTGCTTCGGTGAGTTCAGTCGCTTCTCTCTCTGTCTCTTTCTGGTTGATCTCCAGATGATCTCGGTGCCTCTACCCCGTGGGTGGCTAGTCCTATTTATAGGCGGAGGCCCTAGGCCTCTCCCAAAAAATGAGCGGGAAGGGCGCCAACAATTGGCCATTTTGAAGGGGAACATCTGGTACACTTATCCTGACTAAAGTTGGTCTTCGGCTGCCAAAGGCTCTGACGGTGACGCCGCCCTGGGCTCCACGATGACCTCCATCCTGCCGTTCTGCTGGTCTTGGTCTTGTTGCACCGAAATGGTAACCTTTGCCTGATGCCTTGGCCTGTGCTTGCCCCCTTTGCACCGAAAGGGAAACAAGGACACTGCACAGGCCGGCGCCCGCCTGGCGCCCGCCTGGTCCTCGATTGTCATGGCTTGCGTCACGGGCCCCTCGGGAGGTGCCCTGCCTTGATCTCTCCGCCTCCTTGCGAACCTGCCTGAGGAGGCTGCTCCTGAGGAAGCTTCCTGTCGTCCGCCCAGCAAGGCTTGGCCCCTCGCGAGGGTCTTGAGCTTGAGCTGATGAAGCTGGGCTGCATTGGGCCCCCACTTGAGCCACGCCGCAGGCCGCAGGCAGGCAAGTCCGGGGACCCCCTGTCGGTGTCAAAACCGGCGGATCTCAGGTAGGGGGTCCCGAACTGTGCGTCTAGGCGGATGGTAACAGGAGACAAGGGACACGATGTTTTTACCCAGGTTCGAGCCCTCCCGGTGGAGGTAAAACCCTACTCCTGCTTGATTAATATTGATGATATGGGTAGTACAAGAGTAGATCTACCATGAGATCAAGGAGGCTAAACCCTAGAAGCTAGCCTATGGTACGATTGTTGTTCGTCCTATGGACTAAAACCCTCCGGTTTATATAGACACTGGAGAGGGCTAGGGTTACACAGAGTCGGTTACAATGGTAGGAGATCTACATATCCGTATCACCAAGCTTGCCTTCCACGCCAAGGAAAGTCCCATCCGGACACAGGATGAAGTCTTCAATCTTGTATCTTCATAGTCTTGGAGTCCGGCCAATAATGATAGTTCGGCTATCCGGACACCCCTTAGTCCAGGACTCCCTCGGTAGCCCCTGAACCAGGATTCAATGACGACGAGTCCGGCACGCATATTGTCTTCGGCATTGCAAGGCGGGTTCCTCCTCCGAATAATTCATAGAAGATTTTGAACACCAGGATAGTGTCCGGCTCTGCAAAATAAATTCCACATACCACCGTAGAGAGAATAATATTTACACAAGTTCAATCTGCTGACACATCTCGTGGCATGACGTCACACCACGGCCAAGCCTTTATTCGAATTATTTTAACTGTTCCACCTCAGCGCGTTTAGCGAAGCTGTTTCCTTGGCACGTCTTGTCAAAGCAGAGATCGTGTCCCCTTATTCCGGGATTCTCACCAATACGGACGTGGGTAACCCAACCGCGCCTGTTGGCACACCCCCTCCATCGAAGGCGAGTCCCAAACGGTCATGGGGACGGCTCTTGGTATTCAACCCCTTTATAACAAGACCAAGGCATGTTCCTTTTCTTCAATCTCAATCGAATCCGCCCCTCGCCTCGAGTTCCAACACCCAAGGTTCTAGATTCAGGCGCTTCGGACCTTCAACAATATCTGGCTCCGATCTACAAGGCCGGTGGATGCCTTCTTCCGTCACGGAAGAAGATGTGCTAAAGCTGAGAGACGCCAGGTATCTAACCGGCGAAATTTCACATAGGCTACCTGCCCAAGGGCAAGTCATTCCAACTCCCGAGCTTGGTGAGAGTGTGGTGTTCGTGTCTCACTTCCGTCGAGGTTTAGGCTTCCCGATGGACCCCTTTGTGAGGGGGCTCATGTTTTACTATGGGTTGGAATTCCATGACTTGGATCCGGAGTCCATCCTCCACATTTCATCATTCATTGTTGTATACGAAGCCCTCCTCCGCACCACCCCTCACTTCGGGTTGTGGCTCAAGACCTTCAACGTGGAGCCGAAGATGATCGAGGGGCGGCAGGCAAAGTGCAGAGGGGCAGTTATAAGCAAGAGGGCTGACGCTCCATGGCCCGAGGGCTCTTTCCAAAAGGAGCTTGGTTTGTGGCAACGGGAGTGGTTCTATATCACCGCTCCCAGGGGCACCAGATGGGTGGCGCCGCCTGCCTTTCGCTCGGGCCCTCCACTATGGCTAGCGTCATGGGTCAACAAAGGGCTTGACTGGGGGCCGTCCAAGGACGTACCACTGTTGCAGGGCCGTATTCGAGACCTCCAAGAGAGGGAGATCAATCTGGTTGTAGTGGCGCAGGTCATGCTGATTCGGCGCCTTCTGCCCTGCAAATGTCGCCGCCTCCGCCTGTGGGAATTCAATCCGGAGGGACCACGAGCTCTCCAGCACTTCATGGGTTCGACGCCCATGGAGATGTATAAACTGTTCTTCGGATCACAAGAGATGTGTCCGGACTTGACCGAGGACGCAGGTCTGAGCTGCAATCGCACGGATACTCAAGTAAGTAGCTCTGTGCCCGGACATGCTATCCGTACATTTATCGTAAACTTGCCCTTTAAAGAGCTATCCCTTGAACAGGAATGGATAGCAAAAGCAAAACTGATAAGGTGTCCGCCCCCCTCCCTGAGACCACGTCAGATACGTGTTAACCAAGATGCTGGAGGTTGCACCCTTGGAAGAGGGCGAAGGGGGGAACAGGAAAGCTACCGCCTCCGCTAAGGAGGCCTTTAAGGAAGGGGGGATCGAGAATCCCTCCCTCCAAGGGGAGAAGATGACCGCTTCTGAAGATCCGGAGGCCAAGGCCTCAAAGCGGGGGAAGAAATCTTCACCAGAGGGTCCTGCGCCAGGAGAAGCCCTGGCCGCACTATTTCCCCAAGGGAATCAGCCCTCCAGCGAGCCGTAAGTAGAAAGGGGAGTTTTGTAATAAGGGACATCCCTGTTTTTGTTTCTGAAGATAACCAAAGTTTTACCTTGTAGTTCGGATCTCAGCCCTTCTCAGCAGAGCTCATCTTCGGGGGATCTTCGTCCGGAGATGATGGAGAGCGAAATGCCTCCATCTGCCGCACCGTCAGGCGGGGCGGACGACCCTGAGGTGTCGTCACGGAGGGTCTCCCCGAGTCCGGAGGGGCCGGGAGGTCCGGCGCCAACTGGTGTACGGCCGAAGGAGCTGAAGGATCTGCTCGGGCGAGCATCTATCTCAGAAGATCACCGTGCGTTAATGGGTACGGTGATTGAAAGGATTTCATCCGCTGAGAGCAGAATAGTAGCCCCTGAGACTCGGTACGTTGTCAAAAGTGACGGCGTGCCGAGGATCATAATCTCAGTTATAAGATGTCGCCCTTCCTATTTAGGGGGTGGATCGTTCGGTGGCCAGCCGGACTGATAGAGTCGCCGAACTGAAGTGGCAACTGGACATTGCGGATGCGGACATCGCGCTAGTCAATAAGCGACTTGACGAGTCACAAGGTATGTGGCTTCTCCGCGAACACCTGGTAAGGGAGCTTGACGCCCGTGCCTTACTACATGTATGCTTAATGCAGATGGTGCCGCTGCTATGGAGGATCTTCGGGCAGAGATTGCCCGAGCCAAGGAGCAAGCTAGAAAAAGCGATGCGGCTGCCTTGAAGGCGGCCGAAGAGCTAAAAGCCGAACAGGCTGCTCACTGCCGAAGCAGGGAGGAAATGGCCGTGAAGCTGAAGGATGCTACCGACCGCTGTGAGTTTCTTGAAAGAGAACGCCGAGCGGAGCAAGAGGGCCTGAAGAAGGCCACCGCCGAAGCCAAGGATGCCCGCTCTGCCATGAGAGCTATAAAAGAGGAGCTTCGTCAGGCCAGGGATATTGCGGCTGGAAAGCCCTTTCTGCTGCGTAGGAAGTTCACGGATCCGAAGTATGCTCAGTTGGGCCAGTTGTGGGGTGCGGAGGATGCTTATCTGAATTTGGCGACAAGTGCCGCAGACGCGGTCGCACACTTCCAAGGCCAGAAGGATCACGGAATGGAAGAGCTTTTTCGGTCGCAATTCCATAGTCCGGAGCGTCCACTTCCATTAACCGATCGATTAGCCGAGTGGGCTGAGCTGAATAGGTTGTCCGGACTTGCCATGAAGGATGTCGTGGCTCATCTATGGCCGGAAAGGCCCAAGCCGAAGAGTTATTTTGGCTTGGTGCAACAGTTCCTTGATGCGGTGCCGCATATCAAGGCGATGAAGCGGTCGGCATGCATAGAGGGTGCACGGATGGCACTCGCCCGTGTCAAAACATACTGGGCAGCGATGGAGGCCACCGACATTGCTTCCCAGGATCCGGACAGGAGCCGATTACGAGCCGAGCACTATTTTGGGGAAGTCCTGCAGGGCGCTCGTTTAATAGAGACGCAGTGCTCGAAAAATGTTATGTTTAGATGACATGTATGATTTGTAAAACCATTCTTCAAATATAATATAAGGGCTTTTTATACTTGTGCGTTCAAGTGTTGAAATTCCTCCTGTGTGGCCGTTAATGTATATGTGTATATAACCTGAAAGATGGCAGTCTTTGGCTTCAGCCCCCACGCACATAGTGCGGGGGTGTTTGCAAAACATAGCGCATTTTCACACTTAATCCAACGTCTTGGTCCTGTGAAGGAGGTGATAGCGTAGCAAACTAGGCAACCGGACTATAATGCTTTATCACTTTCACTTAGCCATAGGAGTTCAATGGTGGGGCTACTATATAGCCCCTGGGGGCACTGCGCTCTCCCAATTTCGGGGCGCGTATGTGCCTGACCGGGAAATGGTCCTTCGTTAAAGCAGAGGAATTCTAAACATTCCGGTGGTCGATTGAGTGGTTGACCAGTCTCTCGCTATATCATGACAGTCAGTTTTCGGCTTTCTCTACTAAGGTGCTCATCTGGAGGAACCGGGGCACAATCACAGTAGTTCTCCTGGTGCCGCGTTAGCCGATAGAGCGGAACATAAGGCAGCAAAACACAGGAGCCGGGCAAACCCAACATTTGACCAAAGACATGATTCGGAGCTGATGCATATAAGGCCTAACTCGAGATGCCGAACACTCCCTAAGGTATTCGGTCTTTATGAAAACGGGCAGAACAATGCCCTAAGCCCCTGATGTCTAGGTACGCGCAAAATTTCTGACGCGGCCGATGCCAAAACGCCAGCCTCCTCCTTGGTTATATGAGGAACCGGGGATGTGTATCAATAAGAGACAGTAAGAAAGGTTTACGCAGGGTCTTAATCTGAAAACAATCCTTGTAACGGGTCCCTACTGCATGTCTGCGCCTGTGTCTCTGTTGTGCCGTATCCTGGACGGGTCTAGCACGGTGTTCATCTGTAAAAGAGAAGAACTTAGTTTGAAAAAAGGATCGTGCGAAAAATCTATAAACAGAGTATAATTCAAAAAATGAATAAAATTGAGCTTTATTGTCTCTTATTGTACATGCGTGCAGCCCCTTGTAAGGGGGTGCGCGGCTGGTAAGCCCCTTGTTTCTTTGTGCTGGACTCGCCTAACCGTGTCTGGGGTCTGAATGACCTATTTGGGTGCTTTGATTGGCACAGCCGGATTAATGTGTGGCTGTCAAGGCAGTCTCACTTTCTTTCGTATTCAAGGAATACTCGAGGTTTCCCTTTAATGAGATTATGCCGCGTGGACCGGGCATTTTCAGTGTAAGAGATGCATAATGCGGTATTGCGTTAAAGCGGGCGAAAGCTTCGCGTCCCAATAGTGCTTGATAGCTACTTTTAAATGGGGCGATGTGGAAGACTAACTTTTCGCGACAGGAGTTGTCGGATGAGCCGAACACAACTTCTAGTGGTAGAGAGCCCGTACAATGGGCATATGGGCCTGGCATCACTCCTTTAAAGGAAGTGTTGCCATGGCGTATTTTGGTTGGGTCTATCCCCATTCTGCGGATTGTGTCCTGATATAGTAGGTTTAGATCACCGCCGCCGTCCATTAGGACTTGTGTAAATTGCAGTCCGTCGATTATAGGATCTAATATCAGGGCAGTCCATCCTGTGTTCCGGATACTTCTGGAATAATCCAGATGGTCGAAGGTGATTGGTTTTGACATCCAGTGTCTGGACTCCGCTGGGGTGGACCGTGCGGCACGCATTTTAATGGGCGCCGCTCTATTTTTGACTGTTGTCACATGAAGTGAATTTACTGTTTTGACCTCTTGTGGGAAATTCCTTTGTTTGCCGGTGCTCTGCTTGTGGAGTTCGTCATCATCCTCACTTGGTGTTTCGAGCCCCTTGTGTTCGGCATTAAGTCGGCCGGACTGTTTGAAGACCCAACAATCTCTGTGGGTATGGTTTGTAGGCTTCCCGGAGGTGCTGTGGATTTGGCATATCTTGTCCAAAATTTTGTTTAGGTTGGATAGCTCATCGTTGTTGTCTTTGGGGGCAGTGTTTTGTTGTTCTACCGAGAGCTTTTGAATCCGGTGTTGACTGCCATGCTCTTTGGGTCATTTCCCTTAGTCCGGAGCTGGTTCTTCCTGCGTCCTGGTTTCCCATTGCCATCTTTGACTTCGGATGTACTTGGGTCGCTGGTGCAGCATCTTGCCAGCCAACTATCCTCTCCCGCGCAAAAGCGGGTCATGAGGCTTGTTAGTGCGGCCATTGTCCTTGGCTTTTCCTGGCCGAGGTGTCTGGCGAGCCATTCGTCTCGGACGTTATGTTTGAAGGCTGCTAAGGCTTCAGCGTCCGGACAGTCGACTATTTGGTTCTTTTTGGTGAGGAACCTGTTCCAAAATTTGCGGGCTGACTCTCCGGGCTGTTGAGTTATGTGACTTAAATCGTCTGCATCCGGAGGGCGGACATAAGTCCCGTGAAAATTTTCCCGAAACGCATCCTCGAGCTCTTCCCAACTTCCAATGGTATTTTCTGGGAGGCTTTTGAGCCAATGCCGAGCTGGCCCTTTAAGCTTGAGAGGTAAGTATTTTATGGCGTGGAGGTCATCTCCTCTGGCCATATGTATGCGCAGGATGTAATCCTCAATCCAGACTCCAGGGTCTGTTGTTCCTCGTATGCCTCTATGTTTACGGGTTTGAATCCCGCTGGAAATTCATGATCCAGCACCTCATCGGTGAAACATAAGGGGTGTGCGGCGCCCCTGTATTTGGGTGTGTCGTGATTTTCGAGTACTCGACGTGTTGTTCTGCTTTCTGGAGCTTGCTTTTTGGACCCATAGATGGACCGGACCGGGCCGTCCTCTTTGCGAGGATCCTTGTATAGATCACTTGCCGGCTTGTCTGCGGCGCTGCTTGCCGCTCTTTGTTTGCCATGCGGTCGTCTATCCGACCGGGTGGCCTCTTTGTTTTTTTATTGTGGGGGCTCTACGGCCTCCTCGGCAAATTCGGGCAGTAGTTTACGCTTTGGGTAGCTTTTTGCTTGGCGACTATCACCGTATTTGTCTGTGGTCTTGAGTACTTTGCTCCATCTCATTATGAGTACTTCTTACGCTGTTTTGAGCTTCCGCTTCTGCTTCTTCAGGCTTCGTGCAGTGGCGACAAGCCTTTTGTGGAGGTTCTTCTGCTCCAACGGTGTGTCCGGTGTGAGATCATCCGGACTGTTGTTTTCGCTGGGGGTGGATTGCTTATCCAATTCTTCCTGTTCGGACAGTTGCTCGGGGGCATGTTCGTCCACCGGTTCGCCCTGCTCTATGGCTGGGTCTATATGGGTGTTGTCGTTGTCGAGGCAGGACTTTTGACGGCGCTTGCGTCGCCGTTTCGGCTGTTTTTCGAGGGAATTATCCTTCGCAGCGTCCCGTTGTTCCTCGTTGTCGCTTCCTTTAGGTGTATCCACCATATATACATCGTGAGTTGAGGTGGCCTTCCAGTGCCCTGTGGGTGCTGGTTCTTGGTTGTCTCCGGCATCGTTGTCCATACCGTCGATGTCTTCGGAGTCGAAGTCTAGCATATCGGTTAAGTCATCGACAGTGGCTACTAAGTGGGTGGTGGGTGGGCTTTGAATTTCTTCGTTTTCCGCATCCCAACCGTCCTGGCCATAATCCGGCCAAGGCTCTCCTAATAAAGAGAGACACTTTAGCGAATTCAGGATGTCGCGGAAAGGCGAGTGCTGAAAGATGTCTGCAGCGGTGAACTCCATGATCGGCGCTCAATCGGATTCGATTGGCAGGGGCGCGGAAGGTTCGGGGTCCGGAAAGGAGTCCGGCACCTTGGAGTCACGAGCTTCATGAGGGACAGGGTCGGTACTCGGCTCTATCGCCATAGAGGTAGCAGCCCCCGAGGTGGTGTCCAGCCACCCATCCTCAATTGGCACCGTCGGCTCCAAACTAAGGGTCGGAGCGGACTCTTGTGCGGCCTCCAGGGCACTGTCCGGTAGCAGAGCTAAATCATGCCCATCGTGACAGTGCGGCACGCCTGGCAGTGGCTCAAATCTGTCGAAGATCAAGTCTCCGCAGATGTCGGCCGTATAGTTTAAACTTCCGAATCTGACCTGATGGCGAGGGGCGTAGCTTTCGATCTGCTCCAGATGGCCAAGCGAATTGGCCCGCAGTGCGAAGCCGCTGAATACGAAGATCTGTCCGGGGAGAAAAGTCTCACCCTGGACCGTGTTGTTGTTGATGATCGAAGGTGCCATCGGGCCTATAGGTGACGACACAGAGGAACTCTCAATGAAAGTACCAATGTCGGTGTCAAAACCGGTGGATCTCGGGTAGGGGGTCCCGAACTGTGCGTCTAGTCGGATGGTAACAGGAGACAAGGGACACGATGTTTTTACCCAGGTTCGGGCCCTCTCTGTGGAGGTAAAACCCTACTCCTGCTTGATTAATATTGATGATATGGGTAGTACAAGAGTAGATCTACCATGAGATCAAGGAGGCTAAATCCTAGAAGCTAGCCTATGGTATGATTGTTGTTTGTCCTACGGACTAAAACCCTCCGGTTTATATAGACACCGGAGAGGGCTAGGGTTACACAGAGTCGGTTACAATGGTAGGAGATCTACATATCCGTATCGCCAAGCTTGCCTTCCACGCCAAGGAAAGTCCCATCCGGACACGGGACGAAGTCTTCAATCTTGTATCTTCATAGTATTGGAGTCCGGCCAATAATGATAGTTTGGCTATCCGGACACCCCCTAGTCCAGGACTCGCTCACCCCCGTTCCCAGAACGCCGACAGTAGCCCCCGGGCCCAAGGCGTGCCCGGACTTGGCTTAGCAGAGAAGCGAAGGGGCAAGTGCGAAGCTCCACGGGCCCCAACAGCCTGCGGCCTTGGGCGCCGCGTGGCGGTTGATTGGACGTGCGCGTCTCCGCTTCCCCATGATGCCTCGACAATCGCACGACCTTACAAGTCCCTGCATGCAAAAACGGGTCATGATTACCTGCGATCATGGAGGCCGATGGTTGGCCTCCTCCGGCTATAAGTACGGAACGGCGCGAGCCATTCCAGTTCATCTTCCTTTGCTACTCCTCCTCTTCTTCATCTTCGCCATTGCTCCGCCTCACGCAGATGGCACCCACCCGCCGGTTCTCTGCAGAAGAGAAGGGAAAGGCCCCCCGAGAGGGTCCTGACCCGCTTCCGCCAGAGAAGCGGTTAGTCCTCTGCCGCTGAGACGAGGGTGCATGGCAGGAGATATCGAGGCCCTGGTACGAGTGTCCACCGCCGGGTTTCCCGCTACCCTTGTACGCCCGGATCGAGGGCCCTGGAGGAGAAGGCGTCGAGTGACACCGGCGATGCCGCTGTCGACGCCGGCGGGTCACGGCGGTGCGCGTCGTTCCTCCTGGAGTCCATGCTGAGGGCTCCTCCCACGAGCTTGTGCTCCACGCCGCCATGCTTCCTCGATCTTGGATTCGCCTTCCTCCCTCCTTCGCCTTTGAGATCCCGTCGAGGGGGCCTATCGAGCTCTGGCTGTAGCACGCTAGCTGTAGTACCCCTGCGACCGGAGCGGAGGTCGAGGTCATCGCTCCAGGCAAGGTCTACATGACCCGTGGCTGGGGCGAGATCGCCCGGGTCTGCAGGACAGGTGGCGCCCTCATAATCCACCTTGAGTACGATGGCGCCTCCCTGATGTTCTTCAAGGTCTTCGACGCGGAAGGATGCCGGCTGGAATGCTGCCCTGAGAAAGGCGGTCGGGGCCCTGCCGTGGCGAGGACTAGGCTCGCCAATCGCTCCCCCAGCAGCTCCTCAGGCGACAACGGAGGTGCCGGAGGATCCAGCGACTCCGCCGAGCTCCTCGCGACCCCGGAGACGAGCGATGACAGCTAGGAGCCCCGAGCTCGCGTCGCGCTCGGAGCAGGGCGGGCTCGTCAGGCCGCCGTCGCCACTAATCTGTATGGGGTTGGCGCCGGTGCCTGACGGCCCACTGTTGATGATGGCGTCTCTTGCGGAGGCACATGTAGTTAGCATTCTTTAGGATTAGCTCCTCTTGTTCCTTGCGAGGAATCGAAGTACCACCCCGCGGGGGTATGTAAGGTGCGGGCCATATCTTTTGTAAATATTATATCCCTAGTATGAATCGATGTGAGGTGCTTGTTCTGTCCAGGCTCGGCTCCCCCTTTCTTTCCTCACGAGGGCTTGGTGCTCTACGCTGACAGGTCCTGGTCCCCAGGCAGGCTTCAGCCGTCGCTGGTATGCCAGGTCGCGATGCCGTGGTCAAGGCCAGGAGGTGAGCGGCCCGAGGTCCAGTAAGAGCCCCTGAGTCGCGATGCTCAAGAGGTCCCCTTTAGCGCTCAAGCAGCCTCTACTGGGCGAGAAAGGAAAACAATGTTGCCATGACAGAGCCGCAGTAGGTGAGGGTTAAGCGCTGAGTCGGATCAGTTTTCGCGTGACTTATCTCGTAGGTTTGGGGTAGCTTTCGTGGAGGCGTCGGGCCTGCGACACGACAACTGAGGTGCTGCTGGGCTAGGCCCTCGTGAGCTTCTTCCCTCTCCCCCGCGCTTCCCTTGATGCTCTACATCCCAGGTCCCGGCCCTTGAGTGAGCTCAACCGCCGCTGGTATGACAAGTCGCGATGCCGTGGGTCAAGGCCAGGGGGTGAGGGCTGGAGAGCCAGTAAGGGCCCATGAGTCGTGATGCTCAGGCGCCCCCCTTTTAACGTGCAAGCGGGTCGTGCCGAAGAGAAGGAGAAGAAGGCTCGCGATGCCACCATCGTTACTCCCGGAGCGGGTCCTGCATACCAACCATGATGGGAAACAAGGCCTATTTTCTCGGTTATCAGCTAACCATCGGTCGCTCCGAGGGAGTGATTGGGGCACTGAGGGCCTGGTGAGGTGGCGCCTTGCCGTGCTGCCATGGCCAGAGCTCAGCCACTCAGATTTTTCAGTGTTGCAGGGACAGACCCGTGTGCAAGTGCCGTGCCAGAGCGAGCGGCGCCAAAGGTAGGCGTTAATCGAGCAGGCGATTAAGTACAACATGTTAAGAACGAAGGAGCTAATTCATTTAGATAGATGCATGGAAGTAAACGCCACTGGGTCTGGCCCGAGCGGCCTGGGGATAATGCATCCCGAGGGGCGCCCCCAACAAAGCAGATGAAAAACATAAGCAAAACAGATACATGCCGTAGGGACAGACCCACGCGACCTGGGAATGATGCGGCCCTGCGGGCGCTCCCAGCTGAAGAGAAAACTTGAAAAGATGTCACCTGATACCATTGCAGAGCGAGTGTCGGAGTAGCTGTCGACGCGCGGTGAAGCAGCCAACCCTCACGAGCCCTCGGAGCCCTGAGCCTCGGGAGGCTCTGACGGTCCGGGCGGCTCCTCAAGGCCCGTCTCCATCTCCTCCAGGAATGCGTGGTGCCTGGCCACCTGAGCTTCCAGGATGCTCCTCATCAAGCGCTGGTGGGCAACAGCCGCGTTCGGCAGGCCGAAGGGCATGCGAACGTAGCTGCGAGGTGGACCCTCATAGCGCCCAACGCGTGAAGGCCAGAGGCGCTCCTGAGACGCGGCTCGGTTGAGCCCCGGTATGTCGATGCAGACACGCAGCCCACCATCCTCACCAGGATGTGGGGCTATAGCGGATAGGCGGCGACTGCCACGCATGACTCTTGACTCCTGTAGCTCCTGAATGTTCCTCGCAATGAACTCCTAGGGGTTTTGCCTTCCTTGCCTTATACCTTCCTGAGGGAAACGTGCCCTGAAGCACGCCTCCAAGTGGTGCCCGAGCGCCTCCCTCGTGATCTTGGCGAAGTCGGTGGCCCTCCAGGAGAGAACCCCCGAGCCCTGCCCGAGGAGGGCACTGAGCGCGCCTTCCTATGCGACAGAGGGTGGCGCCCCTTGGACGGGCGCGGATCCTGACGCAACGCCTACGGAGGGGCCTGCCTCGTGAGTTTTTGGGCCAGGTGAAGCCTTCTTCTTCTTAGGAACTGCCTCGGGGAGCCTCCCGCTCCTGTGATCTGGGTCTTCGATTGTCGCGGCCTGGAAGGCACGCTCAAGAGAACACACTGCATCCCTTTCCTCGCAAGGCACTGTGATGATTCCACCGCTTCCTGGCATCTTGAGGACATTGTAGCCATGTGAGTCACTGCCATGAACTTGGCCAGAGCCGGGTACCCGAGGATGGCATTGTATGTCAAGCGGATGTGAGCAACGTCGAAGTCAATGAGCTCGGTGGTAATTGTTGCGCCGCCCAAAGGTGACAGGAAGACGAACTTGCCCTATTGGAAAAGTGGAACCATCGGTGACTCCTGAGAAAGGCTTGGTTGGCTGAAGCTGACCGTATGGCGCTTGGAGATTGTTGAACGTCTCGTCGAACAGGACGTTGAGCCCAGCCCCGCTGTCGATGAGGGTCCTGGTGACTTGCATATTGCTGATGACTGGGGAACAAAGCATCAGGAGGACCCCGGCCTTTGCCGCACACTTGAGCTGATCCGCTGAACTGAACGTGATAGTGCACGCAGACCACCTGAGTGGGCGTGTGGCCTCAAGCTTGGGGAGGACTGCATTCACCTCGCGAGCAAACTGCTTGAAGATGCGCTGAGAGGCTAGGGCCTGAGCGCCGCGCAGGATGCAGGCGATTGCGCGCAGCTCCTGGAAGCCTCCAACCCCTCGTCCTGGTGATGGTCTTCATTCCTCCTTGGCGGTGGTGGCAGAGGAGGGAGGCCTGCGTTGCCTTGAGGGCAGTCCTCACGAGGCTGATCCCTCCAACCTCCCTCGCGAGGCTGGTCCTGCCAGCGGTCCTCGCGAGGCCAGTCACGCCACCCTTGGCGAGGGCCACGGTCTTCCCATCGTCCTCCACCTCTTCCTCCTCCTCCTCCTCGGCCATAGCCCCAGTCGTTGCGGTCGGGGCATCGGCCGATACGTCCATCTCGCACGGCCATGAGCTCCTGACATTCATTGGTGTTGTGTGTGTGGAGGTCGTGGTACACGCAGTACCGGCTGCCCTTAGATGACTCAGGCTGATCCCTGCCTCGCTTGGTGTCTGGATCTGCTGCGAGCACTGCAGCCCCCTTGCGCTTCACGTCCTTGACCTTGGGCTTCTTCTCTTCTAGGTCGACAGCCGGGAGCTCGAGAAGGGAGAGGCGCCCTTCCTCAGCCCTGGCGCACTTGGTAGCCAGGTTGAACAGCTCCAGCGATGTGCACAGGTCTTCATGGATTGCTAGCTCCTCTTTCATATTGATGTCACGCACGCTGTCGAAGAAGGCTGAAATGATGGCCTCCTCAGTCACCTTGGGAATCTTGAGGCGGGCGTTGTTGAAGCGCTGGATGTACTTCTGCAGGGTCTCTCCCGGCTGTTGCTTGATGCGGCGCAGGTCGCTCATGGCCGGGGGCCGGTCGCGAGTACCTTGGAAGTTGGCGATGAAGCGGGTGCGCATCTCGTCCTAGGAGGAGATCGTGCCTGGGGCCAGGTTCAGGAGCCAGGTGCGGGCACCGTCCTTGAGTGTCATGGGAAACAATTCACCATGACCTTCTTGTCCCCGTTGGCGGCCTCGATGCCCAACTCGTAGAACTAGAGGAACTCCACGGGGTCTGCAGTGCCGCCGTAGCACGGAGGCAGGTCTGGCTTGAACTTGCCGGGCCATGCGACGCTACGCAGCTCGGAGGTGAAAGCGCGGCAGCCTGCAGTGGCCACCGGAGCTCTCTGCTGAGGTGGGGCCTGCTCCTGGGGATTCCCGCGCGCTGCTGCCTGGAGCAACGCTGGGTCTTGATGTGGCGGTGCAGGGATGCGGTCATGGAGCACCGGTGCTGGGAGCACGCGAGCACCTTCTTGGGGGCGAGGGATCTCTTGGCAGCTCCTTTCTTGTCATGCAGGCGCCGGACGCGGCGGGTCTCGGCCTGGGGACGCGTGCCTTGGAGCCAGGGCGCCTTCTTGGGGAGGAGGTGGAGGTGGCACCTCCTGCTCCTCGCCTCCTGCGTAGGATGGAGGGCGAGGCAGCGAGAGGGATGGCATGGGAGAGCCCCCTACTGCGCTGACAAGCTCGGTGATGCGGGCGAGCCAATCCTCGTAGAGGTCGTTGACGGGGCGGTAGTGCAGGAGCTCACGCGCCAGGAGCAGCGCGGCATGCGCGTCCGTGGGGGCACGACGGGCGTGGGACGACGAACCGGCTGGAGTAAGCGACGGGGTGGCGGTGCAGCCATCGCACTGCACCGAAGGATGCAGAGACGAGGCCTGCTGCTCGTTCCCCGCCGGGCCGGTGGCGGCGTTAGCGGCAGGCGACGGAGACGACGGGGGCGTCCGCCGACGGGTGCTGTCTGGGTGACGTGGGTGGCGAGAGCAGCCCGACGCTCGGCGCGGGCTCGGCGAGCATCAGCCATGGTCACGGTGGAAGATCAGACACGAGCAGCGGAAGAAAGATTCCGGTGCACCCCTACCTGGCGTGCCAAATGTCGGATTTCGGGTTCCGGCAGACCCTTGAGGTCTGAACACTGGGGTGCGCACGAAGATCTCTCCCCTACCGGCTCACCTCTCGAAGTCTTGCAAAAATCTAAGCAAGAAAGATGAACACACAAGGGACGCGAGATCTATACTGGTTCAGGCCACCATTGTGGTGTAATACCCTACTCTAGTGTGTGGTGTGGTGGATTGCCTCAGGGGCTGATGATGAACAGTACAAAGGGAGAATAGCCTCGCAAGGGGCTGTTCTTGAGCTGGTGCGATGAACTTCTTTGGTGAGTTCAGTCGCTTCTCTCTCTCTTTCTGGTTGATCTCCAGATGATCTCGGTGCCTCTACCCCGTGGGTGGCTAGTCCTATTTATAGGCGGAGGCCCTGGGCCTCTCCCAAAAACTGAGCGGGAAGGGCGCCAACAATTGGCCATTTTGAAGGGGAACATCTGGTACACTTATCCTGACTAAAGTTGGTCTTCGGCTGCCAGAGGCTCTGACGGTGATGCCGCCCTGGGCTCCATGATGACCTCCATCCTGCCGTTCTGCTGGTCTTAGTCTTGTTGCACCGAAACGGTAACCTTTGCCTGATGCCTTGGCCTGTGCTTGCCCCCTTTGCACCAAAAGGGAAACAAGGACACTGAGCAGGCCGGCGCCCGCCTGGCGCCCGCCTGGTCCTCGATTGTCATGGCTTGCGTCATGGGCCCCTCGGGAGGTGCCCTGCCTTGATCTTTCCGCCTCCTCGCGAGTCTGCCTGAGGAGGCTGCTCCTGAGGAAGCTTCCTGTCGTCCGCCCCGCGAGGCTTGGCCCCTCATGAGGGTCTTGAGCTTGAGCTGATGAAGCTGGGCTGCATTGGGCCCCCACTTGAGCCACGCTGCAGGCCGCAGGCAGGCAAGTCTGGGGACCCCCGTTCCTAGAATGCCGACACCTACTCCGGAGCCCCACGAGAGAGTCGTGTTTCTTCCACATTTTGTCCGTGGGCTCATGTTTCCCCTTCATCCATTTGTTCGCGGAGTCATGTATTACTATGGGGTTGATTTTCATGATCTTTCCCCCAACTCTTTCCTCAATATCTCGACATTCATCGTCGTGTGCGAGGCTTTTCTCCGGACTTCACCTCACTTTGGCCTGTGGCTGAAGATCTTCAATGTGAAGCCCAAGGTGGTGAATGGCGAGCACACCGAGTGCGGCGGCACCATGGTGAGCAAGATGCCCAAGGTCATTTGGCCGACGGGTGCCTTCAATGACTCCGTTAAGGAGTGGCAGCAACAGTGGTTCTATATCACCAAACCACGCAGCAAAAAGTGGGCCGCAGCTCCTGAGTTCAGATCCGGAGCCCCACTGCGGCTCACGTCCTGGCCCAAGAAGGGCCTGAACTGGTGCTCGTCCGATGAGTTGTCACTGCTCCAGACGCGTGTTCAGAGTATGGTTGACATGGATGTCAAGCTCGTCGACGTTGTCTAGGTGATGTTAGTTCGCCTGGCTCTCCCTTGCCAGCGCCGAGCCTGCCATTTGTGGGAGTACGACCCAACCGAGCACCAAACCCTCCGGGAGCTCTACGATTCCTCCCATGAGGATATCTGGAAGGTGCTCTTTAAGTCCAGTAAATAATGGCTGGGCTCCGCCGAGGACCGTGGGTACCAATTATCCCATTCTGCAAGCCTGGTAAGTTATAGCCATGCTCTGTCCATCCAGGCTTTAGTTGGCATGTCCCGAGGGAGACAGTTTTTTCATGCTCTATTATGACCCCAGGGATGGATAAAAAAGGTGGAGCGAATACATTGTCCGGCCCCGCTGCCGGAGGAACCAGCCGGACCTCTTCTGACGAAGATGTTGGTCCCAGCGCCTTACGAGGCGCCAAAGAAAGAGGCATCCAAGAGGGTCAAAAAGACCCGGAGTGGCCTCCGTCGTCGCGAGGCTAGAGACGCAAAATCTGAAGACTCCAGTGACGCTCCTTCTTCCAAAGACGAAGAGGAGGAAGTAGAGGAGGACGAGCCTCACTCTGGAGGTGGGAAGAAAAGGACGGCCTCCTCATCCTTGGAGGCCAAATCGCCCAAGAGGGGGAAAGGTTCCCTCCCAGAGGCATCCACCACGGCTACCGATAGCAGCCCGGAGTGGGATCCCAGGGCCCAGCCCCTGGAGAAGTCGTAAGTATACGAAACCTGAACACGCATATGCATCCGGGATTGTTTTTGGGCATAGTAGTCTTAACTGTTGCCATATTTTGCGCAGTCCGGCAAGGTCTTGCGCCGGATAGTCCTCATCGGAGGATTCGCTGAGCCCGGATGCCTTGGTGAGCGAGACGCCTCCAGAGGCCCTTCCCCAAAGTCCAGGCGCGACACTGAGGTGTCGTCTCAACGGGACCCGGACCAGGGGCATATCACTGGAGCCGGACACACGGGAGCGATGGCCCCTGAGTGTGCCTTCAGCAGGGGCGATCTTGTGTTTGGCCCACAGCCGGACAAGGTCCAGGAGACCTCTAAGGCTCCCGGATCGGGCGAGCAGCCACCTTTGTCGGTGGGAGGCTTGCCTACTCTGCCGGCAACCTTTGTCCAAGCAGAGTTGCCAGGCGGTCTGTCGATAGCGTTAAAGAACGCTTCTATCATTGATGAACATCGGACCCTCATGGGTGCGGTGGTTGAAAAGATTCAGTCCGCCGAGAGCGGGCTGAACGAGTCCTGCCTTGGCCTTATAAAGGCCTTTGAGGTATGTTTCCTAAGAAACCTTTGAGGAATCATCATAATATGAGTAGTAGCCCCTGATACACTGTCTGGCGAAAGAGAGAGAGAGAGAGCTGGGCAGGGGATCAAATCCTTTCCTAATGATGTGTACCTCTTTGTTTGAAAACAGGCGTGTGCGGAGAAGACGTCCACTCATAATGCGGAAGTGTCCGAACTGAAGCAGAGCCTGGAACGGGCCGAGGAAGAACTTGGCCGTGTGAAGAAGCAATTGGAGGATAAGCAAGGTATGTTGAAACATTGTCTTGCATTAGGCACGAATGAGTAATTGTGCCTATTGAAAAGTTTTTTTGTTGTATGCCCTAGGAGCGAGTGCTGAATATGAGGCACTAAAGAAGGTTGTGGTTGATGCCAATGAGAAGGCTGCTGCCGAGCAGGCCCTTCATGAAAAACACGAGCCCAGGGTCATCACAGCTGAGAGGGAGCTCCAGGAGGCTGTGAAGAAAAGCGAGGGCTTGGAGCAGAGTATAATAGGGAAAGAATACGAACTCGCCCAAGCTCTCCAAGCCGCGGAAGATGCTCGGGAAGAAGCCCGAGGTGCTGTACGGGACATTCAGGAGGCCCGGAAAGTTGCGGCTGGTAAGGCCTGTTGTATTCATGGCCATTTTTACATCATAGTGGGGAGAACGCTTAAGCGCCAAGCTGAATTCTTTGTTTTTGCAGGGGCATTTGCAGATCTGCCTCGCAGCATATCGGATGCCACCCAATTTTACCGGACCGAGGAGAAGAAGTCTGCGGAGAGGAACTTCTGGTCGCAGTATTTGGCGCCGAACTATCCGGTGCCTTTTATCGACCAGCTGAAGCAGCTGGTCGAACTGCACCAGGCGGCCGAACTAGCCATGAAGGACTTGGTTGTTCGGTTGTGGCCTACGGAGCCAATTCCGAGCAGTTACTTGGGACTCGTCAAGCGGATTGTGGGCGCCTGTCCTCGGCTTGATGCTATCAAGCGATCAGTCTGTATAGAAGGTACGCGCATGGCATTCGCCTGTTCGAAAGTGCATTGGGGGAAGCTTGACGCGGAGAAGCTGATGACTGAGGGGCCACCGGAGGGTAAGGAGCACCGCAAGCCCGAGTTGTACTATGAAGGTGTACTGAAGGGGGCCCGCCTTGCGGCAGATAAGTGTACCAAAGACATTATATTTCCCTGAGGGCATTCGTGCCACTTTTTGTAATATGGGATGATGGCATTTTTATTATATATTGCCTGTTTTGTTTGAACATATGTTCTTCCTGTGCGGCTGTTTATTGTATGTAAATCCTGAGAGTTGGCCAGTCGTCGGCTTCTGCCCCCACGTAAAAAGAATGCGGGGGTGTTCGGGGTATATTTGAACGCTCTTTATCCCATAGTTGGGTCCTTTTAAGGAGGTGTTTCTCACCATGAACCAGGCAATCGGACTATAAGGCTTTATTACTCTCACTTAGCCATAGGAATTCGAGTATGGTCGGCGCAGCCCCTAGTGTTCGGAAGGCCGAACTAGGGGCTCTATTAGTGCCTGATCAGAAGACCAATCCATCGCACTCTGCATTTATAATGGCATTGTGCGGAATAAACCTTTAAGGATTTTACAACCTCTCGAACAGCTGACCAGCTCTTGCTGCATCATGACAGTCGGTTTTCAGCTTTCTCTACTGAGGTGCTCGTCCGGCAGAACCGGGACACAATCGCAGTAGTTCTCCCAGCGCTACCTTAGCCGATAGAACGGAATGTAAGGTACCAAAACATGGGAGCCGGGCAAACCCAACCAATGACCCAAGACATGATTCGGAGCTGATGCATATAGTGTTATAAGTTCGGGGTGCCGAGCGACCGAAAAGTTGGTCGGACTTTATTGCCATACTGTGAAGCCCCTGGCATAACCGGGCATAACAGGAAGCGTGGCTGCCATTTTTTGGCAAAGAGGCATCGGCGATAAACGACGGCTGGTAAGTGCTATTTAAGTCTGCGCATTGTAGTAGGATGATATGACTATGCATATGAGTACTATGTATGAAAAGAGGTGTTTTTGGCGGAACCTGTGATGGCCGGACTGGAGGGGGTTGTGAGTGGATCAAGAGTGAATCCGAATTGCCTTCTACCTGCACGTTCCTACCATTGTGTGTCCGGGCTGATTCCACGCTGCCAATCCTGTTCTGCATCAAAGTTAGTTTGTAAAGGCAAATGCTTGGAGGCAGCTGAACGTCCTCTTGTGGTTGGTCCAAGGGTTCCTGATCGGACCCCGGTGGACCCAACCGTTATACCGTGAAGTAGTGCGGACTCCTCAGTGGGTGTTCGGATAGTTGGCTGTCGTATCAAAATTTTGATAGGCATGCACGACTCGCTGTACCGGCAGCTGTATGAGTTCCGTTCTAAGGGCGGGGTTCGACCTTGCCTATAAGTGTGATTATATCACACGGTGTTGGCCCAATGGTTTACCACGTGGAATCTAGTCAACGTGGTTCATCCCGTTAGCATACGGTAAATTACCGCATGAGGGGAAGGTGCCAAAGAATTATTCTTTGGCGTTGCATTTTTTGGTGATCCGAAAACAACCGTTAGAGTGGTGGGCCAATAAACTTGGCCTTTGCACCTGGCATCTTTTGAGAAGATGTTATTTGTGGTTTCATACCCCACGGGGGCTTTATGTGTTATGGAGCCCCCGGACTACTAGGTCTATAGGGGTACGGCAATTGAATTGTTGTGGTTGGTGTGATCGGGGGCGATTGGCCGTACTTTTATGCTCTGGGGGGTCTCTTGACTAGACGCCTCCCCTCATTGTTTCCAGCACACGACCAGCCGCTTTGTTTTGAGGATCCGGCATTCTCTATTGGTATGCTTTGCCGTCCTTCTAGGAGTACCATGAATTTCACATGGTTGATCGAGTATGTGGCTCGGGCCGAATAGGCTTGAGCTGCTCTTTGTCCATTGACCGGACTGGGAGTTGCTGGAATTGGCACCAGCTTCCTTGACTTGACGTTTATGACCATTGCGCCAAGGCTTGAGGGTGCCTCTTCATGTATCCTTCTTACTGTCTTGGACCGTAATGATGTGTGGATGTCGGGGTGTGTGCCTTGGGTTCTCCTGCTTAGGTTGAGGTAGCCAGTTGTGCCGTGTATGCCCTTTGTTGGGGCTGTCGAGTCCATACTTTTCGGTGGCCAGTACCTTGGTCCACCTATCCACTAGCAATTCTTGGTCAGCTTTAAGCTGCTCTTGCTTCCTTTGCAGGCTCCTTGCCGTGGCCATGAGCCATCGCTTGAAGCGAACTTGTTCCACTGGATCTTCAGGCACGCCGAATTCGTCATTGCCGAGGCTTACCTCGTCGTCGGAGGGGGGTGTATAGTTGTCACTCTCCAAGTATCCCATCATGACCGGTCAGGCCTGCTTGAAGGTAGGCTGATCAGGGCTGTATTCCTTTTCGGCACCATCCGGATTGCTTTCATCTTCGGGGCCGGTGTTGATGTGGCGGGGCTTGGAGCGGCGCCGAAGACGCCCATGCTTTGTTTTTCCTCCTGAGGGTTATCCTCCGTTGCCTCGTCACCATTGGTTTCCTTCGGAGTGTCCACCATGTATATATTGTATGAGGAGGTGGCCATCCACCATCCTGTGAGAGGTGGCTCCTGTAATTCTCCTGCATCTTCGTCCATACCGTCGATGTCTTCGGAGTCGAAGTCAAGCATGTTGGTTAAATCATCGACCGTGGCAATGAAGTGGGTGGTGGATGGGCAGCGAATTCCTTCGTCGCCTGCTTCCCACTCAAGCCGGACATAGTTCGGCCTAGAGCCTCCTGACAAAGGGAGAGACTTTAATGAGTTTAGCACGTCGCCAAAGGGCGAGTACTGGAGGATGTCCGCAGCGGTAAACTCCATTACCTGAGCCCAGCCTGGCTTGGCTAGCTTGAGGGTGTGCGGACTGGAGCCAACAACCGGATACGAGTCCGGGGGCCCGGTGTTACAGGCTTCCACAGAGGTGAGACCTGTGTTCGGCTCCACTGCCGGTGAGTGTGCGGCCTGCAAGGCGAGGTCCACCCCTCCATCCTTAGGTAACACAACTTGCTCCGGATTTAGATCCGAGGCTACTGCAGGGGTGATATCCCAAGCTTTGTCCGATAGCAAGTCTAAGCCGTGCTCGTCGTGATTGTTCGGTGCTCCTGGCACAGGCCCAAATCCGTCGAAGATCAAGTCTCCGCGAATATCCGCTGTGTAGTTCAAGTTTCCGAACCTTACCTGGTGGCCGGGGGCGTAGCTATCGATCTGCTCCAGATGGCCGAGCGAATTGGCCCGCAGTGAGAAGCCGCCGAACACGAAGATCTGTCCAGGGAGAAAAGTATCCCCCTGGACCGTGTTGTTGACGATTGAAGGAACCATCAAGCCCTGCAGCAATGACACAGAGGAACTCTCAATGAAAGCACCAATGTCGGTGTCAAAACCGGCGGATCTCGGGTAGGGGGTCCCGATCTGTGCGTCTAGGCCGATGGTAACAGGAAGCAAGGGACACAATGTTTACCCAGGTTCGTGCCCTCTCGATGGAGGTAAAACCCTACTTCCTGATTGATTAATATTGAAGATATGAGTAGTACAAGAGTAGATCTACCACAAGATCGTAGAGGCTAAACCCTAAGAGCTAGCCTATGATGGTATGATTGTAATTGTGATCGGCCTTCTAAGTACCAACCTCTCCGGTTTATATAGACACCAGAGAGGGCTAGGGTTTACATGGAGTCGGTTATAAGGAAGGAAACACAATATCCGGATCGCCAAGCTTGTCTTCCACGCAAAGGAGAGTCCCATCCGGACACGAGCCGAAGTCTTGAGTATTGTATCTTCACGCTTCAATAGTCCGGACGGTGTATATAGTCCGGCTGTCCGGATACCCCCTAATCCAGGACTCCCTCAAGTAGAGGGGGGAGAAACATCATAAGATCCAACTATAATAGCAAAGCTCGCGATACATCAAGATCGTGCCATAGAGAGAACACGAGAGAGAGAGAGAGAGAGAGAGAGATCAAACACATAGCTACTGGTACATACCCTCAGCCATGAGGGTGAACTACTCCCTCCTCGTCATGGAGAGCGCCGGGATGATGAAGATGGCCACGGTTGATGGATTCCCCCTCCGACAGGGTGCCGGAACGGGCTCCCGAGAGGTTTTTGGTGGCTACAGAGGCTTGTGGCGGCAAAACTCCCGATCTATCTTGATATTCGATGGTTTTAGGGTATGTGGACTTATATAGGCGAAAGAAGTCGGTCGGGGGAGCCTCGAGGGGCCCACGAGAGGGGAGGGTGCGCCCAAGGGGGGTGGGCGCGCCCCCTATCTCGTGGCTTCCTCGATGCCCCCCTAGCTTGCACTCCAAGTTTCCTGGGTCACGTTCGTTCCAAAAATCACACTGCCGAAGGTTTCACTCCGTTTGGACTCCGTTTGATATTCCTTTTCTTTGAAATACTGAAACAGGCAATAAAACAGCAATATGGGTTGGGCCTCCGGTTAATAGGTTAGTCCGAAAAGTAATATAAAAGTGTATAATAAAGCCCGTAAACATTCAAAACACATAATAATATAGCATGAATGCTTCATAAATTATAGATACATTGGAGATGTATCAGGCATCTACATCAACTCTATTGCCCCTTCCGATGAAGCGTGAGTAATTTACCATAGACCTAGGGGTCCATAGCTAGTAGCTAGATGGCTTCTTCTCTCTCTTAGATTCTCAATACCATGTTCTCCTCGATGTTCTTGGAGATCTATTCGATGTAATACTTTTTTGCGGTGTGTTTGCCGAGATACGATGAATTGTGGATTTATGATCAGCTTATCTATGAATATTATTTGAATCTTATCTGAATTATTATATGCATGATTTGATATCTTTGTAGTTCTCTTCAAACTATCAGTTTGGTTTGGCCAACTAGATTGGTTTTTCTTGCAATGGGAGAAGTGCTTAGCTTTGGGTTCAATCTTGCGGTGTCCTTTCCCAGTGACAGTAGGGGCAGAAAGGCACGTATTGTATTGTTGCCATTAAGCATAAAGAGATGGGGTTTTCATCATATTGCTTGAGTTAATTCCTATACATCATGTTATTTTACTTAATGTGTTACTCTGTTCTTCATGAACTTAATACTCTAGATGTAGATAGGAGTCGGTCGATGTGTGGAGTAATAGTAGTAGATGCAGAATTGTTTTGTTCTACTTGACACGGACGTGATGCCTATATTCATGATCATTGCCTTAGATATCGTCATAACTTTGCGCTTTTCTATCAATTGCTCGGCAGTAATTTGTTCACCCACCGTATTATTTGCTATCTTGAGAGAAGCCTCTAGTGAAACCTATGGCCCCCGGATCTATTTTCCATCATATTAGTTTCCGATCTACTACTTTGCAATCTTTTACTTTCTGATCTATAAACCAAAAATACCCCTTTATCTAAGGCAAGTAATCGTGACGGGACTGACAACCCCTTTATCGCATTGGGTGCAAGTTTTTTGATTGTTTGTGCAGGTATTCGGTGATTTGTGCCTTGTCTCCTACTGGATTGATACATTGGTTCTCAAACTAAGGGAAATACTTATTTCTACTTTGCTGCATCACCCTTTCCACTTCAAGGGAAAAACCAACGCAAGCTCATGAGGTAGCAGGAAGAATTTCTGGTGCCATTGCTGGGGAGATCTATGCCAAGCAAGACATACGAAGTACCCATCACGAACTCTCATCTCTTTCATTACATTATTCGCCATTCGCCTCTCATTTTCCTCTCTCCCACTTCTAAAATGATTTTCGAAAAGATTTGCCTTTTCTTCGCCCCTCTTCCGTTCGTCCTCTTCTCTTGCTTTTTTGTGTGCTCGTTTCTTGGATTGCTTGCTTTGTCACGATGGCTCAGAATACCAAATTGGGTGACTTTTCCAACACCAATAATAATGATTTTATTAGTACCCCGATTTCTCCCGCCACTAGTGTGGAATCTTATGAACTTAATGCTGCTTTCCTGAATCTTGTTATGAAAGATCAATTTTTTGGCCTTCCTAGTGAAGATGTCGCATCCCATCTTAATAGTTTCGTTGAGTTATGTGATATGCAAAAGAAAAAATATGTGGACAATGATATTGTTAAATTGAAGCTATTTCCATTCTCATTTCCAGATCGTGCTAAAACTTGGTTTTCATCTTTGCCTAAAAATAGTATTGATTCATGGAATAAGTGTAAAGATGCTTTTATTTCCAAGTATTTTCCTCCCGCTAAGAGCATCTCCCTTAGGAACGACATTATGAACTTTAAGCAACTTGATCATGAACATGTTGCACAATCTTGGGAGAGGATGAAAGTGATGATACGAAATTGCCCTACTCATGGTTTGAATTTGTGGATGATTATACAAATTTTTTATGCCGGGTTGAATTTTGCTTCTAGAAATATTTTAGATTCAGCCACGGGAGGTACTTTTATGGAAATTACTTTAGGAGAAGCTACTAAACTCCTAGATAATATTATGGTTACTTATTCTCAATGGCACACTGAAAGATCTTCCACTAGTAAGTGCATGCGATTGAAGAGATTAATGTTTTGAGTGGAAAGATAGATGAACTTATGAATTTATTTGCTAGCAAGAGTGCTTCTATTGATCCTAATGATATACCTTTGTCTACTTTTATTGGGAATAATAATTAATCTATGGATGCGAATTTTGTTGGTTGGAACAATTTTGGTAATAACGCGTATATAGGTAATTTTAATCCTAGGCCTTTTCCTAGTAATCCCTCTAATAATTATTGTAATTCCTACAACAATTCTTATGAAAATTTTAATAATATGCCCTCTGATTTTGAGATTAGTGTTAAAGAATTTATGAGTTCGCAAAAGAATTTCAATGCTTTGATTGAAGAAACTTTCTCAAGATTGATGATTTGGCTAGGAACGTGGATAGAATTTCTCTTGATGTTTATTCTTTGAAACTTAGATCTATTCAACCCAAGCATGATATTAATGAGTCCCAAAAGCCATGAGAATTTCCATTGATGAGTGCAAAGAAAGAACCACTAAGATACATACTAAACAAGATTGGTTTGTCGCATGTTCTTCTAGTTTCCATGAAAATAATGATGAAGATCTTAAAGTGATTGATGTGACTCCTGTTGAATATTTGTTTTCTAATATAAATCTTGATAAGATGGGACTCAATATGAGTCAACTTCAGTTAAAAGGCGTCCCAATGATTCGGAGTTTTTAGATCTTGATGCAAAAATTGATAAAAGTGGGATCAGAGAGGTCAAAACTTTAAGTAGCAATGAACCCACTCTTTTGGATTTCAAGGAATTTAATTATGATAATTGTTCTTTAATATATTGTATTTTATTGTTGCAATCCATGTTTAATTCTCCTCATGCTTATAATCAAAACAAAGCTTTTACCAGACATATCGTTGATGCTATGATGCAATCTTTTGAAGAAAAGCTTGAATTGGAAGTTTCTATCCATAGAAAACTTTATAATGAGTGGGAACCTACTATTAAGATTAAGATTAAAGATTATGAGTGCCATGCTTTGTGTGATGTGGTTGCTAGACTTTCCACCGTTCCAAAAATTTTATGTGATGTGTTAGGTTTCTGTGAATTTGATGATTGTTCTTTAAATTTGCATCTTGCGGATTCCACTATTAAGAAACCTATGGGAAGTATTAATGATGTTCTTATTGTTGCAAATAGGAATTATGTGCCCCTAGATTTCATTGTTCTACATATAGATTGCAATCCTACATGTCCTATTATTCTTGGTATACCTTTCCTTAGAACGATTGGTGCAATTATTGATATTAAATAATGAAACATTAGATTTCAATTTAAGTTAAGGAAAGGCATGGAACACTTTCCTATAAAGAAAACTAAATTTCTAAATGAATCTATTATGAGAGCCACTTGTGGATTGCATACCAAATATGACAATACCTAGATCTATTCGTGTTTTATGCCTAGCTAAGGGCGTTAAACAATAGCGCTTGTTCGGAGGCAACCCAATTTTATTTTTGTTCTTGCTTTTTGTTCCTGTTTTGCAATAAATAATTCATCTAGCCTCTGGTTAGATGTGGTTTTGTGTTTTAGTTAGTGTTTGTGTCAAGTAAGACCTTTGGGATAGCTTACAGTGATAGTTGTTTTAATCTTGCTGAGAAACAGAAACTTTTGCACCTAGGAATTTTTTTTTCAGAATTCACAGAAGCGTGCTTTTGATCTGAATCATTTTGCACTGGATTGGTACACAAATTTCTTAGGTTGTCCTAATTTTGCAGAATTTTTGGAGTTACAGAAGTATTCTAGAGTTACAGATTGCTACAGACTGTTCTTTTTTGACAGATTCTGTTTTCTATGTGTTGTTTGCTTATTTTGATGAATCTATGGGTAGTATCGGTGGGTATAAACCATGGAAAAGTTGGAATACAGTATATATTACACAAATATAAATAAAGAATGAGTTCACAATAGTACCAAAAGTGGTGATTTATTTTCTTATACTAACGGAGTTTATTAGATATTCTGTTGAGTTTTGTGTTGTGAAGTTTTCAAGTTTTGGGTAAGGATTTGATGGACTATGGAATAAGGAGTGGCAAGAGACTAAGCTTGGGGATGCCCAAGGCACCCAAGGTAATATTCAAGGACAACCAAGAGCCTAAGCTTGGGGATGCCCCGGAAGGCATCCCCTCTTTCGTCTTCATCTATAGGTAACTTTACTTGAGGCTATATTTTTATTCACCACATGATATGTGTTTTGCTTGGAGCGTCTTGTATGATTTGAGTCTTTGCTTTTTAGTTTGCTACAATCATCCTTCCTATACACACCTTTTGAGAGGGACACGCATGAATCATGATTTATTAGAATACTCTATGTGCTTCACTTATATCTTTTGAGCTAGGCAACTTTGCTCTAGTGCTTCACTTATATCTTTTTAGAGCACGGCGGTGGTTTCATTTTATAGAAATTGATGAACTCTAATGCTTCATTTATAATATTTTGAGAGTCTTTAAATAGCATGGTAATTTTCTTTGGTTATAAATTTAGTCCTAATATGATAGGCATCCAAGAGGGATACAATAAAAACTTTCATAAAAAGTGCATTGGATACTATGAGATGTTTGATTCCTTATGATTGTTTTGAGATATGAATATGGTGATATTAGAGTCATGCTAATGATTAATTGTGAATTTTAGAAATACTTGTGTTAAAGTTTGTGATTCCCGTAGCATGCGCGTATGGTTAATTATGTGATGAAGTCGGAGCATGATTTTATTTTTGATTGTCTACCTTATGAGTGTTGGCCGGGGACGAGAAATGGTCTTTTCCTACCAATCTATCCCCCTAGGAGCATTCGTGCAGTACTTCGTATTGATAACTAATAGATTTTTGCAATAAGTATGTGATTTCTTTATGACTAATGTTGAGTCCATGGATTATACGCACTCTCGCCCTTCCACCATTGCTAGCCTCTCTAGTACCGCGCAACTTTCGTATGTACCATACACCCACCATATACCTTCCTCAAAACAGCCACCATACCTATCTATTATGGCATTTCCATAGCCATTTCAAGATATATTGCCATGCAACTTTCCAGAGTTCCGTTTATTATGACATGCTTCATCATTGTCATATTGCTTTGCATGATCATGTAATCGACATCGTATTTGTGGTAAAGCCACCTTTCATAATTCTTTCATACATGTCACTCTTGATTTATTGCACATCCCGGTACACCGCTAAAGGCATTCATATAGAGTCATATTTTGTTCTAAGTATCGATTTGTAATTCTTGAGTTGTAAGTAAATAAAAGTGTGATGATCTTCATTATAAGAGCATTGTCCCATGTGAGGAAAGGAGGATGGAGACTATGATTCCCGCGCAAGTCAGCATGAGACTCCGGACGAAAAAATGAGAGAAAATGAGAGAAGGGGCAATGTTACTATCCTTTTTCCACACTTGTGCTTCAAAGTAGCACCATGATCTTCATGATAGAGAGTCTCCTATGATGTCACTTTCATATGCTAGTGGGAATTTTTCATTATAGAACTTGACTTGTATATTCCAATGATGGGCTTCCTCAAATTGCCCTAGGTCTTCGTGAGCAAGCGAGTTGGATGCACACCCACTTAGTTTTCTTTTGAGCTTTCATAAACTTATAGCTCTAGTGCATCCGTTGCATGGCAATCCCTACTCACTCACATTGATATCTATTGATGGGCATCTCCATAGCCCGTTGATACGCCTAGTTTATGTGAGAGTATCTCCTTCTTTTTGTCTTCTCCACAACCAACATATTCTATTCCACCTATAGTGCTATGTCCATGGCTCACGCTCATGTATTGCGTGAAAGTTGACAAAGTTTGAGAACCTCAAAAGTATGAAACAATTGCTTGGCTTGTCATCGGGGGTGTTCATGATTTGAATATTTTGTGTGATGAAGATGGAGCATAGCAAGACTATATGATTTTGTAGGGATAAGCTTTCTTTGGTCATGTTATTTTGAGAATACATAATTGCCTTTTTAGTATGCTTGAAGTATTATTGTTTTTAGGATCCAAACATTCATGTCACAATAAAGAGAATTACATGGATAAATATGTTAGGTAGCATTCCACATCAAAAATTCTATTTTTATCATTTACCTACTCGAGGACGAGCAGGAATTAAGCTTGGGGATGCTTGATACGTCTCCAACGTATCTATAATTTTTGACTGTTCCATGCTATTATATTATCTATTTTGGATGTTTAATAGGAATTTATATGCTATTTTATATTATTTTTGGGACTAACCTATTAACCGAGAGCCCAGTGCCATTTTCTGGTTTTTTTTGCCTATTTTAGAGTTTTGCAGAAAAGGAATACCAAACGGAGTCCAAACGGAATGAAACTTTCGCGATGATCTTTCTTGGACCAGAATCAAACTAGAAGACTTGGAGATGAAGTCGGAGTCGCAACAAGGCGGCCACGAGACAGGAGGGCGCGCCCAGGGGGGTAGGGCGCACCCCCCTACCTCGTGGGCCCTTCGTGGGTCTCCTGACCTAGTTCATTCGCCTATATATACTCTTATACCCTGAAAACATGCAGGAGAGCCACAAAACCACTTTTCCACTACCACAACCTTCTGTACCCGTGAGATCCCATCTAGGAGCCTTTTCCGGCGTCCTACTGAAGGGGGATTCAATCACGGAGGGCTTCTACAACAACACCATTACCTCTCCGATGAAGCGTGAGTAGTTTACGACAGACCTACCGGTCCATAGCTAGTAGCTAGATGGCTTCTTCTCTCTCTTTGATTCTCAATACCATGTCCTCCTCAATGTTCTTGGATATCTATTCGATGTAAGATTCTTTTGCGTCTGTTTGCCGAGATCCGATGAATTGTGGATTTATGATCAGATTATCTACGAATATTATTTGGTTCTTCTCTGAATTCTTATATGCATGATTTGATATCTTTGCAAGTCTCTTAAAATTCTCGGTTTAGTTTGGCCTACTAGATTGATCTTTCTTGCAATGGGAGAAGTGCTTAGCTTTGGGTTCAATCTTTTGGTATCCTTTCCCAGTGATAGTTGGGGTAGCAAGGCACGTATTGTATTGTTGCCACCAAGGATAAAAAGATGGGGTTTTCATCATATTGCTTGAGTTAATTCCTCTACATCATGTCATCTCACTTAATGTGTTACTCTGTTCTTTATGAACTTAATACTCTAGATGGAGGAAGGAGTCGGTCGATGTGTGGAGTAATAGTAGTAGATGTAGAATCATTTTGGTCTACTTGACACGGACATGATGCCTATGTTCATGATCATTGCCTTAGATATCGTCGTAACTTTGCGCTTTTCTATCAATTTCTCGGCAGTAATTTATTCACCCACCATAATATTTGCTATCTTGGGAGAACCCACTAGTGAAACCTATGGCCCCCGGGTCTCTTTTCCATCATATAAGTTCTATTTTCCATCATACTAGTTTCCAATCTATTATTTTGCAATCATTACTTTCCAATCTATAAACCGAAAATACCAAAAATATTTACTTTACCGTTTATCTATCTTCTATCAGATCTCACTTTTGCAAGTAACGGTGAAGGGATTGACAACCCCTTTATCGCGTTGGGTGTCGATGTCAAAACCGGCAGATCTCGGGTAGGGGGTCCCGAACTATGCGTCTAAGGATCGAAGGTAACAGGAGAGAGGGGACACAATGTTTACTCAGGTTCGGGCCCTCTTAATGGAGGTAATACCCTACTTCCTGCTTGATTGACTTTGATGACTATAGGGGTTACAAGAGTTGATCTACCTCGAGATCGTAATGGCTAAACCCTAGATGTCTAGCATGTATGATTGTGATTGCCCCTAAGGACTAAACCCCTCCGATTTATATCAGCGCCGTAGGGGGCTAGGGTTGTACAAAGTCGGTTTACAAAGGAAGGAAACTACACATCCGGATGCCAAGCTTGCCATCCACGCAAAGGAGAGTCACATCCGGACATGGGAGAAGGCCTTTTGTCTTGTATATTCGCGGCCCATCAGTCCAGCCCATGTCACATAGGCCGGCTCCCCGAGGACCCCACAGTCTAGGACTCCCTCAATAGCCCCTGAACCGGGCTTCAATGACGATGTATTCGGCGTGCAGTTTGTCTTCGACATTGCAAGGCAGGATCCTTCTTCGAATACTCCAATGCAGTCCTCCACACATAACAGCTATATCCGGCTCTGTTAAATAATTACGGCCTTAAGTTGTGAGGGTAAAAATATTGAAAACAAAGTAAGTCACGTCCATAGGCGATTTTTCTTGCGAGGCGTTATGTCCTGGCCTTGTTAGTATTCTGAACCGTTTTGCAGCCCTCGCTTCGTGTTTCGAGGCACGGTCATAGGCACGTCTTGTCAAAGCAGGGATCGTGTCCCCTTATCACGGGATTCTCATCAATAGGGGTTTGGGTAACCCAACCGTGCTGTTCACACAGGTCCCCTTGGGAATAGGCGAGATCCAAGGCTGATGAGGGGGTGCTTGATATCCACTGCCTTTATAAGAAGATATGGATCCATCTTTTTTACCCCACGCCTTCTTCCTCCTCAGTCCATCTACCGTTCGAGCTCCAGCACCCAAGTCCCAATCTTTTCCATTGCCACCAAACACCCCAGCCATGTCCGGATCTGGAGCACAGGGCAAGTGGATAGCTTCCTCTGTTACAGAGGAGAATATCAAGGAGCTCCGGGAAGCTGGGTACCTGGCCGCAGATATAATCCACTGGCCCCCTTCCAAAAAGCAGATGATTCCCACTCCAAAGCCTAATGAGAGGATAGTGTTCATCCCCCATTTCCTTCGCGGACTAGGGTTTCCCCTTCACCCTTTCGTCTACGGTCTCATGTTTTACTATGGGTTAGATTTTCATGATCTAGCCCCAAATTCCTTCCTCAACATTTCGGCATTTATTGTCGTGTGTGAGGCATTTCTCCGCGTCCCTCCCCACTTCAGCCTATGGCTCAAGGTCTTCAATGTGAAGCCGAAGGTGGTCGAAGGCCAACACGCAGAGTGCGGCGGTGCCATGGTGAGAAAACTCCCCAATGTCACCTGGCCAAAAGGGACCTTTGTGGAGACAGTCAAGGGATGGCAGCAGGGGTGGTTCTATATCACGGAACCCCGCGATGCCACATGGGCCGCTGCTCCTGAGTTCAAGTCCGGGCCCCTGATGCGGCTTACATCCTGGCTCAATAAGGGCCTAGATTGGGAGTCGCCCGACGAGGTGACAACGCTGGAGAGCCGCGTCAAGGGCATGATAAACGAGAACACCAGTCTTGCTAGTGTGATCCAGGTGATGCTTTTTCGCCGGATTCTCCCTTGTTACCGCTGGACTTTACATATGTGGGAATTTGACCCGGCCGGTCCTGGTACCCTGCAGCAGTTCTTCGGCACGATGCACGAAGACATATGGAAGTTGCTCTTCAAGGCTCAAAAGTCGTGGATGGAAACGACCAAAGACCATGGCCTCAACTGTGCTCGTTCGGCCACTCCTATAAGTTTTATGATGACTTTAATTTGCAAATCCAAGGAGTATATTGAACTTTCCATTACTCCAACAGGGCTGGACAAAGAAGGCAGAGCAAATCCAATGTCCAGCTCCGCTGTCCGAAGACCCAACCATCCCTTTGTTGATGAAGATGTTGGTTCCGGCGCCGTATCAGGCGCCGAAGAACAAGGCCAAGAAGGGCAAGGAGGCCAGAGGTGGCCTCCGCCGTAAGGGCGCTTCGGACGTTATGTCCGAAGATACCGAGACCTCCTCCTCTCATGACGAAGATGTAGAGGAGGAAGAGAACAACTCTCCCCTTAAGGGGGGAAATAAGAAAAGGGCGGCTTCCATGGATCTAGAGGCGTAGGCGACAAAGAAGGGGAAACCCTCCCTTTCGTATGATTCCGAAGCGGATGCCGATGCCATCCCCGTGTGGCACCCCAGATCGTAAGTATCCAAAGACACCGTACACATATCTGAATTTATGCCTTGTTATTCTACCATACTGAATTGTGTACTGCAGTCCAGCTCACGATCTCCCCCAACGATCGTCGTCATCTGGGAACTCGCTAGGGCTGAACACAATGGAGAGCGATTCGCCTCCGCAGGTCTCTCCACCCACCACTACAGACAACACCGAAGTGTTGTCCCGAAGAACCTCTCCAGGTCACGAGGAGGTGCGGGAGGCCGTGAAGGTGGCGACGGAGGGTGATACCTCTGTCGCCGAAGAGAGGGGGAAATTGACCCCCATGGAGACTGGCGACGGGGGCCATGCTCAATTCAGCCCCCAACCAAATATTATTCCGGAGACCCATACGGCTCCGGAATTGGGCCAGCAGCCTCCTTCGAGAGAAGGGGCACGCCATCTCCACCAGCATCCTCTATCAATCTGGAGGCGCCGGACACTCTGGTGGAAGTGCTTCAGAGTGCTTCCATTGTGGAGGAGCACTGTACCCTTATGGGTACGGTGGTTGAAAAGGTTCGGTCCGCTAAGAGCGGATTGAGCGAAGCCTACACCAGTGTTTTAATAGGCTTTGAGGTATGTGACATAATATATTTTTGGCTGTTTGCAAAAGAAATGCCTGTGTATAGATAGTAGCCCCTGAGACTCTGTTCGGTGTTCTTGAAGAAAGGCCGAACAGAGGATCAAATAACGCTTGGCAGGAGCTAACATATATGCCTCTTTTGATGCGAGCGGCAACCTCGCATGCCGCCGAAGTGTCGGAACTAAAGCGGAAATTGGAGGAAAAGCAAGGTATGTGATACCGAAGCATATCTGAAATGATATGAGTTCCAATTTGTTATCTAACTGAGCTTTATGTTTATGCTCATAGTTGATACGCCTGAGGTCGAGGCCCTCAAGAGCACGCTGGCCGAGGCAAAGAAGGAGACGGACGAGGAATGAGCCGCCCGCCGAAAACATGAAGCGAGCCTCGATGAAGTCCAACAAGAGCTCACGGATCCTATAAGCAAATGTGAGTCCCTGGAGCGCAAGGTGTCGGATCAAGAATCCGAACTTGCTACGACGCTCCAAAGTGTGAACGAGGCCCGGGTTGAAGCCCAAGGCATCTGTCGGGAGATTTGAGAGGCCAAGTAGATCGCGGTGGGTAAGGCCTTTAATATGCAGAGCAAAATTGTAAGGAGAAAGTACACCTTACTGACACGCATTTGGATTTCTCCAGGAGCATTTGCAGATCTACCCCGAAGCATTGTTGATGCTGCAAATTTCTTCCAAGCCGAAGAGGGGAGCTCAACAGAGAAGTTGTTCTAGTCGCAGTACCTTGCGCCAGAGCATCTTGTGCCCCTCCGTGATCAGCTGAAACAGCTGACTGAGCTACATAGGGTGGCCGAACTGGTCATGAAGGATGTTATAATCCGTCTTTGGCCAGCCAAACCCATACCTAGTAGCTGTTTTGGGCTTGTGAAGTGGATAGTCGATGCCTGTCCACGGCTTGATGCTATAAAGCGGTCAGTCTGTATAAAAGGTGCCCGGATGGCTTTCGCCCGTGCCAAGATGCAGTGGGCGAAGATGAATGACACCAGTCTTGCAACTGAGGGACCGCCTGCAGGCAAGGAGCACCGCATGCCAGAGCGGTATTTCAATGACGTCCTTGAAGGATCTCGCATTGTAGAGGGCCAGTGTTCGAGGGACAGCATTTTTGAATGAATATATTTGTGTTGCTCGAACTCTGTATTTATGAAAACAAGTCGTTTGTGTAATATTTTTTCTTATTTCATCTGAAATTATTTTCCCTCCGTTGCGGCCGTTTATTGAATCTGAGAGTTGGCCAGTCGTCGGCTTCAGCCCCTCACGTAGATAGTACGGGGGTGTTCGGAACAGCACGAAAACACACTTAACCCGACGACTTGGTCCTTGAAGGAGGTGTTAGTGTGACGAACCAGGCAATCAGACTATGCGGCTTTATCACTCTCACTTAGCCATAGGAGTTTGACAATAAGATTGTAGGTGCAGCCCCTTGTATTGTTCGATTATCCGAACTTTGTTGTTGTAAACGCCTGACCAGGTGAAAACCGGTCCTTCGTGTGATATGGAAAAAATCACAAGAGATTTGTACTGAGTCACCGAATAGCTGACCAGCTCTCGCCGTATCATGACAGTCAGTTTTCGGCTTTCTCTACTGAGGTGTTTATCCGGATGAACCAGAAACACAATTGCAGTAGTTCTGCCTTTACTTCCTTAGGCGAACAAACGGAACGTAAGGTAGTAACCGCAGGAGCCGAGCAACCCAACTATTGACCCAAGACATGATTCAGAGCTAATGCATATAATGCTAGACTCAGGACGCCGAATTGTACTGTAAAAGTGTTCGGACTTTTTTTTACGAATGTACGTGGCTGAATGTAGCCCCTGGCGATTTAGGTCGTTATGAGGTGTACATGACAATCAAACGAAAGAAAAGAGGAAATACATATTAGGAAATAAGCCAGTACCGACTAGGTTGGGCGAAAAATGGTTTCCATTACAGTCTGATTGATACGTCAAAACGTATTTGTACAGATAATGCTATAAACATCGAGGCTATTTTACATGTCGAGCAAAAATGGAAAGCTGTGTGCAGGTACTGAAAAGGGGAAGAGGTGATCTTTCAAGATCATTTAGGTACTCTGTCGTACATCAGCGCTGCTTTTCGCCTTGGTGTGTGATCCTTTGAGAGGATTTAATGAGTAGGTTTTCATAAGGTGTCGGAAAAATGGCCCTTGGCACCATGAAAAGGTGATGTGGGTTGTAGGGAACCTGAAAAAAAACAAAGTTAAGGAAAAAGGTAGATATGGGGGTCCAAGTAGGGTTGAGCCGTATTGTGGACTTTATCCTAGATATGCCTCCATCGCTGCCCATGGTATCTTTAGTGCATAGTGATGTGCATGCGGTACATACGCCACAGTTCTGTTGGGGCAGAGACAGAGGCCGAATTGCTAATCGAGCTCCTGACGAGCTGGACTGTCATTTTGCAGGGTAGTCCGAACTCGTTTGACAGGGTCCGGAGGCTTGACTGCCGATGTGGAGTTTGGCTTGATAAGGCCAACCCGCACTTCCGCTGCGAGGGCCGTGGTGTGTTCCTCAGTACAGAGGGATCAATCCATGTTTCCATGGAGTGTTATGTGATACGTCCGTTTTGCATCATGCTTTTATATCAATATTTATTGCATTATGGGTTGTTATTACACATTATATCTCAATACTTATGGCTATTCTCTCTTATTTTACAAGGTTTACCATGAAGAGGGGGAATGCCGGCAGCTGGAATTCTGGCTGGAAAAGAAGCAAACATTGGAAACCTATTCTGCACTGCTCCAAAAATCCTAAAACTCCACGAAACTTATTTTTGGAATTAATAAGAATTATTGAGCGGAAGAAACACCTCCAGGGGCCCACACCCTGGCCAGGAGGGTGGGGGCGACCCCCTGTCTCCTGGGCCCCCTGGTGGCCCTCCGCTGTCCATCTTCTACTATATGAAGGCTTTTACCCTAGAAAAAATCATGGGCAAGCTTACGGGATGAAACTCCGCCGCCATGAGGCGGAACCTTGGCAGAACCAATCTAGAGCTCCGGCAGAGCTGTTCTGCAGGGGACACTTCCCTCCGGGAGGGGGAAATCATCACCAACGATCCTCTCATCGGGATGGGGTCAATATCCATCAACATCTTCACCAGCACCATCTCCTCTCAAAACCCTAGTTCATCTCTTGTATCCAATCTTGTATCCAAACCACAAATTGGTACCTGTGGGTTGCTAGTAGTGTTGATTACTCCTTGTAGTTGATGCTAATTGGTTTACTTGGTGGAAGATCATATGTTCAGATCCTTAATGCATATTATTACTCCTCTGATTATGAACATGAATATGCTTTGTGAGTAGTTACATTTGTTCCTGAGGACATGGGTGAAGTCTTGCTATTAGGAGTCATGTGAATTTGGTATTCGTTCGATATTTTGATGAGATGTATGTTGTCTTTCCTCTAGTGGTGTTATGTGAATGTCGACTACATGACACTTCACCATTATTTGGGCCTAGAGGAAGGCATTGGGAAGTAATAAGTAGATGATGTGGTTGCTAGAGTGACAGAAGCTTAAACCCTAGTTTATGCGTTGCTTCGTTAGGGGCTGATTTGGATCCATATGTCTAATGATGTGGTTAGGTTTACCTTAATACTTCTTTTGTAGTTGCGGATGCTTGCAATAGGGGTTAATCATAAGTGGGATGCTTGTCCAAGTAAGGGCAGTACCCAAGCATCGGTCCACTCACATATCAAATTATCAAAGTACCGAACGCGAATCATATGAGCGTGATGAAAACTAGCTTGACGATAATTCCCGTGTGTCCTCGGGAGCTCCTTTCTCATTATAAGAAATTGTCCAGGCTTATCCTTTGCTACAAAAAGGATCGAGCCACCTTGCTGCACTTTATTTACTTTATTTACTTGTTACTCGTTACAATTTATCTTATCACAAAACTATTTGTTACCTACAATTTCAGTGCTTGCAGAGAAAACCTTACTGAAAACCGCTTATCATTTCCTTCTGCTCCACGTTGGGTTCGACACTCTTACTTATCGAAAGGACTACGATAGAACCCCTACACTTGTTGGTCATCAAGACTCTTTTTTGACGCCGTTGCCGGGGAGTGTAGCGCTTTTGGTGAGTGGAACTTGGTAAGGAAACATTTATATAGTGTGCTGAAATTTTCTGTTACTTGTCACTATGGAAACTAATCCTTTGAGGGGCTTGTTTGGGTTATCTTCACCCCGATCAGAAGAGCAAAGAGTTTCTCCTCAACCTACTAAACTTTTTGAAAATATTTACTTTGAGATTCCTTCGGGTATGATAGAGAAACTGCTAGCTAATCCATTTGCAGGAGATGGAACATTGCATCCCAATTTACACCTTATCTTTGTGGATGAAGTTTGTGGATTATTTAAGCTTGTAGGTATTCTCGATGATGTTGTAAAAAGGAAGGTCTTCCCTTTATCTTTGAAGGGAGATGCATTGACATGGTATAGGCTATGTGATGATACGAGATCTTGGAATTATAAGCGATTGAAGTTGGAATTTCACCAGAAGTTCTATCCTATGCATCTTGTTCATCGTGATCGTAATTACATATATAATTTCTAGCCTCGCGAATGAGAAAGCATCGATCAAGCTTGGGGGAGGCTTAAGTCAATGTTATATTCATGCCCCAATCATGAGCTCTCCAGAGAAATGATTATTCAAAAAATTTATGCTCGTCTTTCTCTCAATGATCGCAACATGCTCGATACTTCTTGTGTTGGTTCCTATATGTTGAAGACTATTGAATTCAAATGGGACTTATTGGAAAGAATTAAACGCAACTCTGAAGATTGGGGTTCTAATGATGGTAAGGAGTCAGGTATGACACCGAAGTTTGATTGTGTTAAGTCTTTTATGGATACCGATGCTTTTTGTGGATTTAGCGCTAAATATGGACTTGACTCTGAGATAGTAGCTTCTTTCTGTGAATCTTTTGCTACTCACGTTGATGTCCCTAAGGAGAAGTGGTTTAAATATAATCCTCCCATTGAAGTAAAAGTAGTTGCACCTATTACAGTTGAAGAAAAGACTGTCACCTATAGTGATCCTATTGTTCCTACTACTTATGTTGAGAAACCTCCTTTTCCTGTTAGGATAAAGGATCATGTTAAAACTTCGACTGTTGTTCATAGGAGTAATACTAGGACTTATACACCTCCTGAGCAAATCAAATTTGAACCTAGTATTGCTATGGTTAAAGATCTCTTGGATGATGATTTAGATGGGCATGTTATTTATTTCTATGGTGAGAGTGCTAATATTGTTAGACCAGATACTAAGATACATAGACCTGTAGTAGGCATGCATGTTATTTCTGTTAAAATAGGAGATCATTGTTATCATGTCTTATGTGATATGGGTGCTAGTGCTAGTGCAATACCCTATGACTTATATAAAGAGATTATGCATGATATTGCACCCGTTGAGTTGGAAGGTATTGATGTTACTATCAAGCTTGCCAACAGAGATACTATTTCACCAGTTGGGAATGTTAGAGATGTTGAAGTCTTGTGTGGGAAGGTTAAATACCCTGCTGATTTTCTTGTTCTTAGTTCCCCTCAAGATGACTTTTGTCCCATTATTTTTGGTAGACCCTTCTTAAATACAGTTAATGCTAGGATTGATTGTGAAAAGGATACGGTCACAATTGGCTTGGAGGGTATGTCTCATGAGTTAGTTTCGTAGACAATCTCGTGATAGAGAATCACCTAGTAAGGATGAGATTATTGGTCTTGCTTCTATTGTCGTGCCTCCTACTGATCCGTTAGAACAATATTTGCTTGACCATGAAAATGATATCTTTATGAAGGAAAGAAGGGAAATAGATGAAGTGTTCCTTAAACAGGAACCTATGCTGAAACACAACCTTCCCGTTGAAATTCTTGGGGACCCCCCCACCCAACGGTGATCCCGTGTTTGAACTCAAACCATTACCTGATAATCTTAAGTATGCTTATCTTGATGAAAAGAAAATATATCCTGTTATTATTAGTGCTAACCTTTCAGAGCAAGAAGAGGAAAGATTATTGAAAACTCTGAAGAAGCATCACGCTTCTATTGGATATACTCTGGATGATCTTAAGGGCATTAGTCCCACGTTATGCCAACACAAAATTAATTTGGAGGACGGTGCCAAACCAGTTAGAGATCCTCAACGATGATTGAATCCTAAGATGAAAGAAGTGGTAAGAAAGGAGATACTAAAGCTCCTTGAGGCAGGTATAATTTATCCCGTTGCTGATAGTGATTGGGTAAGCCCTATCCATTGTGTTCCTAAAAAGGGAGGTATTACTGTCGTTCCTAATGATAAATATGAATTGATCCCGCAAAGAATTATTACAGGTTATAGAATGGAATTGATTTCCGTAAATTAAATAAAGCTACTAAGAAAGATCATTACCCTTTACCTTTTATTGATCAAATGCTAGAAAGACTATCCAAACACACACATTTTTGCTTTCTAGATGGTTATTCTGGTTTCTCGCAGATACCTGTGTCAGCTAAAGATCAATCAAAAACTACTTTTACTTGCCCTTTTGGTACCTTTGCTTATAGACATATGCCTTTTGGTTTATGTAATGCACCTGCTACCTTTCAAAGATGTATGATGGCTATATTCTCTGACTTTTGTGAAAAGATTTGTGAGGTATTCATGGATGATTTCTCCGTTTATGGATCCTCTTTTGATGATTGCTTGAGCAACCTTGATCGAGTTTTGTAGAGATGTGAAGACACTAGTCTCATCTTGAATTGGGAAAAGTGCCACTTTATGGTTAATGAAGGCATTGTCTTGGGGCACAAGATCTCCGATAGAGGTATTGAAGTTGATAAAGCTAAAGTTGATGCTATTGAAAAGATGTCATGTCCCAAGGACATAAAAGGTATAAGAAGTTTCCTTGGTCATGCCGGTTTTTATAGGAGGTTCATTAAGGACTTTTCGAAAATCTCTAGGCCTCTGACTAATTTATTGCAAAAAGATATTCTTTTGTCTTTGATGATGATTGTGTAGAAGCATTTGAAATACTTAAGAAAGCTTTGATCACTGCACCTATTGTTCAGCCACCTGATTGGAATTTACCCTTTGAAATTATGTGTGATGCTAGTGATTATGTTGTAGGTGCTGTTCTAGGGCAAAGAGTTGATAAGAAATTGAATGTTATCCAGTATGCTAGTAAGACTCTTGATACAGCCCAGAAAAGTTATGCTACTACTGAAAAAGAATTCTTAGCAGTTGTGTTTGCATGTGATAAGTTTAGACCTTATATTGTTGATTCCAAAGTTACTATTCACACTGATCATGCTGCTATTAAATATCTTATGGAAAAGAAAGATGCTAAGCCTAGACTCATTAGATGGGTTCTCCTGCTCCAAGAATTTGATTTTCATATTATTGATACAAAGGGAGCTGAGAACCCCGTTGCAGACAACTTGTCTAGGTTAGAGAATGTTCTTGATGACCCACTGCCTATTGATGATAGCTTTCCTGATGAATAATTAGCGGTCGTTAATGCTTCTCGTACTGCTCCTTGGTATGCTGATTATGCTAATTTCATTGTTGCTAAATTTATACCTCCTAGTTTCACATACCAGCAAAAGAAAAAGTTCTTTTATGATTTAAGACATTACTTCTGGGATGACCCACACCTTTATAAAGAAGGAGTAGATGGTGTTATTAGACCTTGTCTACCTGAGCATGAACAGGAACAGATCCTACGCAAGTGTCACTCTGAATCCTATGGAGGACACCACGCTGGAGATAGAACTGCACATAAGGTACTATAATCTGGTTTTTATTGGCCTACTCTCTTGAAAGATGCTCGTAAGTTTGTCTTATCTTGCGATGAATGTCGAAGAATTGGTAATATTAGTAGACATCAAGAAATGCCTATGAATTATTCTCTTGTTATTGAATCGTTTGATGTTTGGGGCTTTGGTTATATGGGACCTTTTCCTGCCTCTAATGGTTACAAGCATATTTTAGTTGCTGTTGATTACGTTACTAAGTGGGTAGAAGCTATTCCAACTAGTAGTGCTGATCATAACACCTCTATCAAAATGCTTAAAGAAGTTATTTTTCCGAGGTTTGGAGTCCCTAGATATCTTATGACTAATGGTGGTTCACATTTTATTCATGGTGCTTTCTGTAAGATGCTTGCTAAGTATGATGTTAATCATAGAATCGCATCTCCTTATCACCCGCAGTCTAGTGGTCAGGTAGAGTTGAGCAACAGAGAGCTCAAATTAATTTTGCAAAAGACTGTGAATAGATCTAGAAAGAATTGGTCCAAAAAACTTGACTATGCATTATGGGCCTATAGAACTGCTTACAAAAATCCTATGGGTATGTCTCCATATAAGATGGTTTATGGAAAACATGTCACTTACCTCTTGAACTTGAACATAAAGCATATTGGGCTATTAAAGAGATCAACTATGACCTCAAACTTGCCGGTGAGAAGAGGTTGTTTGATATTGGCTCACTTGATGAATGGAGAACCCAAGCCTATGAGAATGCCAAGCTATTCAAAGAAAAAGTCAAACGCTGGCATGACAAAAGGATACAAAAGCGTGAGTTTAACGTAGGTGATTATGTGTTATTATTCAACTCTCGTTTAAAGTTTTTTGCAGGAAAACTTATCTCTAAATGGGAAGGTCCATATGTTATCGAGGAGGTCTATCGTTCTGGTACCATAAAAATAAACAACTTCGAAGGCACAAGTTCGAGGGTGGTGAACGGTCAAAGAATTAAACATTATATTTCAGGTAATCCTATCAATGTTGAAACTAATATTATTGAAACCGTAACCCCGGAGGAATACATAAGGGACACTTTCCAGAATGTTTCAGACTCTAAAAAGGAATAGGTATGTGGTACAGTAAGTAAACCGACTCCAAAACAATTCTAATGGCAATTTTTATCAGTTTTGGAATATTTAAGAATTTTAGGAAGAAAGAAGTAATCCGGGAAGGACACGAGGCCTCCACGAGGGTGGAGGGCGTGCCCACCCTTCCTGGGCGCGCCCCCCTGTCTCGTGGACACCTCGTGTGCCTCCCGGACTCCGTTTTCCTGCACGTTACGTATTTTGGTCGATAAAAATTCATTATATAAACTTCTATGCAAATATCCTCTGTTTTCGTTTCGAGCTATTTCTGTTGCAGATCTAGAGCACCATGATGTCGCCCTCCTTCAACAATGAAGACAAGGATGCTTGGCTATTGAACATAGAGCTGAAAAGAGAAGAACTGGAAGAGATCAACAAGGATTAAGGGATCAAGAAGGCCATGGAGGTTCAAGCCCCGGCAGTGAAAGAAGAAGACATCCCTCAACCCTTACCTAACCTCTTTACTCGAACTAAGATTGAAGCTTTCAAGATGATTGAGTTAGCTCGCATACAGAATAAGTATCTCACACAGGAGAATATTTTGCTGAAGGATCATATCGCCGGACTCAAGGGCATTATCTGCAAGTTGGAGGAGCTTTTACGCTCGATGTGCGATTATCCACCATCATCATCACCAGCTCCATCACCTCCGAGGACATAATCACATGGGTATGGGTACTCCCCATGGCAACCACCAAGCTTGGGGGAGGTGCCCCGGTATCGTATCACCATCACACTCCTATCTTTACCGTTTTATTTAGTTCGATCCTTTTAGTAGTATCTTGATCTAGTAGATTGAAGTTTTGATATCAAATAGTTTTGAGTTTTGCTTTGTGATCTCTTTATGTAATCGAGTCCGTGAGCTATCTATAATAAAGATTAGTGTTGAGTCAAGGGCTTTGCTATCTTGCTATGATCTTGAGAAAGTAGAGAATAAAAGAGTTCATATTGATCTTATGGTTAGTGATGACTTCACACATAGAAAGTATGAGGCATAAAAGTTGTTGAGAGTTGATAAATGTAGTTTTGGTCATCGTTGCAATTAATAGGAAGTAATAAGGAAAGAGAGGTTCACATACAAATATATTATCTTGGACATCTTTTATGATTGTGAAGCACTCATTAAGTATGACATGCTAAAAGAGTTGATGTTGGACAAGGAAGACAACGTAATGGTTTATGTTTTCTCACATCTCAGTTAAAGTATATTGTAATTGACCTCCCAAACATGTTGAGCTTGCCTTTCCCCCTCATGCTAGCCAGATTCCTTGCACCAAGTAGAAATACTACTTGTGCTTCCAAATATCATTAAACCTAGTTTTGCCATGAGAGTCCACCATACCTACCTATGGATTGAGCAAGATCCTTCAAGTAAGTTGTCATGTTGCAGGCAATAAAAATTGCTATCTAAATATGTATGACTTATTAGTGCAGAGAAAATAAGCTTTATACGATCTTGTTGTGGAAGCAATAAAAGCGACGGACTGCATAATAAAGGTCCACATACAAGTGGCAATATAAAGTGACGTTCTTTTGCATCAAGATTTTATGCATCCAACCCTAAAAGCACATGACAACCTCTGCTTCCCTCTGTGAAGGGCCTATCTTTTACTTTATGTTTTTACTTTATGCTTGAGTCAAGGTGATCTTCACCTTTCCCTTTTTCATTTTATCCTTTGGCAAGCTCCTCGTGTTTGAAAGATCATGATATATATATCCAATTGGATGTAAGTTAGCATGGACTATTATTGTTGACATCACCTAAAGGTGAATACGTTGGGAGGCAACATGATAAGCCCCTATCTTTCTCAGTGTCCGGCTGAAACTCCATAACCACAAGTATTGCATGAGGGTTAGCAATTGTAGAAGACTACATGATAGTTGAGTATGTAGACTTGCTGAAAAGCTCTATTTTGACTCTTTCTGATATTATGATAAATTGTAATTGCTTCAATGACTGAGATTATAGTTTTCTAGCTCCCAATGAAGTTTCTGAACCATGCTTGACATTGTGAATTGATTGTTACTTGAGCATAAGAAGTCATATGACAAAAATCTATTTATGTTGTTGTTATAAGAATGATCATGATGCCCTCATGTCCGTATTTTATTTCTATCGACACCTCTATCTCTATACATGTGGACATATTTTTCGATTTCGGCTTCCGCTTGAGGACAAGCAAGGTCTAAGATTGGGGGAGTTGATACGTCCATTTTGCATCATGCTTTTATATCAATATTTAATGCATTATGGGCTGTTATTACACATTATATCTCAATACTTATGGCTATTCTCTCTTATTTTACAAGGTTTACCATGAAGAGGGGGAATGTCGGCAACTGGAATTCTGGCTGGAAAAGAAGCAAACATTGGAAACCTATTCTGCACTGCTCCAAAAATCCTAAAACTCCACAAAACTTATTTTTGGAATTAATAAGAATTATTAAGCGGAAGAAACACCTCAGGGGGCCCACACCCTGGCCAGGAGGGTGGGGGCGTGCACACCCCTACTGGGCGCGCCCCCTGTCTCCTAGGCCCCCTGGTGGCCCTCCGGTGTCCATCTTCTACTATATGAAGGCTTTTACCCTAGAAAAAATTGTGGGCAAGCTTACGGGATGAAACTCCGCCGCCATGAGGCGGAACCTTAGCGGAACCAATCTAGATCTCCGGCCGAGCTGTTCTGCCGGGGAAACTTCCCTCCGGGAGGGGGAAATCATCACCATCGTCATCACCAACGATCCTCTCATCGGGAGGGGGTCAATCTCCATCAACATCTTCACCAGCACCATCTCCTCTCAAAACCCTAGTTCATCTCTTGTATCCAATCTTGTATCCAAACCACAAATTGGTACCTGTGGGTTGCTAGTAGTGTTGATTACTCCTTGTAGTTGATGCTAATTGGTTTACTTGGTGGAAGATCATAGGTTCAGATCCTTAATGCATATTATTACTCCTATGATTATGAACATGAATATGCTTTGTGAGTAGTTACGTTTGTTCCTGAGGACATGGGTGAAGTCTTGCTATTAGTAGTCATGTGAATTTGGTATTCGTTCGATATTTTGATGATATGTATGTTGTCTTTCCTCTAGTGGTGTTATGTGAACATCGACTACATGAAACTTCACCATTATTTGGCCCTAGAGGAAGGCATTGGGAAGTAATAAGTAGATGATGGGTTGCTAGAGTGACAGAAGCTTAAACCCTAGTTTATGTGTTGCTTCGTTAGGGGCTGATTTGGATCCCTATGTCTAATGTTGTGGTTAGGTTTACCTTAATACTTCTTTTGTAGTTGCGGATGCTTGCAATAGGGGTTAATCATAAGTGGGATGCTTGTCCAAGTAAGGGAAGTACCCAAGCATCGGTCCACCCACATATCAAATTATCAAAGTACCGAACGTGAATATATGAGTGTGATGAAAACTAGCTTGACGATAATTCCCATGTGTCCTCGGGAGCTCCTTTCTCATTATAAGGAATTGTCCAGGCTTATCCTTTGCTACAAAAAGGATTGTGCCACCTTGCTACACTTTATTTACTTTATTTACTTGTTACTCGTTACAATTTATCTTATCACAAAACTATCTGTTACGTACAATTTCAGTGCTTGTAGAGAAAACCTTACTGAAAACCGCTTATCATTTCCTTCTGCTCCTCGTTGGGTTCGACACTCTTACTTATCGAAATGACTACGATAGATCCCCTACACTTGTGGGTCATCATTATGACACCATGTGGTCCTTGCATCTTAAGTTTTAGATAAGCATAGTGCGGGACCGCATTGAAGCGGGCTAACGCAGTTCGTCCGAGCAGTGCATGATAGCCACTGCTGAAAGGGACGATGTCAAAGATCTAGTCTTCACTTCGGAAGTTGTCCTTGGAAACTTTTATATTTTGGCTTACTTATTGCTTATGTTGTCAAATTGCAATTAGATTAGCTCTTCATAGACAAACTTGGGGTTTGCGAGCCAATGTAAGATCGGCTCAGGCGAACCGAAGACGACTTCCAATATGATTGAGCCCGTGCAGCGGGCCTCTACACCAGGTATAACTCCTTTAAAGGAAGTTTGGTGGGCTTGATTCTTGACGAGTCAATACCCATTTTCTGGACTGTGTCCTGATAGAGCATGTTAAGACTACTGCCGCCGTCCATGAGGACTCTCATGAGGTGGAATCCATCGATAATTGGGTCAAGGACCAACGCGGCTGATCCTCCATGACGGATACTGGTCGGATGATCTTTGTGATAGAAAGTGATCGGGCATGTTGACCATGGGTTGAATTTTGTGTCGGCTGGCTCTATCGCATAGACGTCCCTTAACACGCGCTTGCGCTCCCTCTTGGGGATGTGAGTAACGTATATCATGTTCACGGTTTTTACCTCGGGGGAAATTTCTTCTGTCCCCCTCTCTTCGGTGGGCGACGCTCCTTGTCGTCCTCCTCTCTAGGCGACCCTTTCCCTGTGTGCTCAGTGTTTAACTTATCGGCCTGCTTAAAGACCCAACAACTTCTATTGGTATGGTTGGCAGGCTTGTCAGGAGTGTCGTGAATCTGGCAAAGTCGATTGAGTATTCGGTCCAGGCTAGATGAGCTGTCTTTGTTTCTCTTAAATGGCCTCTTCCACTGACCGGGTTTCGAGCCACTGAATCCGACATTGACCGCCATGTCCTCGGCATTGTCCGTGTTGCTCCAACGCTTGTTTTTGTTGCGTTGGGGCCTGCTGTTTTGGTTTCCGGCTTCAGAAGTGCCGAGGACGCTGGTACTGTTGCTGCTACGGGCTGCCAGCTATCCTCGCCTGCGCAAAAGTGGGTCATGAGTGACGTGAGGGCTGCCATGGACTTCGGCTTCTCTTGGCCGAGGTGTCGGGCAAGCCATTCGTCGTGAATGCTGTGTTTGAAGGCTGCTAGAGCCTCGGCATCCAGACAACCAATAATTTGGTTCTACTTGATTAGGAATCTGGTCCAGAATTTTTTGGCTGACTCTCCGGGCTACTAGACTATGTGACTGAGGTCATCGGCGTCCGGGGGGCGGACATAAGTTCCTTGGAAGTTGTCTCTAAAGACGTCCTCCAAGTCTTCCCAGCTTCCAATAAAGTTTTCTAGGAGGCTGTTTAACCAGTGCCGAGCTGGTCCCTTGAGCTGTAGGGGGAGATATTTGATGGCGTGTAAGTCATCACCGCGAGCCATGTGAATGTGGAGAAGAAAGTCTTCAATCCATACTATGGGATCTATTGTGCCATTGTATGATTCAATGTTCACGGGTTTAAACCCTTCTAGGAACTGGTGCTCCATTACCTCATCGGTGAAGCATAGGGAGTGTGCGGCGCCTCTGTATCGGGCAACGTCACGACACAATTCAGATGGAGTCTGTATGCAGTTTTCGGCCCAGGTGAAGTTGTGCTTGTCGCGCCAGGCCTGATGGCCGTCTTCTCGCGCTGGGGCATGCCCCCTTGATCCATAGATTGATCTGGTCTGACCGGCTCTATTAGCCAAGTTCTATCGTAGGTCATAAGTGTATCCTGCAGCTGCTATCTCTCTGCCTTTATGGCGCGATGGTGCAGGCTGGTGTTCGACTTGAGTTGCCGCTCAGTCCCGGCCACGTGGTGGTCGGTCAGGTCCGTCGGCAGCGTTACGTGTCGACGGTATAGGCTCTGGGGCCTCATCGTCGAATTGGGGTAGCAGCTTGCTCGTCGAGTAACTCTTAGTTGGGCGTTCGAGGCCGTATTCCTCTGGTGCCAGGACATCAGTCCATCTATCATTTAGCAGATCCTGATCATCTTGAAGCTGCTGCTACTTCTTTTTCAGGCTTCTTGCAGTGGCTATTAGCCGGCGCATAAAGTGCTCTTGTTCAAGGGGTTCCTCTGGCATGATGAAATCTTCGTCGTGGAGGCTCTCGTCTTCTTCGGAGACTAGTGAATAGTTATTATCTTCCGAATCCTCGTTCCCGATAGGATCATCGGGGTTGACTTGCCCATCCTCCCAATCTTCATGCTCGGATGTTGGTTCAATAGGGGCTTCTTGGTCTTCGGCGTTATATGGAGTATTATTATCTCCAGTGCTGATGTTGCTATCTTTTTCACGACGCGATTTCGAGCGACACCACTGGTGTTGGCGCTTTGGTGGTGCCACAAGAGGCTTTCCTTGACGGGATCTTTCCCACCTTCATCGTCATCCTCTTTCGGTGTGTCCACCATGTACACGTCATATGAGGAAGTGGTCGTCCAGCATCCGGTAAATGGCGGGTTCTGGATTTGCTTTTCTTCGGCATCGTCGTCCATGCCATCGATGTCTTCGGAAGCATAATCGAGCATGTCGGTTAAGTCTTCGACAGTGGCTATGAAGTGGGTGGTGGGTGGGACATAAAATTCCCCGCACTCAGCCCCTAGTGTGGGCTGGGCGTAGTTTGGGAGCGATTCTTCTGCAATGATGAGAGATTGCATTAAGCCCAGGGCCTCGTTTATGAGGTTTGGAAAGGGAGGCGAGGGTCCGTGGAGCAGGGCGGAATAGAAGTTCCCAGGCCAAGCTCATATGACATGGATCTCGAGAGTTCGGAGTGTTGGGGAACGTAGTAATTTCAAAAAAAATCCTACGCACACGCAAGATCATGATGATGCATAGCAACGAGAGGGGAGAGTGTGTCCACGTACACTCGTAGACCGAAAGCGGAAGCGTTAGCACAACGCGGTTGATGTAGTCGTACGTCTTCATGGTCCGACCGATCAAGAACCGAAAGCATGGCACCTCCGAGTTCTTGCACACGTTCAGCTCGATGACGTCCCTCGAACTCCAATCCAGCCGAGCTTCGAGGGAGAGTTTCGTCAGCACAACGGCGTGGTCACGATGATGATGTTCTACCGACGCAGGGCTTCGCCTAAGCACTGCTACGATATTATCGAGGAGGACTATGGTGGAGGGGGGCACCACACACGGCTAAGAGATCAATGATCAATTGTTGTGTCTATGGGGTGCCCCCCTCCCCCGTATATAAAGGAGTGGAGGAGGGGGCTGGCCAAGGGGAGGAGGCGCGCCCAAGGGGGAGTCCTACTCCCATCGGGAGTAGGACTCCTCCTTTTCCTATTTGGAGAGGGAGAGGGAAGGAAGAGGAAGGAGGGAGGAAGGAAAGGGGGGCGCGGCCCCCTTCCCAATTCAAATTGGGCTTGGGGGGCGTGCCCCCTCCCTTGCTCCTTTCCCCTCCTTTCCACTAAAGCCCATTAAGGCCCATATACCTCCCGGGGGTTCTGATAACCTCCCGGAGCTCTGGTATTGTCCCAATCTCACCCGGAACAATTCCGGTGTCCAAATATAGTCGTCCAATATATCGATCTTTATGTCTCGACCGTTTCAAGAGTCTTCGTCATGTCCGTGATCACATCTGGGACTCCAAACAACCTTAGGTACATCAAAACACATAAACTCATAATATAACGGTCATCTAACTTTAAGCGTGCGTACCCTACGAGTTCGAGAACTATGTAGACATGACCGAGACATGTCTCCAGTCAATAACCAATAGCGGAACCTGGATGCTCATATTGGCTCCTACATATTCTACGAAGATCTTTATCGGCCAAACCGCATAACAACATACGTTGTTCCCTTTGTCATCAGTATGTTACTTGCCCGAGATTCGATTGTCGTTATCTCAATACCTAGTTCAATCTCGTTACCGGCAAGTCTCTTTACTCGTTACGTAATGCATCATCCCGCATCTAACTCATTAGCTACATTGCTTGCAAGGCTTATAGTGATGTGCATTACCGAGAGGGCCCAGAGATACCTCTCCAACAATCGGAGTGACAAATCCTAATCTCGAAATACGTCAACTCAACAAGTACCTTCGAAGACACCTGTAGAGCACCTTTATAGTCACCCAGTTACGTTGTGACATTTGGTAGGACACAAAGTGTTCCTCCAGTAATCGGGAGTTACATAATCTCGTAGTCGTCGGAACATGTATAAGTCATGAAGAAAGCAATAGCAACATACTAAATGATCAAGTGCTAAGCTAACGGAATGGGTCAAGTCAATCACATCATTCTCCTAATGATGTGATCCCATTAATCAAATGACAACTCATGTCTATGGTTAGGAAACTTAACCATCTTTGATTTATGAGCTAGTCAAGTAGAGGCATACTAGTGACACTATGTTTGTCTATGTATTCACACATGTATTATGTTTCCGGGTAATAAAATTCTAGCATGAATAATAAATATTTATCATGATATAAGGAAATAAATAATAACTTTATTATTGCCTCTAGGGCATATTTCCTTCAGTCTCCCACTTGCACCAGAGTTAATAATTTAGATTACACAATAATGATTCTAACACCCAAGGAGCCTTGGTGCTGATCATGTTTTGCTCGTGGAACAGGCTTAGTCAACGGGTGTGCAACATTCAGATCCATATGTATCTTGCAAATCTCTATGTCTCCCACCTGGACTTGGTCCCGAATGGAATTGAAGCGTCTCTTGATGTGCTTGGTTCTCTTGTGAAATCTAGATTCCTTTGCCAAGGCAATTGCACCAGTATTTTTACAAAAGATTTCAATTGGACCCGATGCACTAGGTATGACACCTAGGTCGGATATGAACTCTTTCATCCAGACTCCTTCATTTGCTGCTTCCGAAGCAGCTATGTACTCCGCTTCACATGTAGATCCCGCCATGACACTTTGTTTAGAACTGCACCAACTGACAGCTCCACCGTTCAATATAAACACGTATCCCGTTTGCAATTTAGAATCGTCCGGATCAGTGTCAAAGGTTGCATCGACGTAACCATTTACGACTAGCTCTTTGTCACCTCCATAAACGAGAAACATATCCTTAGTCCTTTTCAGGTATTTCAGGATGTTCTTAACCGCTGTCCAGTGATCCACTCCTGGATTACTTTGGTACCTCCCTGCTAAACTAATAGCAAGGCACACATCAGGTCTGGTACACAGCATTGCATACATGATAGAGCCTATGGCTGAAGCATAGGGAACTTCTTTCATTTTCTCTCTATCTTTTGCAGTGGTCGGGCATTGAGTCTGACTCAATTTCACACCTTGTATTACAGGCAAGAACCCTTTCTTTGCTTGATCCATTTTAAACTTTTTCAACACTTTCTCAAGGTATGTACTTTGTGAAAGTCCAATTAAGAGTCTTGATCTATCTCTATAGATCTTGATGCCCAATATGTAAGCAGCTTCACCGAGGTCTTTCATTGAAAAACTTTTATTCAAGTATCCTTTTATGCTATCCAGAAATTCTATATCATTTCCAATCAATAATATGTCGTCCACATATAATATTAGAAATGTTACAGATCTCCCACTCACTTTCTTGTAAATATAGGCTTCTCCAAAAGTCTGTATAAAACCATATGCTTTGATCACACTATCAAAGCGTTTATTCCAACTCCGAGAGGCTTGCGCCAGTCCATAAATAGATTGCTGGAGCTTGCACACTTTGTTAGCATCCTTTGGATCGACAAAACCTTCTGGTTACATCATCTACAACTCTTCTTCCAGAAATCCATTCAGTAATGCAGTTTTAACATCCATTTTCCAAATTTCATAATCATAAAATGCAGCAATTGCTAACATGATTCGGACAGACTTAAGCATCGCTACGGGTGAGAAAGTCTCATCGTAGTCAACCCCTTGAACTTGTCAAAAACCTTTCGCAACAAGTCGAGCTTTGTAGACAGTAACATTACCATCAGCATCAGTCTTCTCCTTGAAGATCCATTTATTCTCGATGGCTTGCCGATCATCGGGCAAGTTAACCAAAGTCCACACTTTGATCTCATACATGGATCCCATCTCAGATTCCATGGCCTCAAGCCATTTTGCGGAATCTGGGCTCATCATCGCTTCCTCATAGTTCGTAGGTTCTCCATGGTCAATTAACATGACCTCCAGAATAGGATTACCGTACCACTCTGGTGCGGATCTTACTCTGGTTGACCTACGAGGTTCGGTAGTAACTTGATCTGAAGTTTCATGATCAATATCATCAAGTTCCTCACTAGTTGGTGTCGTCGTCACAGGAACCGGTTTCTGTGATGAACTATTTTCCAATAAGGGAGCAGGTACAGTTACCTCATCAAGTTCTACTTTCCTCCCACTCACTTCTTTCGAGAGAAACTCCTTCTCTAGAAAGGATCCATTCTTTGCAACAAATATCTTGCCTTCAAATGTGTGATAGAAGGTGTACCCAACAGTTTCCTTTGGGTATCCTATGAAGACACATTTCTCCGATTTGGGTTCTAGCTTATCAGGTTGAAGCTTTTTCATATAAGCATCGTAGCCCCAAACTTTAAGAAACGACAACTTTGGTTTCTTGCCAAACCATAGTTCATAAGGCGTCGTCTCAACGGATTTTGATGGTGCCCTATTTAACGTGAATGTAGCCATCTCTAAAGCATAACCCCAAAATGATAGCGGTAAATCAGTAAGAGACATCATAGATCGCACCATATCTAGTAAAGTACGATTACGACGTTCAAACACACCATTATGCTGTGGTGTTCCAGGTCGCGTGAGTTGTGAAACTATTCCGCATTGTTTCAAATGTAGACCAAACTCGTAACTCAAATATTCTCCTCCACGATCAGATGGTAGAAACTTTATTTTCTTGTTATGATGATTTTCAACTTCACTCTGAAATTCTTTGAACTTTTCAAATGTTTCAGACTTATGTTTCGTTCAGTAGATATACCCATATCTGCTCAAATAATCTGTGATGGTGAGAAAATAACGATACCCGCCGCAAGCCTCAACATTCATTGGACCACATACATCAGTATGTATGATTTCCAACAAATCAGTTGCTCGCTCCATAGTTCCGGAGAATTGCGTTTTAGTCATATTGCCCATGAGGCATGGTTCATAAGTACCAAGTGATTCATACTCAAGTGATTCCAAAAGTCCATCAGTATGGAGTTTCTTCATGCGCTTTACACCAATATGACCTAAACGGCAGTGCCACAAATAAGTTGCACTATCATTATCAACTCTGCATCTTTTGGCTTCAACATTATGAATATGTGTATCACTACTATCGAGATTCATCAAAAATAGACCACTCTTTAAGGGTGCATGACCATAAAAGATATTACTCATATAAATAGAACAACCATTATTCTCAGATTTAAATGAATAACCATCTCGCATCAAACAAGATCCAGATATAATGTTCATGCTCAACACTGGCACCAAATAACAATTAATTAGGTCTAAAACTAATCCCAAAGGTAGATGTAGAGGTACCATGCCGACGGCGATCACATCGACTTTGGAACCATTTCCGACGCGCATCGTCACCTCGTCCTGAGCTAGTGTCCGCTTAATCTGTAGTCCCTATTTCGATTTGCAAATATTAGCAACAGAACCAGTATCAAATACCCAGGTGCTACTGCGAGCTCTGGTAAGGTACACATCAATAACATGTATATCACATATACCTTTATTCACCTTGCCATCCTTCTTATCCGCCAAATACTTGGGGCAGTTCCGCTTCCAGTGACCAGTCTACTTGTAGTAGAAGCACTCAGTCTCAGGTTTAGGTCCAGACTTCGGTTTCTTCTCTTGAGCAACAACTTGTTTGTTGTTCTTCTTGAAGTTCCCCTTCTTTTTCCCTTTGCCCTTTTTCTTGAAACTGGTGGTCTTATTGACCATCAACACTTGATGCTCCTTCTTGATTTCTACCTTCGCAGCCTTTAGCATTGCGAAGAGCTCGGGAATTGTCTTATCCATCCCTTTCATATTATAGTTCATCACGAAGCTCTTGTAGCTTGGTGGCAGTGATTGAAGAATTCTGTCAATGACGCTATCATCCGAAAGATTAACTCCTAGCTGAATCAAGTGATTGTTATACCCAGACATTTTGAGTATATGCTCACTGACAGAACTATTCTCCTCCATCTTGCAGCTGTAGAACTTATTGGAGACTCCATATCTCTTAATTCGGGCATTTGCTTGAAATATTAACTTCAACTCCTGGAACATCTCATATGCTCCATGATGTTCAAAACATCGTTGAAGTCCCGATTCTAAGCCCTAAAGCATGGCACACTGAACTATGGAGTAGTCATCGGCTTTGCTCTGCTAGACATTCATAACATCTGGTGTTGCTCCTGCAGCAGGTTTGGCACCTAGCGGTGCTTCCAGGACATAATTCTTCTGTGCAGCAATGAGGATAATCCTCAAGTTACGGACCCAGTCCGTGTAATTGCTACCATCATCTTTCAACTTTGCTTTCTCAAGGAACGCATTAAAATTCAACGGAACAACAACACGAGCCATCTAGCTACAACAAACATAGACAAGTAAAATACTATCAGGTACTAAGTTCATGATAAATTTAAGTTTAATTAATCATATTACTTAAGAACTCCCACTTAGATAGACATCCCTCTAATCATCTAAGTGATCACGTGATCCAAATCAACTAAACCATAACCGATCATCATGTGAAATGGAGTAGTTTTCAATGGTGAACATCACTATGTTGATCATATCTACTATATGATTCATGCTCGACCTTTCGGTCTCAGTGATCCGAGGCCATATCTGCATATGCTACGCTCGTCAAGTTTAACCTGAGTATTCTGCATGTGCAAAACTGGCTTGCACCCGTTGTAGATGGAGTAGAGCTTATCACACCCGATCATCACGTCGTGTCTGGGCACGACGAACTTTGGCAACGGTGCATACTCAGGGAGAACACTTTTATCTTGAAATTTAGTGAGAGATCATCTTATAATGCTACCGTCAATCAAAGCAAGATAAGATGCATCAAAGATAAACATCACATGCAATCAATATAAGTGATATGATATGGCCATCATCATCTTGTGCTTGTGATCTCAATCTCCGAAGCACCGTCATGATCACCATCGTCACCGGCGCGACACCTTGATCTCCATCGTAGCATCGTTGTCGTCTTGCCAACTATTGCTTCTACGACTATCGCTACCGCTTAGTGATAAAGTAAAGCAATTACAGGGCGATTGCATTGCATACAATAAAGCGACAACCATATGGCACCTGCCAGTTGTCGATAACTCGGTTACAAAAAATGATCATCTCATACAATAAAATATAGCATCACATCTTGACCATATCACATCACAAAATGCCCTGCAAAAACAAGTTAGACGTCCTCTACTTTGTTTGTTACAAGTTTTACGTGGATGCTACGGGCTTAGCAAGAACCGTTCTTACCTACGCATCAAAACCACAACGATAGTTCGTCAAGTTAGTGATGTTTTAACCTTTTCAAGGACAGGGCGTAGCCACACTCGGTTCAACTAAAGTTGGAGAAACTGACACCCGCCAGCCACCTGTGTGCAAAGCATGTCGGTAGAACCAGTCTCGCGTAAGCGTACGTATAATGTCGGTTCGGTCCGCTTCATCCAACAATACGCTGAACCAAAGTATGACATGCTGGTAGGCCGTATGACTTGTATCACCCACAACTCACTTGTGTTCTACTCGTGCATATAACATCAACGCATAAAACCTGGCTCGGATGCCACTGTTGGGGAACGAAGTAATTTCAAAAAAAATCCTATGCACACGCAAGATCATGGTGATGCATAGCGACGAGAGGGGAGAGTGTGTCCACGTACCCTCGTAGACCGAAAGCGGAAGCGTTAGCACAACGCGGTTGATGTAGTCATACGTCTTCACGGTCTGACCCATCAAGCACCGAAAGCACGGCACCTCCGAGTTCTTGCACACATTCAGCTTGATGACATCCCTCGAACTCCGATCTAGCCGAGCTTCGAGGGAGAGTTCCGTCAGCACGACGGCGAGGTGACGATGATGATGTTCTACCGACGCAGGGCTTCGCCTAAGCACCGCTACGATATTATCGAGGAGGACTATGGTGGAGGGGGGCACCGCACACGGCTAAGAGATTAATGATCAATTGTTGTGTCTATGGGGTGCCCCCCTTCCCCGTATATAAAGGAGTGGAGGAGGGGGCGGCATGGGGAGGAGGCGCGCCCAAGGGGGGAGTCCTACTCCCGCCGGGAGTAGGACTCCTCCTTTTCCTATTTGAAGAGGGAGAGGGAAGGAAGAGGAAGGAGGGGGGAAGGAAAGGGGGGGCGACCCCCTTCCCAATTCGGATTGGGCTTGGGGGGCGCCCCCACCCTTGCTCCTTTCCCCTCCTTTCCACTAAAGCCCATTAAATCCCATATACCTCCCGGGGGGTTCTGATATCCTCCCGAAGCTCCGGTATTGTCCCAATCTCACCCGGAACCATTCCGGAGTCCAAATATAGTCGTCCAATATATCGATCTTTATGTCTCGACCATTTTGAGACTACTCGTCATGTCCGTGATCACATCCGGGACCCTGAACAACCTTCGGTACATCAAAACACATAAACTCATAATATAATTGTCATCTAACTTTAAGCGTGCGGACGCTACGGGTTCGAGAACTATATAGACATGAACGATACACGTCTCCGGTCAATAACCATTAGCGGAACCTGGATGCTCATATTGGCTCCTACATATTCTATGAAGATCTTTATCGGTCAAACCGCATAACAAGATATGTTGTTCCCTTTGTCATCGGTATGTTACTTTCCCGAGATTCGATCGTCGGTATCTCAATACCTAGTTCAATCTCGTTACCGGCAAGTCTCTTTACTCGTTACGTAATGCATCATCCCGCATCTAACTCATTAGCTACATTGCTTGCAAGGCTTATAGTGATGTGCATTACCGAGAGGTCCCAGAGATACCTCTCCGACAATCGGAGTGACAAATCCTAATCTCGAAATACGTCAACTCAACAAGTACCTTTAGAGACACCTGTAGAGCACTTTTATAATCACCCAGTTACATTGTGACGTTTGGTAGGACACAAAGTGTTCCTCCGGTAATCAGTAGTTACATTATCTCATAGCCGTAGGAACATGTATAAGTCATGAAGAAAGCAATGGCAACATACTAAACAATCAAGTACTAAGCTAACGTTATGGGTCAAGTCAATCACATCATTCTCCTAATGATGTGATCCCGTTAATCAAATGACAACTCATGTCTATGGTTAGGAAACTTAACCATCTTTGATTTACGAGCTAGTCAAGTAGAGGCATACCAGTGAAACTATGTTTGTCTATGTATTCACGCATGTATTATGTTTTCGGGTAATACAATTCTAGCATGAATCATAAACATTTATCATGATATAAGGAAATAAATAATAACTTTATTATTGCCTCTAGGGCATATTTCCTTCACGGAGTGGGTGTTCGGAGGCGAGTTCGGCTCGATAAGGATAGAGGGAACCTGGCATGACTCCAAGTCTGCCGGTGATGCAATCCCCTTTGATTCTCCGGTGCCAGGCTCTATAGCCGTAGAGAGTCCAGCGGGCTTTAAACTCCTGTCTTCGGACCTAGTGTTGCGCTCTGGATCTAAGGCCGGAGCGGTGGTTGGGGTCGCGAACCCTTGGAAGATCAAGTCTCCTTGGGCGTCAGCGACATAGTTCAGATTTCCAAAACTGATATGGTGACCAGAGGCGTAGCTGTCGATCTTCTCCAGATGGCCAATCGAATTGGCACGTAGTGCGAAGCCACCGAATACAAAAATTTGGCCGGGGACAAAAGCCTCCCTCAAGGCGGTGTTGTTGTAGATGATCGATGGATCCATCGAGTCTTCTGGCGACGGCACAGTGGAACTCTCAATGAAAGCACCAATGTCGGTGTCAAAACCGTCAGATCTCGGGTAGGGGGTCCCAAACTGTGCGTCTAAGGATCGAAGGTAACAGGAGACAGGGGACACGATGTTTACCCAGGTTCGGGCCCTCTTAATGGAGGTAATACCCTACTTCCTGCTTGATTGACTTTGATGAGTATAGGGGTTACAAGAGTTGATCTACCTCGAGATCGTAATGGCTAAACCCTAGAAGTCTAGCTTGTATGATTGTGATTACCCCTAAGGACTAAACCCCTCCGGTTTATATAGGCACTGGAGGGGCTAGGGTTGTACAAAGTCGGTTTATAGAGGAAGGAAACTACACATTTGGATGCCAAGCTTGTCATCCACGTAAAGGAGAGTCCCATCCGGACACGGGAGAAGGCTTTCTGTCTTGTATCTTCATGGCCCATCAGTCCGGCCCATGTCACATAGGCCGGCTCCCCGAGGAACCCACAGTCCAGGACTCCCTCATTGGGTGCAAGTTGTTGATTGTTTGTGCAGGTATTCGGTGACTTGTGCGTTGTCTCCTATAAATTGACACCTTGGTTCTTAAACTGAGGGAAATACTTACGCTACTTTGCTGCATCACCCCTTCCTCTTCAAGGGAAAAACCAACGCAAGCTCAAGAGCTAGCATAGCTCTCCGCGCAGCACCCTAAGCGAGCACCCGAGCGCCTGAAGGGAGGCAGCCCAATTTTATTTTTATGTTTTTTGTTTTTTGTTCTGGTTTTAAATAAATACACATTATTACCTCTATAGTTATTGTGTTTTGGTGTTTTAATTAGTGTTTGAGGCAAGTAAAACCTTTGGGATACTTTGGTATATCATTGATTTGATCTTGCTAAAAAATAGAAACTTTTGCGCCCAGTAAAAAAATTAAAAAATCACAGAGACCTGATTTTGATCTGAATTTTTAAAGAAGATTGATATATGAATTTCCTCTGTTATCCTAATTTTTCAGAATTTTTCGAGTTACAGAAGTATATGAACTTTCCATATTACTGCAGACTGTTCTGTTTTTGATAGATTCTGTTTTCTATGTGTTGTTTTCTTATTTTGACGAATCTATGGGTAGTATCGAGGGGTATGAACCATGGAGAAATTGGAATACAGTAGATATTACACCAATATAAATAAATAATGAGTTCACAATAGTACCAAAAAGTGGTGATTTATTTTCTTATACTAACGGATCTCATGAGTTTTCTAGTGAGTTTTGTGTTGTGAAGTTTTCAAGTTTTGGGTAAAGATTTGATGCAGTATGGAATAAGGAGTGCCAAGAGCCTAAGCCTGGGGATGTCCAAGCCACCCCAAGGTAATATTCAAGAACAACCAAGCAACCAAGCTTGGGGATGCCATGGATGGCATCCCCTCTTTCGTCTTCGATCCATCGGTAAATTTACTTGAGGCTATATTTTTATTCACCACATGATATGTATTTTGCTTGGAGCGTCTTGTATGATATGAGTCTTTGCTTTCTAATTTTCCACAATCATCCTTGCTATACACACCTTTTTAGAGGGAAACGCATGAATCGTGAATTCATTAGAATACTCTATGTGCTTCACTTATATCTTTCGACACTACTAGGGAAAAGCCTAGCAGTAGCGCTGGTTTTTGGCCTACCAGTAGCACGGGGTGCCGCGCTATTGATAAAGCGCTACAGCTAAAGGTTAGCTGTAGCGTGGGTCTACCAGCGCTACTGCTATATCCACTTAGTAGTAGCATTTCCTGGAATGGGCGCTGCTGGTAATTACTAGTAGCGCTTCCCGCAGCCCACGCTACTACTATTATTCCATATTCTATTTCTTTTTTATTTAATGTTGTATTCATACACCTTTATACAAGTTTTTATATAGTAGCAATTTAGAGATTGTTTTTACATCATAATGAGTTATTACATCGCTGGGTGAAAAAACCGTGGACTAGTTTCAAGTGGATGGATCCATCCACTTGAAACTAATCCGCGGTTCTTTCACCCAATGATATAATAAATCATCATCATCATATCTTTAACAACTTATCATCATAATACATCACTGTCATATAACATCTCATGGTCATCATTTTCGTCAATGAGACAACATATAGCAAGTTGGTCACTAGTCATAATCACAACTCCTCATCATCATCATCATCAACTCTAACACATTGTACCACATAATAACACATTGTACCGGACCTACTCCTCTCTAATAGGACCTACTACACTCTCTTAGGTAAAATAGCATAAAACAAGATAGGCCCTGACTCTCCATTATGGAGAATGGAGATTATCCTGTCTCCAATTCTCGCGCGTCGGACAATGTTGCTTCCAAGTACCTCCGTACGACTGACCATACATTGTTTCCAATCTTTGATTGTCATGTCTTCATCGGTTTCAGAAATCCAGTATGAACAGCTGTGATGCGTAGGATGACCTGGCCATAAGCTCATAACATCAAGGCGACCTTTCGGAAACATCAGATGACGCACACAATCCTTCGGGATTTTCTGTTGAAAAACATAGTAATAACTTCGTAGTTAGCAATGTAGTTTAGTTTTAGAAGAATTTATGCAAAAGATGCACGGATGTCGTAATAGTAAAAAATCTTACCATGCCATCTCCATGGATGTTACCATAGTTCAACACATGCACTAGTGGCACGTATTGACCATAATGTGCAGGAGTTTCATTATAGATATTGTAATTCTTAAGATCATTAATAAATGAGATCAGATGATTTTTCTCCTGATAAGTTAATTCTGCGCAATCGGTGTAGTAGGTTCTGTCTACCATCTTCCGCACATTCTTTGAAGAATGAAAATAGGCTATCAATGGAAATAAGATGTCAAGTATTTTGAAATAAACAATATAAATTACTTAATAACCATGTTTGAGAAACTCACATAGTGGTAGAATTGGAAGCATATCAACAAGGACCCAAATGTCCATATTGTCTTCCTCAATGTCAGGATCACCAAGATCCATGGTGACAAGCATACCCTCATGGAAATCATATGCCTTGCGAAGTGCTTCCCAATTCGGGCAACCAAAATGGGATACGCTCACAGAATTGCATAGATTTACAGGAAAATCAAAACCATGATGGGTCCTTAGGTGAACTATCTTTGTTTCCCAATTTTCATGATCTTCAAAATCCATCCTCTCCAAGACATGGTGTCTTGCTTGGCATGGGATAAGCTAGTCGAATTGTAAAAGGCGAAAATTACACATTGCAGAAGAAGAAATCGAGCTTAATTATGAAAAAAACACTTTGCGTCATAGCGTACCGTTCAACATCGAAGGTCTCTTAGAGCTTAATGCTGAAGTGTCGACCTTCTACCAAGTGAGGCCTATCGCAAAAACCCTGGTTGTCGCTGCATCAGGAGCACTCCGCGAGACTTTTGTCGTCCGACGACATTTCCTATGTTCATACTTCAAAGATTAAACTTCTAAAATTCAATATACATACTACAAAAACTAAATTAGATCATTATTATTCAGCACGGTTTGACTATCGGTCTGTCGAGTCTTTTTTGAAAACTCTCAGCTCACGTGGTGTATAAATTCGACCGTTGGTGATGGTCGCTCCTCCCTTCATCCCCGAGTGCATTAAACCAAAATGTCTAGCACACGGGAATGAAGGAGAAGCGAACCCCACAACAATAATCGGCATTCTTCTTCTCTCATATATGGTGGACACACTCCCTCACTGATTTTTCGACCGTCAGTGATGGTCGTTACTCCTCCTTCCCCTAGTGCATAACAAAGGTCTAGCACAAGGACAAGAAGGAGAAACGACTCCCACAACAATAGTCGGGATTCTTCCTCTCTCATATATGGTGCAGACTTTCTCCCTTACTCATTTTTTGATTGTCATGTATGGAGCCTCGACAGACTTAGAGTCAACCAAAAATGTTGTCTAATTATCTTTCTAGAAAATCCAGGCCACTCAATATTTCCTACATATTATAGCACAAGTCATGCCAAAATTCACGAAAAAATCCGGCATGACCTTTGCTAAAAAAAGGACATATCGAGCGCCTGAAATTTGCCGGAACGGAAATTAATCAACACTCCGGCAAAACATAGGCCACTCTGAGGTGTTACCTGCAAACATGGCTACTTGGGCAAGCACCTATCCTATTTGCATTCAAACTTGTTGGTCATTGCATTCTATCTTGATGGCCATTGCATTTCAATGGTTGAAAATATGAACAAAAACATTTCAAAACATCTTATAGGACTCATATTGACATGGAGATTTGGCTGGTCTCACCTCGAGGTCGGAGGGGGTCCGTGACGGGGACGATGGCGACAACGACATGGAGATTTGGCTGCAAAAACAAAATATAAATTAAAACATTATTATCCTCATCTTAGGACTTAGTGAAACCCTATAAGCTATCAACCAATCAAATGCATATGCCTTGCATAGTGCTCTCCAATTTGAGCATTCAAAATAGGAGTAGTTCTCCAATTTGAGCATTCAATAAGCAAAACTAAATCATAAAATGAATTAGTATTCAAATTACAATGCATTCAATAAGCAAAACTGAATATTATCACTAATACATCTCTAATAGTATCATACATATAACCTCACTACAGCTCAAACCCTAGCGAACGACAGGTATCGGCCAGGCGATGGACACCCAAAGAGAGGAACCATCACAGGATCATAGCTCAAGTGAGATCCCTGAAGAACCTGCCAGGTATTGGAGAACCTACCCTCCAAAGCAACCATGTAGCGACGGACGTGCTCGTCCTCCTCGCTGACACGGTGACATACCAACTCCACGGGGTCCTCAAGCCTCCGCACCGTCACTGGCCCATGTGACAGCCACCAAAGAAGGTTTGGGTCAACGACGGGATGGATCCTCACCAAGTGCGCCCCCCGGAAGGTAGTACATCCCAGTACCAGCCCGACGAAGCCCAGTCCCGGACATGGCCCCTCTGATCAAGCAGGCCGCCTCCGCCGAGTCGACGACGAGGATGCGGGATAGGCATCGTCGACGTCGATGCAGGAATAATTTCTTTAACTAAAAAAATAACAACAGGTGTGACATGTTCAAAATAACACCTAAAACACCTAAATTGTATTAACTACACCTAATTAAAAACCTACATTTTGAACATGGTTTGATCATAACTAGGGTTCATACTACATTATTCTAAGATTAAACACCTAAAATACCTAAATTAAATTAACAACATGGGGTGGCTGGTCTCACCTCGAGGTCGGAGGGGGTCGGTGACGGGGACGATGGCGGGGATGATGCAGGGGCTCCTTGATTTCTGCAAAAACAAAATATAATCCAAAACATTATTATCATCACCTTAGGACTTAGTGAAAGCCTATGTCTAAAACATCCTAGTTCTAGCCCTACCATTTACTAAAAATACCTTGTTCTAACCCTCAAATTTGAAAAGACCTATACATTTACTAAAAATACCCTAGCTCTAGCCCTAACATTTGTCCATCCATCTTTCTATATATCATCATAAACCCTAGAAAAATGCCCTGGATTTTTTAACTATTGTCTACTTCTTGAATCATAGAAAAATGCCCTAGTTTCACATAACTTAGAAAAATTCCTATTCTATTCAAAAGACCTACATTTACTTATTTTTTTCAATTCTATTAAAAACCTACATTTAGTAAAAAATCTCATATAGCATAATACATTTTTGTACCTAACTAAATTCTTTTACTAAAAAATTATATACCTAAATTTTTTATACAAAGAGAGGTGGGAGGAGGAGGAGGAGGAGGATGGAGGAGTGATGGCTTCTAGCGGTTGGAGAGGGAGGAGAGAGGAGGGATGTGGGAGGTGGGAGGAGGGAGCATGGCGGTCGGAGGAAGGAGGAGGGCTGCCGGCGGGAGGAGAGAGGAAAGAGGAGGGCTGCCGGAGGAAGGAGAGAGGAGGGCGGCGAGAGGAGGAGGCAGGAAGGCAGATAACTTGGGGACGACGGCGAGCGGCGGCGGCGACGGCACGCGGCGGAGAGTGTGAGGGGGAGAGTGAGGACGCGCGCGGGAGGGTGTGGATAAGGTGCCTGTAGCAGTAGCGATGGTTTAGGATAAACGCTACTACTATGATCAATAGCAGTAGCGCGGTTTAAAAGAAGGCACTACTGCTACAACTAGCTTGGGGGCGAGGTCGTGGCAACTATAGCAGTAGCGCGGCTTACTACAGACGCGCTACTGCTATTTTTATTTCAGCTGCGTGTTATGTTGGCACGCGCTACTGCTAAATAGCAGTAGCGCCTTATTTTGAAGCGCGCTGCTAGTAAGATTCTCTGTATAAGGTTTTCCCTAGTAGTGTGAGCTAGGCAATTTTCTCTAGTGCTTCACTTATATCTTTCTAGAGAACAGCGGTGGCTTTATTTTATAGAAATTATTGAACTCTCATGCTTCACTTATATTACTTTGAGAGTCTCTAAACACCGTGGTAATTCGCTTAGGTTATGAATTTAGTCCTAATAAGATGGGCATCCAGGAGGGATATAATAGAAACTTTCATGTAAAGAGCATTGAATACTATGAGAAGTTTGATTCCTTGCATTTGTTTTGATATATAAAGATGATGATATCAGAGTCATGCTAGTGAGTAATTGTGGATTGGTAGAAATACTTGTGTTAAAGTTTGCGACTCTCGTAGCATGCACGTATGATGAACCGTTATGTGATGAAGTAGGAGCATGATTTATTTTTTGATTGCCATCCTTTGTGTGGAGGTCAGGATCGCGCGATGGTTTACTCCTACCAACCCTTCCCCTAGGAGCATGCGTGTAGTACTTTGTTTCGATAGCTAATAAACTTTTGCGATAAGTATGTGAGTTCTTTATGACTAATGTTGAGTCCATGGATTATACGCACTCTCACCCTTCCACCTTTGCTAGGCTCTCTAGTACCGCGCAATTCTTGCCCGTGCATTACACCCACCATATACCTTACTCAAAACAGTCACCATACCTACCTATTATGGCATTTCCATAGCCATTCCAAGATATATTGACATGCAACTTCCATCATTCCGTTTATTATGACATGCACCATCATTGTCATATTGTTCTCATATGCATGAGGCATTCATATAGAGTCATAATTTGTTCTAGTATCGAGTTGTAATTCTTGAGTTGTAAGTAAATAATAGTGTGATGATCATCATTATTAGAGCATTGTCCCATGTGAGGAAAGGATGATGGAAGCTATGATTCCCTCACAAGTTGGGATGAGTCTCCGGACTTTACAAAAAAATAAAAGAGGCCAATGAAGCCCAAATAAAAAAAGAGGCCAAAGAAGCCCAAATAAAAAAGAATAACAAGAAAAAATGAGAGAAAAGAGAGAAGGGACAATGTAACTATCCTTTTTCCACACTTGTGCTTCAAAGTAGCACCATGATCTCCATGATAGAGAGTCTCCTATTTTGTCACTTTCATATACTAGTGGGAATTTTTCATTATAGAACTTGGCTTGTGTATTCCAATGATGGGCTTCCTCAAATTGCCTCTTCGGTACCGTGCATTGCCCTTTCTCACCTTGAGAGTTGGTGCAAACTTCGCCGGTGCATCCAAACCCCGTGACATGATATGCTCTATCACACATAAACCTCCTTATATCTTCCTCAAAACAGCCACCATACCTACCTATTATGGCATTTCCATAGCCATTCTGAGATATATTGACATGCAACTTTCCACCATTCTGTTTATCATCCTGACATACATTACTTTTGTCATATTGCCATTGCATGATCATGTAGTTGACATCGTATTTGTGGCAAAGCCACCATGCATAATTTTTCATACATGTCACTCTTGATTCATTGCACCATCCCGATACACCACCGGAGGCATTCATATAGAGTCATATCTTGTTCTAGTTTCGAGTTGTAATTCATATGTTGTAATCAATAAAAGTGTGATGATCATCATTATTAGAGCATTGTCCCAAAGAAAAAAGGCCAAAAAAAGGCCCAAAAGAAAAAAATAAATTAAAAGGGGCAATGTTATTATCTCTTTTTCCACACTTGTGCTTCAAAGTAGCACCATGTTTTTCATATAGTGAGTCTCATATATTGTGCTTCAAAGTAGCACCATGTTCTTCATATAGCGAGTCTCATATGTTGTCACTTTCATATACTAGTGGGAATTTTTCATTATAGAACTTGGCTTGTATATTCCTATGATGGGCTTCCTCAAATGCCCTAGGTCTTCGTGAGCAAGCAAGTTGGATGCACACCCACTTAGTTTCTTTTTGAGCTTTCATACACTTATAGCTCTAGTGCATCTGTTGCATGGCAATCCCTACTCATTAACATTGATATCCATTGATGGGCATCTGCATAGCCCATTAATACGCCTAGTTGATGTGAGACTTTCTCCTTCTTTTTGTCTTCTCCACAACCACCATATTCTATTCCACCTATAGTGCTATATCCATGGCTCACGCTCATGTATTGCGTGAAAGTTGAAAAAGTTTGAGAACATAAAAGTGTGAAACAATTGCTTGCCTAATACCGGGCTTGTGCATGATAAAATACTTTGTGTGATGAAGATGGAGTATAGCCAAACTATATGATTTTGCAAGGATAACATTCTTTGGCCATGTTATTTTCAGAAGACATGATTGCTTTATTAGTATGCTTGAAGTATTATTGTTTTATGTCAATATTAAACTTTTGTTTTGAATCTTATGGATCTGAATATTCATGCCACAATGAAGAAGATTACATGGATAAATATGTTAGGTTGCATTCCACATCAAAAATTCTATATTTATCATTTACCTACTCGAGGACGAGTACGAATTAAGCTTGTGGATGCTTGATACGTCTCCAACGTATCTATAATTTTTTATTGTTCCATGCTATTATATTATCTGTTTTCGATGTTTTATATGCATTAATATGCTATTTTGTATTATTTTTGGGACTAACATATTAACCTAGAGCCCAGTGCCAGTTTCTATTTTTTTCCTTGTTTTTGAGTTTTACAGAAAGGGAATATTAAACGGAGTCCAAACGGAATAAAACTTTCGTGATGATTTTTCTTGGACCAAAAGACATCCATGGAGCTTGGAGAGGGGGCAAGAAGAGTCCCGAGGACTCCACAAGCCCTCGGGCGACCCCTGGCTTGTGGGCCCCTCAGGAGTCCACCGACCTCAATCTCAGCTCTATAAATCCTAAAATATTCCCAAACCAACAGAAGCGTCCACCAAAATACTTTTCTGCCGCCGCAAGCCTCTATTCCTGTGAGATCTCATCTTGGGGCCTTTTCCGGCACCCTGCCGGAGGGGGATTCGGTCACAGAGGGATTCTACACAAACCTTATTGCCCTTCCGATGAAGTGTGAGTAGTTTACCACAGACCTACGGGTCCAATAGCTAGTAGCTAGATGGATTCTTCTCTCTCTTTGATCTCTAATACTCCTCGATATTCTTGGAATTCTATCCGATGTAATATTCTTTTGCGGTGTGTTTTTCAAGATCCGATGAATTGTGGATTTATGATCAGATTATCTATGAATATTATTTGAATCTTTTCTGAATTCTTATATGCATGATTAAATATCTTTCTCTTTGAATTATCAGTTTAGTTTGGCCAACTAGATTGGTTCTTCTTGCAATGGGAGAGGTGCTTAGTTTTGGGTTCAATCTTGCGATGTCCTCACCTAGTGACATAGTAGGTGTAGCGAGGTACGTATTGCATTGTTTCCATCAAGGGTAAAAAGATTGGGTTTTCATCATATTGCTTGAGTTTATCCCTCTACATCATGTCATCTTACTTAAGGCGTTACTCTGTTCTCTTGAACTTAATACTCTAGATACAGGCAGGAGTCAGTTGATGTGTGGAGTAATAGTAGTAGATGCAGAATCGTTTCGCTCTACTTGACATGGACGTGATGCCTATATTCATAATCATTGCCTTGGATATTGTCATAACTTTGCGCTTTTCTATCAATTGCTCGACAGTAATTTGTTCACCCACCGTATGTTTTCTTTGAAGAGAGAAGCCTCTGGTGAAACCTATGGCCCCGGGTATATTTTCCATCATATATTTTCAGATCTATAAACAAAGAACACCCAAAAATACGTTGCTGTAATTTATTTGTTTTTACTTTGCTTTACGTTTTAGTAATCTTTTATATCTATCTCTATCAGGTCTCATCCTTGCAAGTGACTGAGAAGGGATTGACAACCCCTTTATGGCGTTGGGTGCAAGTGTTTGATTGTTTGTGCAGGTGCATAGATTGGAAACTTGCTTGTACCTCCTACTGGATTGATACCTTGGTTCTCAAACTAAGGGAAATACTTATCTCTACTTTTCTGCATCACCCTTTCCTCTTCAAGGGAAAAACCAACGCAAGCTCAAGAAGTAGCAGTAGGCACATGTCTAGTGGGAGCTAGCTCAACTCATGAGTTACCTCATCCTAGAAGTGCATAAATTGAACAAAATCTTTCACATTAGCCACGTTTAGGTGGCACTTGTGCTTAAAAGATGACTGTTGTTGGTCTTGGGCCCAAGGTTCATATCTTCGTGGTGCCATACCAAACAAACTCAAACATGGTGGCCTTGGCCACCGTCCTCCTTTGGAGGTTAAGTCTGTTTTCTTGTCTGTGTTGTTTTTGTCTCTTTCGTGTTTTTGGTCCTCTTCTGTTTCGTTGCTTGTTGATTTTCTCATCTAGTGCAAGTGCTCCACATATACCCTTCTAGTAGTGTTGGATTTCACGAGCAACATATTCGGAAACTTAAACTAAAATTATCCTTCAAGGCTTTGTAAGAATTTCAATTCAGCCATGCCTTCAAGGATCATCTATGGTCAATAGTTCCTGAGTACCCCGTGTCCACAGTCATGTACCGTGCGCACGGGGCTCTCTTAGCCCGTGCGCACGGGGTCTGCGGTTCTGGTTCTGAAGAGGTGGGGCGTGGAGGGGGGCGGGTTCATTCCCACCCATCGCCCCTTCCACCCCCCATGAATATCCAGCGTCGCCGCTGTGGTTTCCTCTTGCTGGTGCTCCTCCGTGCACCGTCGGTGCTCCTTGCTCCATGGACATCCTTCGGGATGAGCTCCTCCTCCGGTATATCCCATCCCCCTCTCCTTCTTGTTTCTCCATGGATCCCCTTCCTAGCTTTTAGGGTTCATTCGTGATCGATATTAGGGTTGTCGTTCGTCCTTGTACTAGACGAGATCAGGGTGCATTTGTGTGTAGGTCCCTCTGCAGCACTCACTCCTGGATTTTGATCTAGAAGTGGCTGCCGCTGGGCGACCCACGTGTCCACGGGGTGACTGTCGGCTGTGCGCATGGAGCCCCGTGTCCATGGTCGTGTACCGTGCGCATGGGACCCCCGTGTCTATGTGGTGTAACTCCCGTGCGCACGGGGTACATAGAGATGTCACCCTGATTCTTTTCTGCTCCTTTCCTTGCCATTCATCTCAAGCACTTGTACTCATTTGTCTTCCTTTTTCATTTTGTGTTGTTGGTGGTTGTGTGTTTCAGACTCTACTGACGAGAGGTCCGAGGTTCGTCGCAAGTGCCCAAAGGCTGGTTTCGAGGAATTCTTGGTTGCTCGTCATCAACCGTCTGAAGGCATTGGTCAGGGTTCTAGACAGGGTCGTGCTCGTCGTGCCGCCACCATGCATCCCGTGGTTGAGGCCTCAGAGGATTCAGAGGAGGAGTATGATTCTCAGGAAGATGCTCATTATGCCAACCCCGGTAACACAGAGATAGATGCCAAGGAATATTTTCTTGATGGTGATGATGAAGATGAAGAAGAGTCTAGTCCTGAGCCAGCCATTCCAGATGTGTGCGATCTCAAGGGGCTCCCTCTTGCCAAATGGGGCAAACCAGAGATTTGGGCTGAGAGGCAGGCATATCCTTATGAGGCCGCCACCGGGTCGGGGTGGATCCCCGGTTCAAGAATGAGTTCCAACAGAGGGTCTACCATGAGCTGCTTATGACAAAGGCCAAGAAGTTTGCTCCACACAAGCAAGTCAATGTTGAGAGTCTCTAGGACAATGATCATCTCTATCCTAGCGTATATTATGATCTTGGGAGGTTGGGCCTCATTCCTTTTGTCACTTTCAACTATCCATACAATGAGGATCTTGTGATATAGCTCTTTTCCACCATGTACTTCTCCAATGACTCTGCCCGCACCCTCACTTGGATGTCTGGGATGCATCGGTACTCTGCTCCTATGGCCAAGTTTTCTGAGATCATTCCTTACCCGTTCTTTGATGAAGAGGCTGCAATTGATGAGTTTGGCCGTGTTTGTGAGAGTGGGCAGCGACAGAAGGATGAGATCTGTTTTGCATATAAACAAAAGAAGTCGTTTGTCACTGGTTCCATCAAAGATCTTGTGCCTATCTATGACACTATGTCATATCCTGAGGTACACAGTCACACCTAAGGCAGGTGATTCACATGACATAAGGAGTTCCATGTTGGATGTGTTTGTGTACTTGCATCAGAAAAAGAAGGTGGATGTTCTACGAGTTGTGTCGGTGTGTGCAAGAAAACAAGTCTTTGATCTATGCTCCATTTATCCAGGCGTTGATCGAGTCAGTCTGCCCTGCCAAGTACATCTCCCGGTACAAGACTTCGATCCCAAAGCGCAACTCCAACTGGACCCCTACGGCTCCTGCTCCATATGTGCCTCCAAAGAAGGGGCACAATCCTAGGCCAATGATAATTCCACATACACTCTCGGTATGTCCTCCCCCTCCCGGATCCCTCATGGTAAGGGCAAGAAGGTCGGGTCTGAGGCTAGTTTCACCAAATGAGAGAAGAAGTCTTTGTTCAAGACCATGAGCAACTTGTTCAAGATGTGTCGGTCCATTCAGAACCATCAGGTCAAGGAGATAAACAAGGACAAGCTCGTGAGGCGTCAGCAGACGGTCGTGTGTGCTGCAGCTGGTGAGGAGGTTGCCCCAGGGTCTCAGGACAACGACGGTGAGGCCATAACTCATTCCTTTCCGATGGCAGGGTGGCGCTTTGATGATAATGATGCTTCGAGTGCGCCTCCTCTTATGTAGTGGAGTATTTGTGTTGCCTTTTCCCTTTTTGTTGTCTTGATGACAAAGGGGTAGAAGTGGTGTTTCTCTTTAGAGTGTGTTGAGATCTCAAGCATAGTGGTTATGTCTCTTTGTTGGTGGTTTTTATTTGGCTTGAGATACTCTTATTTTCTTTCCTTCGTGTGCTTGTGAGCTACTCGTTGATAGCTCGTGAGACTCTAGTTATTTATCTTGAACCTTTTATTCCTATGCTATGATCATACTGTGCTTATTATGTTGTCTCATGATAATTGCTCACTACACCTTTACATGAGATCTAGGCATCGTTACAGGTTTATTTTGTTGATCTCATGTCTTGACAATATTGATCTTGGAGGAGCCTCTTATGTGTGTGCTTGATGCATACTCAAGCATATATTTTATTCGGACACACATATAGGGGAGCTACTATGATCAATCATTGTCGCATGGCTTGTTTCTTAGTTACATATTATGATACCATGTCCTAACCATGTTGTCATCAATGCACCAAAAAGGGGGAGATTGAAAGCGCAAGTGTCACTTAAATTATATTTTGGTGTGATGACAACATGGTTAGAGGAACTAATATCGGGTGCTAAAGTTTATCTCATTGGTTCCACATTGTTGTCGATGGAGGTTTGCGACCCCCCAATTCAAAAACATCAAAGGCGTGGTCTACCGATGATTCGAAGGTTTTCTTTTTTGGGTTCGATTCGAGTCATAGGAAAGACCGCACTATTAAGAGGGGTCGGTGTGGATTTGTGTTGTGTGGGAATGCCATTGCCAAAACCTAAAAACCAGCCTACCCACTCCTACCACTTATATCAGTAGTGTGCTTGAGTGTGGTACTCAGAAAGTTTGCAACAGAAAGTTTCTGGGTACCCCGTACGCACGGGGTCTTATGACCCCCGTGCGCACGGGGTACTTCGTAACTCCCTGAATACCCCATGTGCACGGGGTCCTTTGACCCCCGTGCGCATGGGGTGGTGCGTTTGTTCCTGAGTACCCCGTGTGCACGAGGCTGACTTAGCCCATGCGCACGGGGTCCAATGGGCAGAAACGACCACCCGACCAAGAACACTATAAAATCCCCCGTTCTTCCTTCATCCCTAACCTATTGTCTTGTTGAGCTCCACCATTGCTCCACCCCATTTTGCTCAATACTCTCAATCCGTCCACCCAAACTTTTTGAAACTTTGGGGATTGGGATAGCAAGACCCAATCTACATCTTGGCCAAACCAAATCGCGTTCCCCACAACATTTCTTACCCATTGACTTGTTACTCTTGGAGCTTGGGCTCCTAGGCGGTTAGAGGTTCCTCCAGAAGCTTCCTTGCGTGTGGTGTGCTCCTAAGAAGTTTGTAAAGGTGTGGTGGTCACCTTCAAGACCAACCCCGAGTGACTCGAGGCTCATCCATTGGGGGTGACTCGAAATAGACTACGGTGAGCCTTCATGGCATTCCACAAGCTTTGGCTCTGGCACCATTCTAAGCGGAGAGTAGCACTTCCCCAAGGAAGAGTGAACTTCGGGATAAAATTCGCGTCCTCACCTCACTTGTGGTTAATCCTTTCCCGCACTTTACTTTGCCTTGTATGCTTGTTGGCTTGCTAATTAGATTGTTGCCTAGCATATTTAGCTTTAAGCTTGCTTTTCATATAGGTTGTGTTCACCTAGTTGCATATCTAGCAAACCCTTTTTATCCGCCAAACCCTAAAATTGACAAGAAAAAATAAAATTTGTAGTCTTCTATTCACCCCCCCTCTAGTCGACCATATCGATCCTTTCACTTGCTGTCTTTTGCAAAGTTGACAGAGACCATAATTTTGCCAACCTTGCTTCTCCAACCTATATGCGGTCCAAATCCGATCTTGCAAATCTAACCATGCAAATAATTTGATTTTTGGGCGCGCCCAAACCTTCCGGACCATGAAATACATGGGGGGGAGTCAACCCAAGGAACTGAGCCTTGTAAGCACTTGTCTCCAAGTAGATCCCATCATTTGAGTGCTTCCAAACAATGGCCTCAATATGTGCCTCAAGGCGGATGTCATGAACGAGCATCTAGAGATTGAAGAATTCCCTGATGTGGGCGCCAGCGATGACGGCTGGGAGATTGATCTTAACGATCCATGCACTCCCACATAAGGCATCCCACACCTTCCAGTTTTTTCTCCTCGATGCTTCATGAATTATCAGGGAGATGTCCTTGGGTTTGCGCCCAAGCAACCAGGGGGCATCCTAGAAAGGAGTTTTGGCGCCATTCCCAACGGTGATTGTGGTGGAGGCATAGAATAAATCGAGGTCCTCCTCGGTGCATGGGTTACCAAGCCCTGCCCAAAGTTTGTTTTGCTCTTTCCACTCGTACCAAGGCCATCTTAGCCGCAACGCCCCTACAAAACTTATCAGTTTAAGCACCCCAAGACCACGGTATTAACGTGGTCCGACACAACGTCTCCCAATTGACCTTGCACTTGTCCGATCCAGACCAAGGAAAAGCCCTCTCAATCTTGTTGAGGTTTTGCAAAGAGCTCGGTGGAGCGATGAGAGGCGCGATGGAGTACACTACTTGAGAGGAGATGACCGATTTAGCGAGAGTTGTGCGCCTGATAGTGGTGATGTTTTGCCCCTCCCAAGTGACCAATTTTCCCGCCGCTTTTTCTTCAAGGTATTGGAAGTCAACCTTCTTAAGTTGCCACATAGAGAGTGGGAGACCCAAATATTTCATAGGGAATGAAGCTCTAGTTGCCGGCATGCCATGAGGGATGTGTCCCAGGTTGAGATGATTGCATCAAATGGGCCCCACCGATCTCTTACGGAATTATGTACACAGGCCAGTGACCTCTCTGAAGCTAGGATGGCCGAGAAGCAAGGTTTTCGAGTCGATGAGTCGATGGGTCGCTGGGGGGGGGGGGCTCTAGACTAGTTGTGACTAGTCTAGACTCACGGTCGACGAGTCGACGTGAGTTAACCAGGAGAGAAGTGGAGGAGCACAACAGCAGCAACAACAACCAGAGGAGGAGTGGAGGAGCACAACAGCAGCAGCAACCAGAGGAGGGGAGGAGCACAACAGCAGCAGCAACCAGAGGAGGGGGAGGAGCACAACAGCAGCAGCAACCAGAGGAGGAGGGGAGGAGCACACCACCAGCAGCAACTAGGGGAGGAGGGAAGGCAGCCGCCAGGGAGAGGGTTAGGTTAGGGGTGAGGGGGAATTGATTGATCTATATGTTTCCAGGGCGGGCCGATGGGCCAAGCAATAGGGGCCCAAAATAAGTGAGTCGTTCGACTCAGACACAACGACTAGTCGTGACTAGTCAAGACTAGTCGCTCGACTCATGCCAGGAGTCGAGTCGAGAGCCTGAGTCGCTCCTACAACTACAACTCGTCGACGACTAGTCGCGACTAGTCGAGTGACTCAGAAGCAGAGCCGAGAAGATTGTGATATCCCTATTAATAGGGGCCAGGAATACTGCCACATCGTTCGCATGGAGCGAGGTTCTCATCATGGCACCCCAGCCACGAATCTTGTGAAGGATGCCTTTACGGGTGGCCAGGTTGAGGACATGTTGAAGGGGGGTCAATTGCAAGGACGAAAAGTAGGGGAGGCATCGGATCCCCTTGCCGGAAGCCCCGTCCATGTTTGATGGGCGGGCCAGGTCACCCATTGAGAAGAATGCGCGAGGATGATATGGAAAACACGCTGCCACCCACATCGGAACTTGTTTGGGAATCCCTTACATTGCAACAGATCAAGGACATAGTCCCACTTGACCGAGTCAAAAGCCTTTTTGATGTCGAGCTTGAAGAGTAAGGCCGGGGTCTTGCATTTGTGAAGCCGGCGGGCAAAGTTCCAAACATACGGAAAGTTGTCAAGAATGCTTCTCCTTTTTATGAACGCACTCTGGGTGTTGGAACCAAGCGCATCCATGTGAGGGGCAAGCCTTAAAGAGAGGACCTTCGCAATGATTTTGGCGACGACGTGGCTGAGGCTAATGGGCATGTAGTCGGAAATGCCTTCCACACCCCCCTTTTTTGGTAATAGCACGACATCGGCGGAGCTTAGCCATTGAAGATTGGAGCTGTTGAGGGAGTGAAAACTCTGGATGGCCCTCATGATATCACGCTTGATAAAATCCCAACACTTCTTGAAAAAGATGCTAGTGAAGCCATCCGGTCCGAGAGCCTTGTCACTAGGCATTTTCTTTAATTGCGTCCCAAACCTCATCCTTGGTGATGGGCGCATCAAGGTCATGTAAGTCATGTTGCTCACAAGGAAGCTCATCCCAATTAAAATCCTTGTTGCTCGAGGCCCCTCTTACCATAACCTCGATGAAGTGGTGAAGTATAATCTTCTCTTTTTCCTGTGTTCGGTTATCCAACCATGCGCACGCTTGATCTTATGAATGTGATTTTTTCTTCTCTGTGCATTGATGCGGCGGTGGAAAAAATTTGTGTCTGCGTCGCCATCGCCATCTTTCAAGTTTGCAATCCTCACACATCGGCTTTTCCTAGCCCTTTCTAGCACCACCATGCTGACCGCTCTCCACTTAAGGCAGGAGCGGAGGTCGATCTCATCGGGGGAGAGCGGACGCGATTCTTGCGCAATGTCAAGGCAAATAATGACGAGCAGAGCCGCATGAAGGTGAACTTTTGCCTTCAAGAAGAGTTTCTTACTCCACTAGGTGGGACGAAGTGTGGTTTTCTTCAACTTGTGGTGCAAAACTTGCAAGGGCTCTGAATGGTTCGCTCGCTCATTCCACGCCTTCTGCGCCACGTAAATAAACCCGGGCAATGAGACCCAGAAGTTCTCAAACTTGAAAGACCACGGCCCGTCATCGGCGAGCAGGAGAGGGCAGTGGTCAGAGAGGGATGACGACAAGGCATGTAGACATGTGTATCAAATGTTGTATACCATTCAACATTACAAAAGGAGCCTAGCTTGCATAGAGTCGGGTTCACCCTCTCATTACTCCCTCTCATTACTCCAGGTGAAACGTTTATTTTGAAGATGAATCTCTTTGAGTTCACAGGACTGCGAAGCGGCATGGAACCGGTTAATTCTGCTCCGGTTGATGTTTCTTTTGTTCTTGTCCCTAGCCCGATAGATCTGGTTTAAGTCTCAAGAAGGCCAACCAAGCCACCCCAGGCAGCGGTTTATGGCTAATCAACTCGGCAAAGAAGGCATCTTTACAAGTAGAGTCGGTAAGTCCATAGACAGATGTGGCCTTAAAGCAGACATTTGTTTTGCGGATCCGAACCATGGCTGAGAGACAGTAGGTCGAGGCCACAATGTTCGTCACATCCAGGAGGTTTGCGTCCCATAGCATAAGAATGCCTCCCCTAGTTCCATTTGCCGGTCGTTGCGCAAGAAACAATCGGTGTACTGGCGTTTCACCTTCAGTCGTCGGAGGTTCTCTGCATGTTTGTCATCGTCGCAGCCGCTAATTTAGCTTTGCAAGAGATTATAGATTCTGTCTAAAGATAGAGAATAACAGAAATGGTGGACTACTGATTGGCCACTTCATGCATCTGTAGAGAGTTTATTTGTGTGAGGCCCAACCTTCCGGCTGATTAGCTATTTGGCTTGACCTGACCGCCAGTTGGAGCAGCGAACCCCGGGCAACCCAATGTAGAGCTCCGTCTCCACGTCCTCATCGCTCCGTACCGGCTCCTGCTCTGGTGCCAGCTGGCCACGTATCTGCAGGGGCGTGACGCAGTTCAGGGCAGGAACCACCAGCGACGCCTCAATGTCGCGCTGCTGCAGCGACGATCGACGTCAGTGACTCGGTAGAATTCCATACATAATACATGATGGGTGCGAGATTAATTTGCTATATTCTCTGTCTCTTGCATGTAAGATATCAGGTACTCCGTAGTTTTACTTGCAAACAAAGTACAAGAAGTCATCACCTTTCCGCGCAAGTCTTCGTTGTCTTTGAGAAGCGTCCTCTCTTGAACATAGTACAAGAAGCATGCAGAATTAGTTGGCGTGTGTACTACGTATGAGTTATTTATGTATATAGGCTGCTGTAAGATTTTTAAAAAAAAAAACAGGCCATAAGTTAATCTGGCCTTTGGGGTTATGCATCAGTTGGGGCCTTGGGGGTATACCTTCTCTTTCAGGTTAGCTATCTGCTGTTCGAGCACCTGGGTCTGATGGCAGTGGAGTGAACACATACACAGATTCAGGTTAGTTTGTGTAAAATTGAGCAGCTCACCTGTTTTATAGCAATTCAAGAGTTTTTGACTAGCCAACCTTCTTTCCTCTGATGATGTGGAGACTCTTCTCAATATTTACTTCTAGACAGTTCAGTTCTTCAGCAGAGCACCCTCCTAAATTTTCGCCCAAGATCTTTCTGCACCTCATATAATTAAGCATTATTTTTGGCTGTCTACATATAATCTAGGCTTCAGAAAGTGACAAGATTGCTTACAGCTTCGAAACTTCAAGAGCTTCAAGTTTCTTTGCCAAGCTTACAGTATCGGCTTTGACTTGCTGCAGTTCAGAATCCAGATGATTCAGCATAAGAATGTGTGTCGTCACATTACATGCCATACTATAATGCCCAGAGCTAACATTTAAGTCCTTATTATACTGAAAACTAATGGACAGTATATAACTACATATCATGTTTTTGTTATTAGCATGTGTCCATGTGAAATTGCAATAGTGAGCTGGCATAAGTTAGTTGCAACAACAGTGATAGCTCCTGATTTTTAATTGGTTAAATGAAGAATTGCACAATCTTTGAGGGTTTAGATGCACGACCATTCTATTAACATTTGTTTTGCTGTATTCACTGAAGGTGTAGAAAGTATCCAGTCATTGGTCAACATGACAAATACAGTATTAAAGAGAGCATACTGTGATCATGTTCCTACATTATATACTCCCTCCGTCCCATAATGTAAGACGTTTTCTAACACTAGTGTAGTGTTAAAAAATGTCTTACATTATGGGACGGAGGGAGTACATTATAAGGGTCGTGCAGGTTTTAATTTTAGCTATTATGTATCAATTAAATATACAGTGGCGTGTATCAATATATTTAATTGTCACGCAGGTCATTGACAAATTAATATACTGATGTAAGATACAAGCAAATTGCATCACTGCTATACTGTGTTATGGCTATATTCTGAAAAGGAAGGCCTCAATATATACAAAATGGAGATGTACTATAACTTGATATCACTTGCCAGATATTCACATAATTTTAATGGATTATTCAAGTCTTAATCAACAAAAAAGTTGACATATTAGGATCTTCACCTGTATATCTGGCTGTACTGTCTTGTTATTAACATTATTATCCTTTGTATAAGCCTTATAGCAGTCAATCGATTTCTGCAAGCTGAATCATACATACAATAAGGAAACTAAAGTTAGAACTTAAAAATTATTTTCTGACAAAAGAAATAAAGATGTTACACATATTTTCTTGAGCACCAAGAATGCAATCTTTTGTCAGAGGGATCAAGGAGATCAAGATATATGTTGGAAATGATAAATATTTTTGAAGGACAAATAAAAACGATAATGAGATATTGAATATAAAAGGCCAAGAATGCAGTGTCTTGTCAGAGAGTTCATGAACATCAAGATATGCAAACAATATTGGAAATGATATTTACTCCCTCCGTTCCTAAATATAAGTTTTTGTAGAGATTTCACTATGGACTACATACAAAGCAAAATGAGTGAATCTACACTCTTAAATGCATCTACATACGTCCATATGTGGTTCATAGTGAAATCTCTTCAAAGACTTATATTTAGGAACGGAGGGAGTAGTTTTCAAGAAAAAATAAGGTCAATAATGAGACGCTAAAGAGTGTGACATCTGGCTTAAGCTATCCTTCTTATGACGTGTGTCACTTTCATGTTGATGTTTTAAGCCATACAAATTACTACATAGCCAACGCTGGTACATGCTAACTCTAAAAATGGTGTTGGTGATTGTCACAACCTAGATTACGGTGGGGATAATCGTGGGATGTTGGATGACGAGGGGAGAGGCTGTTTGGGCTCTGGCTTATTCCTACAGATTACTTGGCATAGCTGCTCGCAACTACAGTACGTAGGAAGAAACGATCCAATCCAAAGAAAAAGAAACAACCCAAACAGAATCCAAACTAACCAAACTAACAAGACTTGAAGCTCTAGATAACACTAATCTTAGGATTTAGCTCTTGATGATAGTTTGGCAGGTCCTGGACTTTGTAGTGGTGGTAGTGACATAGTTACCGGATTAGAAGTGGCGTCGAACTCCGATCCCCATCGACCTATCCAGATCGGGGTTCGAATTCGCCCCGACCGTCCTGTGCTCGCTCGCCGATTCGCCCAATCCAAAATCGATCCGAAATAGAGCGCTCATCCCTCTGCCCATCTGTGTACGAGGAACACGCGATGGGGCGGGGGATACTCGTTGGCCGGCGCGAGGCAGCGGCTGAAGCGTCGGTGCTGGAGACCTGCGCACAGATGGGTAGGTACGTCCGGTGGTTCTCGCGGAGTGACGGGTGGCCAGGAACTCGAAGTTGGAGGAAGTGGTGGCGGAAAACGGGAGGCGGCTGTGGCTGTGTCGTGGTGGCGGCCATGGCGCTCCAAGAGCATCTACAGCCGGACCAAATCCGGTCCCTCGAGTCCGCGGACGCGTCCGAACGCGTTCGCCGCACTGATCGGGCACCTCTGAAATGTTGCGTCCCACATTCACATACCACAAATTTCGATCCTTAAATCCATGCACGTCGATCATACCGTAGAAATTGTCCGAATGCCAAAGTACGAAACAAAGCAAAGCAAATCATAGTTCAACAAACCGGACATGATAAAATGAAATCAATGTCCGAACGTGACGGATGGCCTCGGAGCGCTCGGAGGGAAGGGGTGCAGGGATCCAGGAGCGATGGAGGAGACAACTGCTCCACCACGTCCGAACGTCTCTACGCCGCCGCCGCCTCCCTCTGTCGCTGCCGGCGTCGCAGCAACTTGCGGGCGACATTCTCCGCCCTGCAAGTCGCTGCCGACGAAATCATGTCTTCAATGGACGAGGCGGACTGTGTCTCCATTGCGGTGGTGTGGGTCGGGCTAAACGACATCGAGTTTAGGATCTTCCATTGTTGTTAACTATGTGTTCTGTATAGCTACAGCTGTGTTGCCAATCGAAAACCGCGAAATCGCCAACCCAATCGCTTATTCATGAATCGGAGATGTATAACCCCTAAGTAATCCAGACCTAACCCCTAAGTAACCCCTAGGAGTAGCAAATTACGAACCGCGAGGTTTGAATCGTGAATGGAGCGAATCACGAATCTGGTAACTATCGCGGTACTTCTTGCCCCACATGGCACTACTCCTCCCTTCAACAAGTAGCTCGTCCTCAAGCTTGAAAGTGGTCAACATTGGAATTCTACCATGTTTTCCGAGGAAGCTTCAGACGCAGCAGCTCCTTCCCAATGACTAGGAGGTGATGGAATGACCCTTCCATGATCTATCGCATATCGAGGAGGTATAGGTTGTGACTCGCCATGGTAAACCTTTAGCTAGGTAACTTGAAACATGTAGTGGAGACAGGCCATAGGGGCAACTGCAATTTGTAAGGCACTGAACCAACTCTAACTCGTCAGAGTTATTTCCATCAGATCCCTCAACAACGTATATCAGCTAGACGGGTAGACTAGAGGGGAACAAAAGACAGGTTACCTAGGTTCAGGCCCTCAAGGTCGAGGTAAAACCCTAGTTCCTGCTCGTGTATATTGATTGATGTGGATGTACAATGGTGATTGAGGGATTGAGAATAATCTCTAGGTTCTCTCTACCAACTAGCCTAGCCAAACTTATAGGGGATACCGGTGCCTAGGGTTTATAGGATCCTTGTCAGTTAGGGTTACAAAGGAGTCCTCCTAAACGGTGGCCCCCTTGTCATGTACGTGAAGCCTTTCAGGTCCTCTCTATTGGGACCATAGGGCAAGACGTTGGCCTAGGGCATAAGCCAGCCAAGGGGCCATAGAAGAGGCACCCCTGGGCCATAAGACCCGCCAGTAGCCCTTGAACCGGTCTTCGAGCTTGATTAGGTCTAGATTGGAGTCGACCTAGAGGCGCCATCTCCTGCAAGTTGGTCGGGGTCGTAATCGTTCATGAAGCTCCTCTGATAGTTGACTTAATTGATTCTTCTATGAGAATAGGTAGTGCATGACAGTCGATCTCCTTTAGCCGTCATGCTCCCCGAATTCGGCTTGCCCATCTGAATGGATGGCATATCTTGTCTTGAATTGTTGGTGTAGACAAGAAACCTCCTCGGAGATCTATTCCCGCGAAGCTGATTTCCATGGGCCATTTTCCCAAGGAATAGTTACCAAAATTTTCAAATGGAGGTTCAACTTTGGAGGAGGACAAGATCAGGCTCTGGTCCAGCTGCTCGAGACAGATAACCTTGGTAGCGCTGACCGTTGGTTAACCAGGCGTGCGAAGGACCATGGGCCCCATTAAGGCCATGCCCCATAGGTCATTACAACTTGACCAGACAGAATGTCTCATGCGCTAGCGTCATTGATGACACACCTTGATTCCTGCATGCCTTAACCATGAGTTAGTGGGAAAAGGATGGAGTTCTCTCTCCGCGTGACATGGGTGCCCACTGCCGTTTCCCCTTCATTAGAGCTTTATGAGGAAAAAATCCTGAAGGGCACAACATGGCCCCCTTTCTCTCCGTCTTGTTCTTCTCGTACACCAGTCTCTATTGTTCTTCTCCAAAGTTCTCCCTCCCTCTCCATCCATGCGCGCCCAATGACAATCGATGGCTCCTAAGCTGACCAAGGTCCAAACAACAAAGTGCGGAGCCGTGGGCAAGGAGGCCACTGCCGATGGTAATAGGAACCTAAAGGTCATATCCAACATCAAAGGGACCAACATCTCTTCGAGCATGGGTATCTGCCACCGTCAGGGGTTGCTGACTGCCGCTCACCGATGGTGATGACTGCCTACGGAGAGGTCAAGGAAGTTATTCCAAAATCCATAGGATGACGATCGGGTATGCTTCATACCATTCCTCCTCCATGGCCTCAGTTTTTCCGGTACATCATTTCTTCCGAGAGCTCCTACATTTCTAGGTGCTTTGGCTTTGCCACCTCACCCCGACCATCATCCTACACATTGCTCACTTTATGGCTTTGTGCATGTGCTTCCATGGCATCGAGCCCATTTCGGCCTCTCATGGTGGTACTTCCAAGTGAAGATCCAGAACAACATCATCGAGACTAGCGAGTGTGGCAGAGCTGCCATTACGAAAAATTCTGGATCCAGCTAACTCAAAGGACCCTAGGAGGAGTCCAACAAGAAGTGGCAGGAGGGATGGTTCTACATCCCCGGTCTCAAGGTTAGAAACCCTCCACAGACTGGCTTTTCTTCTAGGCCTTCAGCACAGTTCCACCCATCCGACGCAACTCAACTCATGGAGCCCAAAGCTCGCCAAGGACGGTTTGACAATGGTCGAAGTGATGATGGCAGTTATGGAGCGGGGCATCCAACCACTTAAGGCCAGGGAACATCCGATGTACATTGAAGGTGACATCACCTAAATCCTCTGGGCCAACTACTTCAAGGGGAAGTCGGCTCGCGAGATGATCTTGATGATGTTTAAGGGGATACTCCAGATTTCTCAGAGGAGATCCAGTTCCTCGGCTTCCTGACCGATGACCAGCCACCCGATCGAGGTGAGTAATATTGTCTTGAATCTTCTAAGTTCTTTCAGACGTTCTGCACTTGTTGATCCGATTTCCCGATCCTGTCAAGCCTTGGCTCTAGTTTGCATGTGTCGTGATGTCATCAACACCTCAACCAAAGGATACACTAGACGCCAACATGCTTCCTTCTTGAAATGGACACCAACCAAGCCGAAGCCCATGCAACCAATGACGGCGAAGATGAGGCGGGAGACATTAGCATTCCTTTGGACACCAAAGATGAGGATGCCAAGACGGGCCAACTTTTTCTGAAGAAGAAGGGTCGTTATGTTGGGGCTTTGGGCTCTCAAGCTTCCCTACCCAGGCTTGTAGCCCAGATCGAACTAGAGCTACAGAAGAAGAGGCGTCAGGATCTTATCGCCAGTATTTCGGCTTTCTTTAGCAAAGAGCCGAAGACCATTGAGGGAGCCTCGCTACTTCCTCCCCCTCGGATGGTGAAGAAGCAAGCCATCGACACCAAGTTAGCGACCTTTTCCTCAAATGCCTTGTTCTTTTTTCTTTGCTTCATTCTCCTCATCTATTCATCAGCCCTTCAAGAGGTAGCAAGCTCTGTGTGATGATCTTCCCGGGCAGTCTGGTACAAGCACTGGGTCTGTGCCTATTCCCGGTGTCTCAAGGACCACAGAAGGGGCATTGATAGCCACACTGATCTCTGTGGTGCCACCATCATAAGGTGTGCCCACTCCCGGGACTACGGAAGTTGCTGGAGCGCGCCCAGTCAGCTGACCTGTGGAAAATGTAGAGCCTGCCATGGCGTCTGTTGCAGGTGCCACCATTGAGGGTCCTTCTGCTAGCTCTACAGCAGGAGATGATGAAGACGAAGATCCGGCCCCTAAGGCCAGGTATAATAAGCCAGCTGTTGGAAATATGCCCTAGAGGCAATAATAAAAGTGTTATTATATTTATATGTTCATGATAATTGTCTTTTATTCATGCTATAACTGTATTATCCGGAAATCGTAATACACGTGTGAATACAAAGACCACAATATGTCCCTAGTGAGCCTCTAGTTGACTAGCTCGTTGTGATCAACAGATAGTCATGGTTTCCTGGCTATGGACATTGGATGTCGTTGATGACGGGATCACATCATTAGGAGAGTGATGTGATGGACAAGACCCAATCCTAAGCATAGCACAAAGATCGTGTAGTTCGTTTGCTAGAGCTTTGCCAACGTCAAGTATCTCTTCCTTTGACCATGAGAGCGTGTAACTCCTGGATACCGTAGGAGTGCTTTGGGTGTATCAAACATCACAACGTAACTGGGTGACTATAAAGATGCACTACAGGTATCTCCGAAAGTATCTATTGTTTTATGCGGATCGAGACTGGGATTTGTCACTCCGTATGACGGAGAGGTATCTCTGGGCCCACTCGGTAATGCATCATCATAATGAGCTCAAGGTGACCAAGGTGTTGGCCGCGGGATCATGCATTACGGTACGAGTAAAGTGACTTGCCGGTAACTAGACTGAACAAGGTATTGGGATACCGACGATCGAGTCTCGGGCAAGTAACGTACCGATTGACAAAGGGCATTGTATATAGGGTTTGATCGAATCCTCGACATCGTGGTTCAACCGATGAAATCATCAAGGAGCATGTGGGAGCCAACATGGGTATCCAGACCCCGCTGTTGGTTATTGCCCGAGAGTGGTCTCGGTCATGTCTGCATGTCTCCCGAGCCCGTAGGGTCTACACACTTAAGGTTCGGTGACGCTAGGGTTATTAGGAAGACTAGTATGTGACTACCGAATGTTGTTCGGAGTCCCGGATGAGATCCCGGACGTCACGAGGAGTTCCGGAATGGTCTGGAGGTAAAGTTTTATATATGGGAAGTTGTTAAACGGGCACCGGAAAGTTTCGGGGTCATACCGGTATTGTACCGGGACCACCGGAAGGATTCCGGGGGTCCACCGGGAGGGGCCACCCCTCCCGGGGGGCCACTTGGGCTGCGTGGGGATAGCAGCCAGCCCCTAGTGGGCTTGGCGCGCCCCCCTCCTTGGGCCCATGCGCCTAGGGGTGGGGGGAAACCCTAAAGGGGGCGCACCCCCCTTGCTTGGGGGGCAAGCCCCCCACCCCTTGGCCGCCGCCCCCCCTAGGGTTTTCCCTAGAGGGCCGGCCCCCCTTGCCCTTTCCCCTATATATAGAGGGGTGAGGGGAGGGCTGCAATACACCATAACTCAAGGCGCAGCCCCTCCCCTCCCCAACACATCTCCTCCTCCGTACGTGCTTGGCGAAGCCCTGTCGGAATACTGCCGCGTCAACTGCACCACGTCGTCGTGCTGCCGTTGGAGCTGCCTTCCTCAACCTCTCCTTCCTCCTTGCTGGATCAAGACGGAGGAGACGTCTCCCATCCCGTACGTGTGTTGAACGCGGAGGTGCTGTCCGTTCAGCACTAGGACATCGGTGATCTGAATCACGTTCGAGTACGACTCCATCATCACCATCTCCTTGGCAAGCTTCCGCTCGTGATCTACAAGTGGTATGTAGATGCAAACTCTCTCCCTTGACTCGTTGCTTAGATGAACTCATAGATGGATCTTGGTGAAACCATAGGAAAAATTTTAATTTTCTGCAACGTTCCCCAACACCAGCCTCCAGGGATCCACTTGCGCTAGAGGTACCACAGGAGTCGGTCATGCCCCGAGGGACGTAGGCCCTTTCAGCTCTTCGAGGAGTTTCATTGACAAGGCCAACCGTTGAAGCCGGAGCCATGGTGGTTGTGCAAGCCCGGCGAGCCATCCCATGCCCCTCTGCTAGTGCCGGCTTTGGGCGCATCCCATCGGACATGTTGACTGGCTCCTTGGAGGCAAGGACCGTGCTTCGCTAGTGCGTGGCCAAGAGAAGGGAGGGAGAGGGAAAAGTGGATTTGTGGTGGGGTCAGAGAATGAGTTAGCGGTGTCCGTGGCCATCCGGATCTACCCTAACAACCCCCACCCCTAGTTTAGGGACGGTTTATGGGATTTCAGACGTTCTTGCCAATCCATAGATATTTGGTGAATATCATTGGATGGCTAAAACTGTCTGAATCGTCTAGTCCGTACATATGTGGAAATATTTGGTGACCCAATTGGAGATACCCTAATTATCTCTAGGGTACGCAAGTTGCATGTCGTGTTAGCGTACCATATGGACGTGGCGACAACTCGCCATGATGTATCAAAGAAACCATTGAATGGTGTATAGGCAAGACAACCCACTGACTGACATTCAAGGATAGTTCACAATGCTTGGCATCATAATATTACTGATCATGATGTTGGGCTAGGCAAGACGATCTTGAGCATTAGCAATGAACTCATCTCGATTTATGAAGTAAGAAATTAACTACTCGTATGCAGGCTGCACCAGTATCATAGAACCATAGAGTTAGGGGGCATGCGTAAACACAATCTTGAAGGAGTAGGCCTTAGATCAATATGAAAGGATGTATAGCATAATTCTACCGAAGGAAGCCATTCGAGCCAAGTGTGGGGACAATCACTCATCATACAATGTAGATACATCGCATTTAGATGTTTGACAAACTTTTTTTGGCCTCTAGACTGACAAATGGAAGGCAGCGTTCATGTGGAACTGAACCATAGCGAAGCAGGAGCGTTCTAACCGAAATTGACTTGTAAAGACAAGGTCTCAATCAAACATTATCGTCTCTGGTAGGTTATGAAGCCAAACAATGTCGATGAAGAAAGCATGGGCTACTTTTACTGTCTGGTAGGGGATGAACAAGAAGAATGAAGTGCACCATCATTGAGAAACGACCCACCACTGAAAGAATGACTAGTTTTCCGCACTCCCATGAATGGCCATCCACAAAATCCATAGAAATGTCAACCTGTATAAGGTATGGGTCTGACAGTGACTGCAAGAGGCTTCTTAGGTGCATATACTCAGATTTATTGTGTTGGGGAATGGGAAAACATGCACAAAGTCCTCCATAGGACATTGAACACTCATGGTCAGTGTCATATGCCAAGCCAAGTATGGTGGGAATGGTGGAGAGGATAGCACGATGTAGATTGTCCACCATATCTTAGAAGGCCATCAGTGCAATCCCAAGGAGCCCTAAGGTTACCGGCCTCTTGCTATTGTTGCCACTCAAATAAGTGTCGATTTTGTTACCATTGTTGCTCACAAGTGAGAAGAACACGAAGGAAATGCTAGACAGTGCTATCAACAATCTTTGGTGTTCCTTCCAACGGAATAAGACCTCAACCACAATGTTTAGCTTGCCCATGCAGAATTGAATAAAGAAATAATAACCGAGGAGCTTGCTAACCGGTGGTGTTGAGGGATGGTGGATAAGCATTGAGGGATGTTGGATAAGCATTGATCGAGGAGGTACTTCAAGCAGTCACGACCTATATTACAGAGGGGATAATCATGGGATGTTGGAGGATGGGGTGAGGTTGTTTGGGTTTTGGCGTCATGCCACCTAAGAGGTGGGGGATAGATCAATCTAGAGGTAAACCCTCCCCTTTTCTATTTATTTCTTTGAACCCGTTTACACGAGGATTGCCTTGTTTTAAAGCATAGCTACAAACTAGGAAGGAGTACCCAAACACAATCCAAACTAAAGAAACTAACACGACTTGAAAACCATGAGAACTCTAATATGAGGATTTATCTACCGGCGATCATCCAAAGGGCATACCGTCGATCATCCGAGGACCAAGTGTTCAAACTAATGTTGACGCTCAAAAAGGGCATGATCGCAAAGAGTGACTTGAGGCTGTAGCAAGATGAGGTCAAATTTATGAGTTCATGTCACCATTTGATGGCTCTCTTAAAGATAATCAAAGTAAATATGAAGATGCATCAAAACGGAGCTCAAGTGCAAAAGATATGCCAATTTCGGAGATACTCGTGTTGACATCAGATTAGAGAATGGCATGGAACCTAATTAAGATGGCCTATGATGGAAACAGTTACAACAGCAAAGTTCTTCGTCTCGTTGAAACGGACGATTTTGATATAAAGATCGTCCCCATCCGAGGTCGTATACAAAAGTTATAGGCAAAACCGTGCGCTGCAGCAATGTTGGCCGGATCATCCAGGCCAGGGTCCAGATCATCCCTGTAATTCGAGCACCAAGATTCCAGAAGGTTGGCGCTGAAGCCGGATGATCTGGGTCAAGTCCTAGATGACCGGGCAACCGTCCGGACGTCCGGACAAGTTTTTCTATTGCAGACTTTAGAAAATGGCCTGAAAACCCCTCAATATGGCCTCAGATCAAAAAATGTTCAACGTGAAAGTTGTGCGTCTCGTCGAGATGGTTGAATTTGATTTAAAATCATCCAAATCCGAGGTTGTATGTGGATTTTAGAGCCAAAACAGTAAGCTGCTGTCAGAAAACTGGGCTAGACCGGATCATCCGGGCCTTGAGCCGGACATCCGGGCCGGGGTCGTGAATAGTCCGTGTTTTATTAGGTTTTGATGATTTGGACGGCTAGGAAAGTCCTTTTCTTGTATGGGAAGTCCATCGGCCTCTTATATAGATAAGAGGTGACGGCCGATTGAACAACAACACACAATCGCAAAACCCATCTACTTTTTACCCTACTTTTACATCCCTCCCTTGTTCTTTCTCTCTCGTTCTTTGTTCGTTCTTCGTGTTGAAGGGCAGCGATCCTCGAGGCTCTAGGGGTGGGCGAACCGACCTAGGGCAGCCCATTGCTGCCGCGCGTCCAGACGGGGTCCCTCCCGGGCGCGTGGGGTTTCGGGTGCTCAAAAGCGCCCGCCGGATTGCTTGCGTACCGCATTTCCGGACGGGTCTCCTTCGGCGTGAGTTGCGGTGCATCACCCTCGGTGTTGGAGGTACACGGTGACGTGTTTGTGAGCGAACACACTTTTTGACGACTCCGCTAGGGACGAAAGATCAAGAATCGTCATCAACCATGTCTAATCTCCCCAAGCCCTTAGAAGTTGACGCCGATAACATCATTAAGCCCGGTCTTGATGAACTATCGGATGAACATTGCTAAGCCTACGAAACATGCAAGAAGCAGCGTGAAGAGGCTTTTGAGGCGCTCAAGAAGAAGCGCGAGGAGGAGGATTTGGAAGGGTTTCTTTCAAGTTTCAAGAAGGACCGTCAAGGCAACATCACTCCGGTTGGGAACGTCAATTTTCCTCCCCTCATCGACGAACAAGATGTAATCACTGTGAGTAAAGTTTTTTCTCCAGAACAAGTGGCTGTGATTGAAAGTCTTTTTAGTAAGGGTAATGTGATGGCATACAATTCTTTTGTGGCTAGTGCTAATGCTCAGAAAAATATGCCTCCATCATTTAGTGGTACTGTTGGTATATCTGAAAACCCTAGTCCAATTTTACCTATTTCATCGGCACCACCTATGCAACAACAATATAATATGCCGTTGAATTTTTACCCTACTCAAACCAACCAGCTTGTGGCTGCACCTACATACCCTAATCCTATTATGAGTGTGCCCAATTTGGTGTCAACGCCGAATCACTTTGTCACACCACCCATAGGTGCAAGCATGTTTGGTCTTCAGCCGAATTATGGTTCGGCGCCCATCCCACAAGTTGCACCAATAGCTAGTACTCAGGTTGCTCCTATGTCATTGCCATAAACATCTTCATCTATCTCGGATCCAATTTCAGCTAAATTAAGGGAGGATTTGCATAAGATGTTTCTAGAAACTTTCGGAAACGAGCCGAAAGTAAAGAGTCGTGTGTATCAAAAGCCTTATCCTGAACACTTCGATGCAATTTCTTACCCTCAAGGTTATAAGGTTCCTGATTTTGTTTAATTTAGTGGTGAGGGTACGAAAACAACTTGGGAGCATGTGAGTCAGTATCTAGCACAGTTGGGTGAAGCAGGTTCCATAGAAGAGTTGAAAGTGCGTTTATTTCCCTTGTCTTTAACTGGCACTGCATTTTCATGGTCTGCTGCTTTACCACATGGCTCAATTCTCTTATGGTCGCAATTAGAGCAAAACTTTCATGATCATTTTTATAGCGGCGATAATGAGCTAAAGTTGTCACATCTTACATCGGTTATGCAAAAACATGATGAATCGGTCACCGATTATGTCAAGAGATTTAGAGACATAAAAAACCGATGTTATAGCTTAGTGATAACTGAGAGAGACTTGGCAGATCTTGTTCTTAATGGTTTGAAAACTCACATTAAAGAGAGGCTAGAAAGTTATGAGTTTTTGAGCATTAATCAAGTCTTACAAAAAGCTTTGGCTCAAGAGAGTCGAAGTAAAGAGATTCATAGGTCTACAACCGATCGTCCTAGAATGCATATGGTTGAACACAATGATGATAATTCGGACGATGAGGTTGATGTTTATACTACTGAGTTTGTTTGGTCCTCAAAGGCCAAACCCTATACATGCAATGCTCTTAAGCCGATCCGCAAGAATTGTGATGAGGAGATGAGGTTTACATTTGATATATCTAAGTGTGATAAGATATTTGATGCTCTCTTGCAGGATAAGATGATTAGAATGTCACACACCATACCGCTGTTTGACGAGCTGAAACGGCGTGCTTATTGCAAATACCATAATTCATTTTCTCATGCTACTAACGATTGCAATGTTTTTCGACGACAGATGCAATCGGCCATTAATGATGGACGATTGAATTTTGCTGAGATTCAAGTTGATAAACAACCCTTTCCGATAAACACCATGGACTTGGAGGGAAAGAAAATGTTAATTCGGCCTAGCATAGCCGAATCTGCTAATAAAGATAATGTTGTTGTTGGTGAACCCAGGAAAGGCAAGGAGGGCGACAAAGTTGGGAAGAGAGATTGTGCTTGATAAGCAACCCGATGGCAAGGAAGTATTGAAGATCACCATAGAAAATCCCGCACTCGGGGGGCAACCACAAGTACAAGAAGATACTCATGTTAAATTTATCAAGCCCAAGAATTCAGAAGTTGGCAAGTGGGGAAAGAGTGAAGCTAAGCGCAAGTGAATCAAGCCAACTTTTGATATGCTGCTATCCAAATGTGCAAGTCAAGCGGTCGGTTCTAGCTCTAATCGGCCATCACATTCGAAGCGTTCAAGATCGCTTTCGGAGGAAGAGTTTCGATGCTATGCAAGGCCATATGGGTCAAGGGCGCCGACACCATGGATGTCACAACCCTCCTATGCGCCATATTACATAAGAGACTTCAATGGAGGATGGGGGCAACCCCCAATGGCTCCTTATGCTTTCCATATGGGGTGGACAACACCTAGAAGGCCTGCTTGCGAGAGGATTTATTATCCCACCCAAGGCCGTTTGAGTTATGGTGCTAATCGGCCAACAAAAAATTCTCCAAGTAAGGCCAATAAAAAAGTGTGGCGTGTTAAGTCACCTAATATGGAAATTTCAGAATGCGACAAGCAAAAGGAGATCAAAAAGCCGGTTGTTGGTAATCTGGCTACTTCTAATGGTGATATTGTTATTGTTCAGCAGGGTTCCATGGTTGATGATCATGAGGCGAGCACAAGCAAGGCCAAACCAAGGGATCCCTAATATACTCAACCTAAGTGCTGTCCTCCCGGTTGAACTAAGAAAATGAAAAGGAGATTACAATGCATGAGGAACCACGAGAAGGTAGAACACAAAGAGGAGAGGCAAAGGATGAATTGTTTAGTGAAATTCGGCCCATAGCACTCACAAAACAAGTGTGGAGGCCTAAACAAAAACAAAATGCAGATGCTTCTACATTAGCTGCAGCAACACCTTCACCACCAAAAGAGGATGATGCGACCCTTATTACATCGTCCACACTACCTGAAACATCCCCTTCAATTGAGGAATCTTTAAGCCCAATATACACATTGGGAGATGAAGATGAGATGGTGGATTATGAATCTACGCCAGTTCGGGAAGGTATGGATATTAATATGGTATATTACTTACCTACCGAGTTTCGTGCTATAGGTAAAGAAGGGGAGGTAGCCCAGCTGAACTTTGGTCCTAAGAATGCTATTTTCGAGAAGCCAAGAGAACCGGTGAAACACTTGAAGCCATTGTACCTCAAAGGTCATATTAAAGGATCACCGGTTGCTAGGATGCTCGTTGATGGTGGTGCTGTGGTAAATCTTATGCCCTACTCGGTCTTCAAAAAGTTGGGGTTAGATGATGATGCATTGATGAAGACCAATATGTTACTTAATGGATTCGAGGGTAAAGAAAAGACAGAGGCCAAAGGTGTGATGTGCATGGAACTCACCGTGGGAAGCAAAACTTTGCCACCACATTCTTCATCGCCGAGGTGCAAGATAACTATAATGTTATATTAGGTCGTGATTGGGTTCATGCTAACCAATGTGTGCCATCTACCATGCATCAATTTTTAATACAATGGATCGATGATGAGGTAGAAATCATTCACGCGGATAAATCGGCTTGTGTTGCTTTGGCCGGTGCATCGGTGGATTGGAATCATCCCGGTATTACTTGCTTAACAGGGCGTGACTTCTCGGAGTTTGATTTCCTTAGTGCTACAAGGAACAGGTTCATTACCATCTCTTTAAAGCCGACTGGTGGTAATCGGTTACAAGGTATGATGTGAACCAGAAGTTAAAATGAATGGCTGATATAAAATTATCGCCCTAAGGATAAACATGGCCGATATAAAGATTATCTCCCTAAGCGCATACAAATGGCCGATGGAGTGTTGACATCGTCCTTAGACAAACGTTTTGCAAGTTATTTTTCGGCGCGCTAGCTTTGCCGAAAAACAGGGGGGCATGTGTTGACGCTCAAAAAGGGCATGATTGCAAAGAGTGAATTGAGGCTATAGCAAGATGAGCTCAAATTTATAAGTTCATGTCACCATTTGATGGCTCTCTTCAAGATAATCAAAGGAAATATGAAGATGGATCAAAACGGAGCTCAAGTGCAAAAGATATGCCAATTTCGGAGATACTCGTGTTGACATCAAATTAGAGAATGGCATGGAACCTAATTAAGATGGCCTCTGATGGAAAAAGTTACAACTGCAAAGTTCTTCGCCTCGTCAAAATGGACGATTTTGATATAAAGATCGTCCCCATCTGAGGTCGTATGCAAAAGTTATAGGCAAAACCGTGCGCTACAGCAATGTTGGCCGGATCATCCGGGTAACTAGAGCACCAAGATTCCAAACGGTTGGCGCTGAAGCCGGAAGATCTGGGTCAAGTTCCAGATGATCCAGGTAAAGGCCGGACAATCCGGTCAATCGTCCGGACGTCCGGACAAGTTTTTCTGCTGCAGACTTTAGAAAACGGCCCGAAACCCCCTCAAGATGGCCTCAGATCAAAAAGTATTCAACATGAAAGTTGTGCGTCTCGTCGAGACGGTTGATTTTGGTTTAAAAAATGTCCAAATCCGAGGTCATATGTGGATTCTAGAGGCAAAACAGTAAGCTCCTGTCAGAAAACTGGGCTAGGCCGGATCATCCGGGCCTTGAGCCGGACATCTGGGCCGGGTCGTGAATAGTCCGTGTTTTATTAGGTTTTGATAATTTGGACGGCTAGGCAAGTCCTTTTCTTGTATGGGAAGTCCATCCGCCTCTTATATAGATAAGAGGTGACGGCCGATTGAACAACAACATAGAATCACAAAACCCATCTACTTTTTACCCTACTTTTACATCCCTCCCCTGTTCTTTCTCTCTTGTTCTTCGTTCGTTCTTTGTGTTGAAGGGCAGCGATCCTCGAGGCTCTAGGGGCGGGCGAACCGACCTAGGGCAGCCCATTGCCGCCGTGCATCCAGACGGGGTCCCTCCCGGGCGCCTGGGGTTTCGGGTGCTCAAAAGCGCCCGCTGGATTGCTTGCGTACCGCACTTCCGGACGGATCTCCTTCGGCGTGAGCTGCCGTGCATCACCCTTGGCGTTGGAGGTACACGGTGACGTGTTCGTGTGCAAACAAATGGATCAGTTGGCTCCAAGACTTTGTGCTGACGGCGGTACTGCATGCACCACATGACATCGTAGTAGGAGGCCGCTTGATAATTTTGATTATTGCTAAGTACCCATATTTCCAACCCCTCGTTAAATGGGCACAATTAATCAGCACATATTTTCTTATAGTTGAATGGTTATCGAATGGTTACCAGAATTTAAATTATTTAGGAGGTAATATAATTGGAAGTCATAGAACTTGCGTTGCATGTTCAGTTTGGTGCTAGAATTTTGAAAATATGGTTTTGTGGTCATCTTTTTTTTTCATAGTAATACGTGTCTCATTCATATCACAAAGATTAAAGTACAAGTCACGTAAGGACCGATATGACAAAACTGAAAAGATGGTAGGACATCTCTGAGCTTGACACCAACACCCATCACCTGCCTCCGGCACCACGACGGCAGCCACCAAAGAAAATACGGTTTTGTGGTTATCTAACTTGACTCAAGCGGGCAGATACGGTCACAACATGTGTATGTGTGCGTATCCATGTGTATGACCCCACCTGTCAGTGGGAGAGGACACTAGGCATGATGTATTTTTACACGGAACACCCTTATATATTTTTTATTTGCGGAAAAGTCAACCACCGTGACACAATTTTGCACAAAACCGACTCATATTTTTTTATATTTACAGAAATATCCGACACAGTAGTGCACAGATATGCGAAAATTAACAACAAAATTGGGTGGGCTGGATTTGAACCAGCGACCAATGGTTTTATTACGGGACGGTCTAGCCACTACAACATTTAGATCTGAATGTGCAGAAGGATAACTAACTCAGATGTACTCCCTCCGTTCGGAATTATTTGTCTCGAAAATAGATATATCTAGAACTAAAATACGTCTAGATACATCCGTTTCTGTGACAAATAATTCCGAACGGAGGGAGTAAGAAGTAGGCCTCATGTGGAGTTTTAATGGTCTACGGATGCTGCGGCCCATTTTGCGCGCACTATTTTTTTCAAGATATTTGTAAAACGCAAGTAATAAAGTTATATTCAAATATTTGTGTGTTACAAATATTATACATATAAACAATGGTTAGTAAATAAAAGGTGTGTTAATATAGATCTGCGTATTATGTAAATAATATATAGTAAAATATTTTATAAACCTGAGTATTATATACAGATTTTTGTTATATAAATGTGTGTATTACATATTTGGTTTTAAAAATTACAATTCAGAAATAAATTTAATGATACAATCACTTCAATAATTATATACATAAGTCTTGAGTAAACATTATACAGAAGTGAATATTCATATATAGTATTTAGTAAATGTTTGTATTCATCATTTTTTATAATTTAAATATAAGCTGCAAGCCTACATTGTTTTTGGATTTATTAGACATATTTATTTAATAAAAAATTCAGTGTCCGTATTAACTAAATATTTTTTATATAAGACATATGTTTATATTCAAATGTTTTTATTTACTAATCAGTGTCTGCACGTGTAGTATTTTTAAATCACAAATATTTGAACATAATTTGTAAAACACTTATGTTCAAATATCTTTAAAAAATAGCACGCGCAAAACGGGCCGCTGTATCAGCTGCCTATTTAATCTCCACACGAGTCTTTGTTTGGTACATATAAATTTAACGTGTATCCACGTTAGGCATTCGGTCTCTAGGCTGTAGTGGCTAAACCATGTCGTGTTGAAACTGTATGTTGTGGGTTCACGTCACGTCATGTTTGTTAATTTGCGCACATATGTGCACTATTGTGGTTCATTTTTTCTTCTGCAATACTCCGTTCCAAAACATAGTGTTTGCTCTATTCCCGTCCTTCAACTTTGACTATAAATTTAATCAACAAGACCGACAACGGCGGGAGCAAAAGTTATACCAGTGAATTCGTATTCAAAAGAAGTTTTCAATTATATAACTTTTACTCCCGCCGCAGTCGGTCTCGTTGGTTAAATTTATGGTTAAAGTTGGACCTCGGGAAGCGCGGGCACACTATACTTTGAAATGGAGGGAGTAATAATAAAAGTGAGTGGGAGTGCCTCATGGTAGTTGCCTTTTTCTGCAAATAAAACAAAATATAAGGGTGTTCTGTGTAAAACACGTTGCGCCAAGCGCCATCCCTCACTTAAAGGTGGGGCCATACACATGATACGCGTACTGTAACTGTATCTACACGCTTGAGTCAAGTTATCTAACCACAAAACCATATTTTTAAAGTTCTAGTACCAAACTGAACATGCGACGCAACTTTTAGTACTCCTGGTGATATTATCTCACTATTTAGAGAATTGATGTAACTTTCCCGTGAATTCCTCCTTGAGTAAAGAGAAGTTCATTTGTTGGCCAAAATTTGCTAGTAGTATCCCCGTTCTTCAAATTACAATGGATGCATGAAATTAATTTAGTGGTGATTTATCAATTGTAAACCCATTTTTAGATGCTATTTTGCTAACTTAGTTCAGCCGTTGTATATCATTTGATGAAGCAGATTCGAAAGTAATGTGACCATGTGAGATCGCATGGCCAAAGTAACACATCCAAGAATAAATGACTTGTTTAGCTCAAAGCTGACTTTGCCATAATGAATAGTACCACGTGAGAAATCCCATGCAACGTTCCTTAGTTTGTACTCGCTTAGGTGATGGCATAGCAAAACAGGAAGTAGAATAGAAGCAAATATGTCCAGATTAATACATTTATAAGCCAAACCAGTTTCATGAATGAATGCCATAGCTAGCTTTGATTGGTTAAACTATCAACAACACTGAATATTCAATTGCATGTTCAAGTTACATGAAAATTGCCCCGCAAAAAGAAGTTACATGAAAATTATAGTGTTAGGTTGTGAAATGTAATTTAATAATGGTCTTTGACGGGAATAATTTAATAATGTTAAAGTGGTATTCATATTCACATCTTCAGCTGTGATTATC
>NC_041381.1:409038910-409044296 GCF_002162155.2 Triticum dicoccoides | reverse complement strand
GTGGAGGGGCCGTCAGTTAGGACAAGCAGTCTGCAAACAGTGCAAGGAAAATCAGAAAGGCGGGGTAACATTTATTAAATAATACCCACTATTACAATGTACCTAATTCTTACATATTTTTTTGAATATAAATGTTGATAAGAACAAATTAAATATTAGCCTACCAAGCTAAGACCAGATAAGATGGGGAACAAATGATTATATATAAGGAAAAAAAATCATAGTCAATGAAAAAGATAACTTTGTTTGGAAATATAATCATCATAACTAATGCTCAATGTTTAATCCAATACTATAGTAACATTGGCACAATATAATTTCATTCAAAGTGGACATGAACACTAATTTTTGAATGCGATATTTATTAAAATAGAAAATAATATAGAAAATAAAAACAGTTTATATTCTTATAAATATTTTCATTAATAATTTTCCATATTGAATTAAAAACATAGTAAAGTGAAGTAAGTTCATTCAGTGTGTAACTGTTCAAGGCCTATCATTAACTTGGTGGTAAGCATATCGTATGGAAATCAATACTTGATCTTACGAAATATAGTCTAATTTGTCCATATACTACTGTGAGTAACCATCTGAAACTATTTTTTGTGAATTAAAAGAATAGTCACTGGTGGAAAAAGGGCCTTTGGTCGCGGTTCGCAACTGCCATTAGTCGCGGTTGCGCAACCGCGACCAAATAGGCGCGACTAAAGGCCCCCCCCCTTTAGTCGCGGTTGCTTAAGAACCGCGACTAAAGGCCCGTCCACGTGGGCGCCAGGCGGCCGTCGGGGCGGAGGACCTTTAGTCGCGGTTCTTCTGGCCAACCATGACTAAAGGCCGCCGCAGGTTTAGGGTTTTAGCCCCCCCCCCCTAAACCTGTTTTCTGTTTAATTTGTATTGTTTTATTTCTTTTGTGCTTTATTTTAATTTTGAAGGAGTTTCACATATTCTACGGTACTACATACATGCATATGAATGTACAATTTCAAACAAATTTGAAATTAGAACCAAAAAGAATTCAAGAGGAATATACAATATATATTCAATATCATCGGATGACCATATACAATTTTGAACAAGTTTCCATACATAATTTAATGCATATAAAGTTCTACGTCCTCGTAATGGTGTTCTCCTTTAGGATGGAGGACTTCCCTCCTGAACCATCCAGCTAGTTCCTCTTGAAGTGGTCGGAAGCGAGCTTCTGGACTAAGCATCATCCCGAGGTTATTCCTCTAAGCATTGGTATCACTCGGAACCCGCTCAGAGGTGTATCTCCGGATCATCTCACAGACATAGTATGCACATAGATTGGTCCCCGCTGGCTGAATATCCTCACCATTCTTAGCCTTTGACCTTTTGAATTCTAGCTCTTTTTTGAATTCACCGACCTTTGTATCTACGAACCGTCTCCAAACCCTACGAGGCAAAGAAAATTAAATGAACAAGAGAGTTATTAGTTACTTGATATTAGGAAATGAACGAAATAGGCCGATCGATATAGAGCGCAAATGAATGAAAATAATTACTTCTGCAGCATTCTTCTCATGCCGCCCCAAAGCTTTGGATCCTTATTCAGAGAGTCGTGGACGAGACATTCTGAGGTGTCAACTTTAATTACTAGCAGAATCCAGTGGAACCTGCGGACACGATACATGCACAGTACGTCATGCATAACTCATCGATTAGCCGGCCACATACCATGCATGGAGTAAACAAAAGAGAATGTGCTCAAGACAGAAACACTCACCCAAAATGGTAAGGAAATAGAATATCACTTTTGAGTTCCTGCTTTGTAAGAAACTGCCACAGGTCTGCCTCCATGTCGGCGGGGTGATGCTCCAACACATATCCATTAACGATGTGTGGGTCAATGAACCCAACATCATGGATGTTCCTTACTCTGCATTCCTTAATCTTCGTTCTGCATGTATAATAGCGGACACAACAATATAGTTAGGACATATATATAGTGCAGGCAATATGAACGAGATGGGGTAGAAATAAATCACTTACAGAACGTAGCAACTGATGATAGATTTGTCGAGCTCGCGCAGATTGAAAAGCTGGAACAATTCACTCAGATGAATTTGTACATAGTAATGTTTGAAGTGATGCTCATATCTAACTTCCGCATAAATATATTCTTTGGCGTTTTTATTTTTTATGTAACCCTTGTACCATTTCAGCAGACCTTTCATTTGTGGAGGTAGATCCTCTTCCTGCGCAGGCTCGACGAGAGGCCCATTCTTCACATATGTAATTACTACCTCCTTCACTGGCGCCTCATCAAGGCCTAACAGTTCACGAAGAGTAATACCTAAGTTGGCCGCTTGTTCTCTGGCACTCGTTACAGTCAATCCATGTGCTGCCGCAGCTGCTATGATATCGGGGTCATCCGGACCGGCGGCTTTCACTATAAGCGGGGCAATCAATTGTTTACTTTGTTCCCCGAGCTGGGCAGCTCGTTTCCCGCTTTTTTTACTTTCTAATTCCGTTTTCTCGGCCTCCTCCAAGGCTTTCTTCTCCTGGTTCTCCGCCCGCTCTTTCTTCTCCTTCAACATGAGTGCCTGCCTACGAAGTTCACGTGCATAGTCGTCAGGCAGATTCTTCGCGGCTTGGGACGGTGTGCTCAAAAATGACTTAGCCCACTTCTTTTGCTCATCAGAAAATACTGGCTTGGGCTCGGGCTCTCTTTTCTTCTTGCAGTCCGCCTTCCATTTCTCATGATCAGCAGCCGCGGCCGCGGAAGTTTCCTCGGCACTACGTTCCCAAGGCCTTGTGGGGAGAGGCTTCAGTGATGGCTCCGGTACCTTTGTGGTCTTAGGTACATAAGGGTCCGGGTTAATAATCCAGGACTGCTTCTGCTTCTTTGCCGGAGGTGGATTGGGGGGCGGCGTCTGATCACCCGCCGGACGAGGACTGGGGGGCGGCGTCTGATCACCCGCCGGACGTTGTGGACTAGGGGGCGTCGGCTGACGTGACGGAGGTGTAGGTGAACCGCCACCACCGTAGGGGGGTGGACTTGTTGTCCTTGGCGCCTCGCCTGGAAACTTGATAAACTTCTTTTGCCATAGAATGAAATGGCGCTTGACATCTCCAAGTCTTTTCTCCCCTTCAGGTGTAGCAATGTCAATCTCCAGGTCCTCAAACCCTTGGACTATGTCCTCCACCGTGACACGAGCATAGCCATCTTGAATGGGGTTGTTGTGGTGGAGTGCTCCAGGTAAACATGGTAAAGCACTGCCGATGGCTACCTTCATGGACATGTTCCCGATAGGATAATACAGATGACATTCTTTCATCTCCTTTATATCGTCCACGGGGTAGCGAGGAGGCTCCGGTGCAGTAATTTCGACCACCAGAGGCTCCGGTGCAGTAATTTCGACCACCAGAGGCTCCGGTGCAGTAATTTCGATCGTCGGTGCATCTGCACCAGCCGATGGGGCCTCCGTGGAAGCCACACTGCTTCTCCGCTGCTGGCTTCTAAGATCCGCTGGATGATCTTCATGCTGCGCCCGAGCTGCATCTCTTTCGGCTACTAGTACACTCACGGTTTTCTTCATCACATCCATTTCCGATGCCAACCGCGCCACAACATCTGCTTCCCGATCCATCTTTCTCTTCCGGCTTCTGTAACCGTACGGGTCATCGTTCTGGGGGAACCCTATTTTCCATGGAATGTGCCCCATGCCTCGTACACGTCCTCCGTGTTCAGGATTCCCGAGGGCTTTTGTCAGCGCGTCGTTCTCTCTGTTGAACTTGATCTTCCCCTCTTGAGCATCCCTCATTGCGTCAATAAGGGCTTGGGTGGGTTTAATTATTTTGCCCCGGTAAACACACTCCCCTGTCTCCGGGTTCAGCGTTCCCCCATGCCCGTACCACCAGCTTTTGGCCCTTGGGTCCCATCCCTCCGTACCTGGACGGATTCCTCGCGCCCTCAGCTCGTTCTCCATCTTCTCCCACCTAGGCTCCCAAAGGCGATACCCTCCTGGCCCCATAATATGATTGTACTCCTTCTTAGCCGCATTTTCCTTATTTTTTTCGATATTTGAATGAACTGCTCCGATTTCTTTTGCTTCACAAATTCTGGCCAATCATGTTTCAGTTTCTCATATTGTCCTTTGAAATCCGGAGTCTTGTTCTGCTTGACAAAGTCATGGGCTAGATTTTGCTTGAATTTCCGGAATGCGTCGGCCATCTTATGAAGAGCGAACTGTTTGACTAGCCTCCTCCTCTCCTTGTTTTCCTCAATCTTGTTACCCTCCTCATCGAATTTGTGGTATTCCGGAGGTAGAACGAAATGTTCCATAAGCTTCTTGAAGCAATCTTTTTTTGTTCTCTTATCGACAAAAGTGAAACCAGCAATTCGTGCCTTCTTTGGCTTATTCCACTCCTGGACGGTGATCGAGACGTTGTCTCTAACAATGGCTCCGCATTGGTTGACAAACTTGGTGGCGTTCTTGCGGGGCTCCAGCGGCCTGCCGGTTGCACTGTCGACAACCTCGATGGTGCATGTTTCTCCTTGTTTCCTCGTCTTGGTTGCGCCACGCTTTGACGACGTACTCGATTGTTTCGACGATCCGGCCGAGGGCTAAAATAAGAAAGAGAGTCGCGCGCGTTAGTACACACATATTTATTCAAATCAGTTAGTTTGTATCACCAGAGGCTCAATGTATATATATACCTCGGCGCCGGAGGTGGTTGCTACTTCCATTTGAAGATCGTCGTTTATCGACGTTTGTTCGGCATCATCTTGCTGACGGCGCCCTTCATCTTCACCGTCAAGGTTCAGATAAGAAGATATATCATCTTCTTCTTGTCCGGTCGGCACATATAGAATATCGCCGTTTATGATGCCGAACATATGTGCTTCACCGTCCAGATCATAGTTGTCCATAATCGGGTCAGCTCTATCGTCCGCCATTATGTCAGTCCTGAAAACATGTAGTAAAAACAAATTAATTAAGTGAAGAAGGGGGGCGGTGGCGGTGGCGGTGGCGAAAGGGCGGTGGCAAAAGGAGGGGGCGAGGAAGGGGTGGGAGAGGGTGTCGCGGTAGAGCGCGAGACGGGGCGGCAGACGACGGCGTCACAGAGAGGGAGGCAAGGATAACACACATGTATAACGCTCGCCGCCCCCTCTTGATCCCTAAAAAAAACACCGCGTGCATCGCCGCCCCCCTCGCCGCCCCCTCTCCGTATATACGTTTTTTTTGTTAATTATCAAATTTTACGGTTTTTTTTGTTAATTATCAAGTTTTAAGTTATTTTACCGTTTTTGTTAAACTAATTAACTAGTTAAAATTAAAAAGAACAAAAAAAAGAAAAAAATTCTCTCTCTCTCTCCACGATCTCGCTCTCTGTAGAGAGGCGCGCGCGTGCGCGC
>NC_041381.1:409025708-409036337 GCF_002162155.2 Triticum dicoccoides | reverse complement strand
GATGAGCACTGGCATCATAATGAACTTCCGCTTCATGCACAACCAAGGAGGAAGGTTGTAGATGCATAGAGTCACGGGCCAGGTGCTATGGCTGGAGCTCTGCTCGCCAAAAGGATTCATGCCATCTGTACTTAGACCAAATCTTATGTTCCTTGCGTCAGCTGCAAAATCTTTGAACTCTCTGTCGATCTTTCTCCATTGCGTTCCATCTGCGGTGTGTCTCAACTCCCCGTCCGACTTACGGTCCTCTTTGTGCCATCACAACAACTTGGCATGCTCTTTGTTCCTGAACAGACGTTTCAACCGTGGTATTATAGGAGCATACCACATCACCTTGGCGGGAACCCTCTTCCTGGGTTTCTCGCCCTCAACATCGTCACCAGGGTCATCGCCTCTGATCTTATAACGCAATGCAGTGCATACCGGGCATTCATTCAAATTCTCGTATTCACCGCGGTAGAGGATGCAGTCGTTGATGCATGCATGTATCTTCAGAACCTCTAAACGTAGAGGGCAGACAACCTTCTTTGCTTCGTACGTACTGGCGGGCAACTCGTTATTCTTTGGAAACATATTCTTCAACATTTTCAGCAAGTTTTCAAATGCCGAGTCAGCTACACCTTCCTGTGCCTTCCATTTCAGCAAATCCAGTGTGCAGCCCAGCTTTTTCAGACCATCATCGCATCCGGGGTACAACGACTTTCTGTGATCCTCTAACATGCGATCCAAATTCTCCCTCTCCTTTTTAGTTTCGCAGCGTCTCTGTGCATCAGCAATGGTCCGACCAAGATCATCAACGGTCTCATCACGTGCCTCTTCTTCACCTTCACCTTCCCCTTCACGTTCCCCTTCACCTTCAGCATCCTCCATGAAAGTATCACCGAAATGAGCAAGATAGCTTTCATCGATGAAATCATCCCCTTCTTCATCTTCTTCCATTATAACCCCTCTTTCTCCATGCTTGGTCCAACAATTATAGCTTGGCATGAAACCGTGCCGAAGCAGGTGCAGGTGAACTTCTCTTCAGGAAGAGTAACCCTTCTGATTCTTACAGTCAACACATGGACAGATAACAAAACCCTTCTGCTTGTTCGCATTAGCCACTACGAGGAAATCTTTCAAACCCGTAGTGAACTCGCGGGATAGTCGGTTACCGTACATCCATTGCCGATTCATCTGCATTATTATAATATAAAATATATAATTAACCATCATGCATTTGTTAAACTAACTAGCTATAAACAATAGAAATTAAACAATGAACAACACACATGCATATTTTATCAATGACACACATGCATGAAAGGTTCAAGTTGCTAACCGCGATCGAGGAGGAAAAAATAAATGAGGAACCTCAAGTGTGGCTCCAACACTTCATATCATGTTTGTTTCACCCTCTTGGGGCATTTCATCAAACACCTTGTGTGCATAAGAGGAACCAAAAGCAAACCTACACCCCCTTGTGAAGCTTGTGAAGAGAAGTGGCACCAAATGGCTAAGTGAGCGTGCTGAACTGGTATATATAAGGGAGGAGCTTTAGTCGCGGTTGGCCTGGCCAACCGCGACTAAAGGCCTTTGGGCACCTTTAGTCGCGGTTGGCCTGGCCAACCGCGACTAAATTCCCTCACGTGCACCAGCTGGCCACCGAGCGCCCTGGGCCCAGGCCTTTGGTCGCGGTTCGTCTGCCGAACCGCGACTAAAGACTTCATTAGTCGCGGTTTCTACAGTTTCACGACTAATGGGGCTGGACGGAAGCCTCTTTTTCTACCAGTGAGTCCAATCACATAAAATTTTAGCAAGACATATGCAACACTCAGTTTTAGGGTAATATTATTGGATTCATTTTTCAGTAGAGTTGCCTAACAGATAAGATGTCTGTTTCGATGTGTGTGAAATCTATGACGGATCGTCTTGCGCAATCTAGAAATTATGCTTGTCATGCCAAATGATTTATGTATATACAGCCCTAATATTACTACTTAGTTCAATATATATTTTCATGGTTGCCTGCTATATATCGAGTTATTACTTTGAGAGGTATCTTTAATACGATTTAAAGAAAAGCAAGAATTAGAGAATTAATATTAACTACATAAAAAAGGGAGTTTCATGTTTTCCATGGAACTTTTCATATTAATGAATCTCGTTGTTAAAATAATTACTTCTTTATTTCTGAAACAACAAGGGTTATTTTAAATCGCTCCTTATTTACAACGGAGTGATAATTGATTATGCGGTACTAATTAATGAATCTTAAGGAAAACAAAGAAAGTATATCATATAACCCTCATCGAGTAAAAGTGCCCACAAAGTTGAATAACTCTAGAATCAATTCACTCGGCGCTCTCTCTCTCTCTCTCTCTACTAACACATATACACATAGACAAGATATGCTTGTCCATACACACATCAACTTTACTTCTACTACTCTTTTTTTGCGGGTATCTACTACTCTTTCTTACCAACATGAAACATCTAACTATATGTCGAATGCGTGCATACATCCCTAACTTGCACATACTATTTCACCAGTAATTAAGGTTGTAGAAAATATACCCTCATCATAGTCTCCAAGCCGACATGCATTATTGCTAGCTATTTCCTAACATGCATGCATATATAACTACACGAGAAGATTGCTACCAATGTTCAAGAATTCGTCCGATTAATCAGTTAACGGGCCAATTAATCTCTACTCGTAGGGTGACCGAATTGAATATTACATATTCGTGCTTGTTAGGCCGATTAACTGGCCCGTTAGACCGACTAATCGATTGTTAGGCCGAATAATTGTTGTCGACCCATTAATTTGTGGGCAAACAAAGCCCAAAAGTTTTTTGTGTAACCCCTCCCACCCCCCTCTTGCTCCTCAATAGCTAGAGTTCGACCAAACTATATCATATTTTGGTATATTACATAGCTGAGAGCATGAGAGGACGGTATAATGAATAAAAAACTAGATATATGTTGGCAGTTCCTATTTAATCTACCGATTAATGGTCAACTGATTAATCCAATTAATAGGACGATTCACCGATTAATCACAACTCCCAAGCCGGCTGAGCAGCTACCAGTTACCGATTTCCTGAACAATGATTACTACTAACAAAAGGGATGCACTGTTATTCTCGCATTTACAAACTGGATATGCATGAAGCTTTCTGAAAGCCTGTCTGGTATGTTTGAACACATTGTTTGGTTCACTCACACTATAGCCAAATATTAAGACATGCCTACATACTTGGTTGTGAGAAGTGATGTGTTTGACCGTCTTGACAGAAAAATTCTACCAACATAGAGACAGGAAGTTAACCAAATATGACTAGATCATATGTACTGAACGATTGTGCCCAATCATAATACATAAGTTTAAGGTTGATTAGCCTACAGGGTGTACCAAAGTAAGCACTAAATTATACACCTAAATGAAGCCAAAACAGCTGATAATGAGAGTGAACTCATAAATTTCTCCAGACCCAGGAGAAACATGCAGTTTTCATGCTCACGATTAAACTACAACTCGTCAAATGCGAAGGACACCCGGCCCTGATCAGAAAGCACGCCGAAACAGTATCGCATGTACCACACAACTTTACCAACGAGTGCGGACCCCAATAAAACAAGCAAGAGATCTACTGTGACAAAGGACACATTGCCGAATCACAGGCCATACCTCGAACGGAACTGACGCGATTAAAAAATAACCAGCAGGCGCTCTTCCTCTTCATCAAGTAGGAATTTTGGAGTGACTTATTTGGAATATTTTAGTGCATCAAAATGTCCCCGTTCTGCTCAACTTATCAGTTCAAATTTCTTGGATATTAATTAGCTCAATGTTCGTACTCCTTCCATTTCTTTTAACTCCGTTAGATTTATCTGAAGTCAAACTTTGCAAAATTGACAAAACTTATATTAAAAACTATCAACATCAACAATATCTAATAAATATAATATGAAAGTACATTCCCTCATGGATCCAATGATATTGATATTGTATTGCGAATGTATAATTTTCATATAAACCTGGTCAAACTTTAAAGAATTTGACTTCAGACAAACCTAATATGTGGAGGAAAAATAACAAAGGGAGTACTTGGATTATCTTGTCAACTTATTTCATTGGGTTAGTCAGTCTGTTTTCCTGGCATCTATTTTAAATAAATTGGCTGTATCTTTCTGATTGTTCTTTTGCGGTGCAATATTTCTACCGCACAGAATAAAATCAAGACACGACAGTAGGAAAAAAAGAAGCAAAAATACAAACGCCCCTTTTATCCTAGAGGTTGCGACTATATCCACCTCAGTCATAAACAAAATGCACTCCATGCTATCAAGATGTGCTGTGAACCTCAATAACAGGATAACTACCGCGTGCTCAAGATAGCCAAACTGCATAGTTGCATATAGCCGCTGTCCAACCTCCACCCCCACCCCTCCTCAACAGTTTCTTCTTTTATTTCTGAAACACTGACGAGTTATTTTAAATCGCTCCTTAGTTACAACGGAGTGATAATCGATTACACAGTACTACTAAAGAATCTTGGAAGGTAAAAAGAAGAAGGTACATCATATGGTGCTTATAATTCCCAACGAATGAAAGTGCGGACAAAGTTGAACGACTCTAGAATCAATTCAGTCGGATCTACTCTCTCTCTCTCTCTCTCTCTCTCTCTCTCTCTCTAGAGTAGACTAGTACTCACACATACACATATAGATAAGATATACACACTTCAACTTGACTTCTACTACTCCTTACCAACACGAAACATCTAACTATGTTGAATGCATGCATACATATCCCTAACTTGCACATATTATTTCGCTGGTAAGGCTGCAGAATAATATCCTTACCCTCATCCCAGTCTCCAAAGCCTTCTAAGAAAAAACTTTTTGAAAAATCCTAGTCTCCAAGCTGATCGACATTCATTGCTAGCTAATTTCCTAATATGCATGCATATATAACTACTCCATTTGTCCCAAATAAGTGTCGTTGATTTAGTACAACATTGTACTGAAGTATGTACAATTTGTTAGTACAATGTTATACTAACTTTGTACTAAATGAGCTACCCTTATTTTGGGACTGGGGAGTATCTGACAAGATTAATAGTAACAAGAGGGTTGCACTGTTATTATCACATTAACAAATTGGATATGATGAACCTATCAGCTGAAGCCTGTCTGGTATGTTTGGACATAGTTTGGTTCACTTTCACTCACAGTCACACTATGATCAAATATTAAGACATGCGTACATATTTGGTGGGGAGAAGTGATGTGTTTGATGACTTTGACCCCGTTGACAGAAAAATTCTACCAACATAGGAATAGAAAATTAACCAAATATGACTAGATCATATGTACTGAACGACTGTGCCCAAACATAGAGATACATGCGATCAACCTGTCATAATATATACTCCCTCCGTTCCAAATTACTTGACCTCCATTTGTGTAGATATGGATGTATGTTTTTTTTCGAAAAGGTGGAAAATCCCCGGCCTCTGCATCTGGACGATGCATACGGCCAATGTATTAATTATTAACACAAGACCTTACAAAGTCGTACAATAGTAAGACCAAAGCCACCATCTTCGCAACCTCTGTCGCTACTCCTATCTAATGAAGGGGCGCTGATGGTCTGGGCTTAATACCAAACAGACCTCGCAGCCAAACCTTACATCTAAGACCTGAGGTCCCAACCAGGACGCCTGCCGGGTATGGGCACCCACCAGTCTGGCGTGCTCTTCAACCAGGACCCCTGCCGGGTATGAGGCCGCCGCAGCCACGTACCATCAATCCATCTTCAGAGTTGTACTGTTGCAAGAACCGTGTCAGGTCTCTCTGCCATCGACGCCACCACGACGCCAGACAGCGCCACCATCCTGCGCTCGTCCATCATCACACGCCCACCGGCGAAACCCCCACTACTCCATGCCGCTGAGACTCGCCGTTGTCAACGTGCCAGATGTATGTAGACACTAAATAAGTATAGATACATTCATATTTAGACAAATGAAAGTCAAGTAATTTGGAACGGAGGGAGTAGTATAGTAAAGATCGAAACATAATACTAGGATTTCGTACAGAAGTTTAAGGTTGATTAGTCTACGCTGTACCAAAGTAAGCACTACATCGTACACCTAAATGAAGCCAAAACAGCTGACGAGAGTGAAGCATAAAAACCTCCAGGCCCAGGACAAACATGCAGTTTTCCTGCTCACGAGGTGAAACTAAAACTCGTCAAATGTGAAGGACGCTCGAATCAGAAAGCTCGCCGAAACTACAGTATCGCATGTACCACAAAGCGTGACCAAGGAGTGCGGATCCAAATAAAAATCAAGCAAGAAATCTGCGTACGTACGGTGGCTATTGTACTGACAAGGGTCATACAGCCGAATCGCAGGCCATACCTCGAACAGAACTGATGCTATTAAAAAAAACGGAACAGACGCGATTGGAGAGGGGAAGAGAAAGCATATCAAATCAGCGGTACTGCGAAGTGCACACAAGAGAAATTATTACGAGTACATTGCTTTTATGGGTGAAGCTCACTGTCCTAGTCCGGACATCACATGAAATTTTTCTCTCCATTTGTAGCCGTAGCCTTCCTTCCCCTGCCGCACCGTAATTGCTGGGCACGCCTGCGCATTAATTTCGACTTTGGGCTCCATGTACTGCCAGCTGGCTATTATGTGTGTCCTTCATTTTTCAGAACCTCTTTGAATCGCTACCGCCTCTGATCGAACGGAAAGAACGGAGAAGAGGCAAGAGAGAAGGCAGCGAGGCTCCATGAGATAATGCGGGGGGAGTGAGAGGGAACTGGAGAAATCGAGGGGAAAAGAAAAAGCCAAAAGGTTTGTGTGGCGTGTGTGAGAGACGGAGACAAAAGGAAGAGCAAGCTAGCAAGAGTGTGCTTTTTGATTAGCCCGTGTGCATCGAGTACGTACGGATACTTTGGGGTAGAATGGCAGCAGCTACAAGAGTTCTCGACCTCCAATAATAGCTAATGGCAACCGCAGCACTGCAAACGCCCATGAACCCAAATACCCAAGCAGTAACCAGATTTCAAGCAGCAGCAGGGAAACTAGATTTAAAGATTTGCCATTCGCGTGGGGTTACCTGGTGGTGCTGGAGAACTCGTAGAGCCTGCCGCGAGGGGAGAAGACGGCGAGGGCGACCTCGACGTCGCAGAGGACGGAGAGCTCGAAGGCCTTCTTGAGCAGCCCGTTCCTGCGCTTGGAGAAGGTCACCTGCCGGCTCGTCGCGTTCTCTATCCGCTTCATCTCCGTCTTCCCCCGCACCATCCTTCCTGCCTCTGGCGGAGCTCGATCGATCCCCTCTCCTCCCGAAAACGGACCAATCAACAACTACACATCGCGGTGAAAAACGAACGAATTAGGTGAGTAAATTCGAGCCGGCGGAGATCAAAAGCGACAAAAGTTGATAGATCTGAGAGGGCAGTGCGCTCACCAGAAATGGCTAAGCGAGGAGGAGGGACCGCGCGGCCGCGGCTGCCCTTTCTGGTCCCTGCCCGCGTCGCGTAGCCCGGAGAGGAAAGGGCGTGGTGTGATGAGGTGGGTGCGGCCACTGTGCACTGGATTTATAAGAGCATCTCCAGTCGGCCCCTCAACAGGCTCACGACGCCTTTTTTAGCGCCGGCGGCGAAAAACGGCCCAGCCGCGCCCGAGATCCTCGTTTATCGCTGGTTTAGACCGAAATTATTACGGGCGAACCCAATCCGAACCCAGCGCATCGGGGGGCGCCTGGGGCGCCGGCTGAAGCGAAAAGGCGCGTGGACCTGCACTGTCGGCGACATCGGCCGATTTCCCGACATTTTCTTCCCCCTTTCCCTCCATTTCCCCATTGTCCCCCCCTTCTCCCCCGCCGCTCCCGCTATTCTCTCCCCAGATCCGCCCGCCATGCCGCCGAAGAAATATGCGGCCTCTCGCCTAGCTACAACGGCGACCAAGAGTTCAAATTCCTTCATGTGTTCACCGGGATCGAGTCGTGCTAGAAATGGACGGAGTTACGGCTTGCTCTTGCCAAGGTGAAGGACACCTACAACCCGGACGCGCCTGCCCCGGCGGCGGTAGAAGGGCGCCCTGATGGCAACAAACGAGCCAAGGCGGTGAGGGACGCGGCACCCACTGCCGAACGGCTGCAATCGTCGATCGAGCAGTGCATCGCCGACGCCAAGAGCAACACCGTCAAGAGGGAGGAGAAATCCGATGCGAGGTGGTCGGCGTTGATGACGAAGCAGGACGCCAAGCTTGACCTTCTCAGGACCAACATAGCCGCGAAGAAGAGGAACACCGACATGACGTTCTTGATGGGGAGAGACACGTCGACGATGGACGAGCAGGTGAAGGTGTGGTACCTGGTGGAGCGCGGCCTCATCTTGAACCAGATGTCAGGACTGGCGGCGACCACCGCTCCTACGCCCATGCCGACGCCGATCCCGCACATTGAAGTTTTGCCCACGTCGACCCCGAGCCCAAGAACTGAAGTTGCGCCCAAGCCGACGCCGAGCCTGAGCACTGCTGAAGCTGCGCCCTCACCGATGTCGACGCCGACCTCGGCCAGCCCTGCGCCAGAGGAGCCTGCTGTTTGATGAGCTCCATGTCTATTGTTCCTGCCCTTTGATCGCCGGATTTTGGCTATGATGATCGCCGACCTGTGGCATGATGATCGCCGAACTGTGTCATTTTTTGGTAGCGGGAAAAGTGAACTTTGAATTTTTATGCGTTTGGGGCACAAACCTGGGGGCGCGGCCGGGAACTAGATCATCCCCAGGCCAAAAAAATCGCCGGCGCAAATGCCAAAAACCCTTCACCGGGTGCGACGGGGAGCCAAACGACTGGAGATGCTCTAAGACTGCCCATAGTGTGGGGAGCAATTTAGACCAGTAACATGCATATGTTACTACTCATAGTGGGGAGTATGTTACTATCTTTATAGTGGGGAGTAAGGCCAACTCCAATGCGCGACCTAAACGGAAGTCCGTTTTGTCAAGATTTCGTCCGTTTGATTCGGCAAAACGGACACCCACACCCGCTTGCGGTCGTGCGGCCGTGGATGCCCTCGACGCACCCGCCATATCTCAAACTGTCCATTTTTTGGACTTGAAATTCTATCCCAAAAACCCAAATAAACATCGCAAATAATTTTAAAACATTAATATAAACATTAAACATCCAAATGAGGGAGAGGCATAAGCTAACATACCTTTTCTTCTTGGATCATATGCACTTATGATTGGAACTCTAGTAAGCATCTGCAACTACTAAAGATTATTAAGGTAAAACCCAACCATAGAATTAAAGTAACAAGTCCCCTTTATCCCATACACAACAACCCCCTTACTCATGTTTAAGCTTCTGTCACTCTAGCAACCCACTATAAGCGAATCATGAATGTATTGCAACACCGTACATCGGGAATCCTTCACGTGTGCGCGGCAGGGAAGGCACCATAGGACAACACCAAAATAAAACATACAACTCAAACCAATCTAGATCATCAATCAACCCAAAAGACAAAAGAAATCTACTCAAAACATCATAGGATGGCAACACATCATTGGATCATAATATGTGGCATAAAGCACCATTTTCAAGTAGGGGATTATAGCAGGGTGCGTGAGAGTGAACCGCGTAAAAGAAATGAGGATGAGGATGAAGACGATCACCGCGGCGATGGTTCCCCCGGTGGCACCCCGATGCCACCGAAAGAGAGGAGGAGAGAGTCTCCCCCTTGTGCTTCCTCCTCCATGGCCTGCCCCTAGATGGGGAGAGGTTCTCCCTTTGGTCCTTGGCCTCCATGGTGATGATGGCTCTCTCCGGTATCCTCCTCCATTGTAACGCCCCGAATCCGATGCGCCAGGTGTCTTCCAGTTATTCGCCGTCCTTGCCATGTCTTTGCTTGCGTGTTGCATTTTTCCCATGTCATCATTTGCATTTCATCTGCATGTTTTTCAAAACTTGCATCCGTTCGGGTTCCGCCGGTTCTCTCCGTTGTCCGTTCTGAGCCCAACCACACTCGCACGTGCCCCGTCGCCCCTCTCAGACCTTGTTTCGTGAGCGGGATAAAAACATTCTTGGAATGGGTCGAGATTTGCCGAGTGGCCTTGGTATATCACCGGTAGATTGCCCGTCAAATTTCGTCCCATTTGGAGGTCGTTTGATGCCCCAACGGTTAACCGAGCTAACCAAGACCCCCTTATCTTTGCAGCTCAACACCTCTTCACACAGCCCACCTAGCCCATCTAACTCCCCTCCATGCTCTCCGCCGTTCGATCACGATCGTGTGGGCGAATACTGCACCTCATTTGGACTCTCCTAGCTCCCTCTAGCTATATATAGGCCCTTCCCTTCCATTTTCGCGGATAAAACCCTAGCCTCCCTCTTCCTCACGCTGCCAGACATGTCCATCCCGCATCGGATATGTCCACCGGCCACGTCGCTCCGGCCAACCCCAAGCCGCCACGTCATCGCGCTGCCGCCCCCGACGAACCAGCCGCCGCCACGTCGCCGTCTCCAGCCTCCCCACCACGGCAAGCCCGTTGGGCCCAGATCTGGCCCGCTCGGGACTGGATCCCGCGCCCGCGCCGCCCGCCCGCCGCCGGCC
>NC_041381.1:408824744-409025420 GCF_002162155.2 Triticum dicoccoides | reverse complement strand
CCCGCGCCGTGCGCCGCCGCGCCTCCCGCGTCGTGCGCCGCCGCCTCGCCCGGATCCGGCCTTCCCCAGCTCCGGCCGCCTCCTCCACGCCACTCCGGCGACCCAGCTCCGGTCGTCCTCGGTTCCCGTGCCCAAAACCCTAGATCCATAAGGTTGGCCCCGTTTTTCTTCCAAGTCCTGAAATATTTACATTCTGGTGCCATGTTCATCATGCCACAACTTCTAGTGTGCCGCTCCGTTTTGTGCGTGTAATATACCAAAATGTTCACTGTGAGCTCTTCATTTCATTCCATTGTGCAATGCTTGTTTGAGTTCTTCTTGATGACCTAATCATTGTTGCAGGAGTGCTATATGATGTTAACCTGCTGAGACTGTTATAACTTGCTGTTGTGTCATTTATGTTGCATTTTATGTGTACATCCTTTAAGCATGATGTCTACATGTTTTAGGAGCATATTCATGCTATCTTTACAGTAGTGCAATCCTTGTATTTTTGTGAGTCTTGTAGTGAGTGCATCAAGCTTGTGTAGTAGGGTACTTGCTGTTACTGTTTTGCTAGGCTGAATCTGTTATATCATGATGCTATGTAAACCTGCTGCTACAAGTCATTCTATGCATAATATGGAGATGTTCACTAAGGATGTTTTGTCATACATGTCATGCTTTATCCGACCATGCCCTTGGTTGCATTTATAGCCTGCTGTAGCGTGTTGTAATCTTGATCTCAAATTGCCAAATAATGTTTCTGTCAGCCTGTTAACATGAAGTTCAGTTTTGCCATGTGTCTTGCTAGTGATCCATGCACTCTATGAACTTGCTCTTGCCATGTGTAGCTTCATAAATATGACATCTTACTGTTGGTTGACTTCACATGCCATGAAATGCTCTGTGGAAGTGGTACAAGCTTACCAACATGTCTACTTATCGTTCTTCCTGCCATGTGCTGTTATTATCACTGTCTGAATCTGTCATATCACTTGCCATGTTTGCATGGATCCTACCATCTTTTCTGATGATCTTTGGAATTAGTTCAGTAAGAGAGTTTTGTTTTAGGTCTTTATTATTAGCATGCCATGCTCTATTTTGCCATGATAGCTTGCTGTAACATGTTGTTTGATAGCTCTGAACATTGCAACCTGATGTCATTTCTGCCATGTCCAGTGATTTCTGCTAAGTCTGTGAAACTGTTATTTGCAATCTTGCCATGTCCTTTTGAGCATGTTCTAGTGATTTATGGGGATAGTTCAGTGTTCATGTTTTGTTATGCTTCATCTGTTCATCACGTCTATGCCGTTTGTCTTCATGTTAAGGTCATGTAGCATGTTGTTTTGATGTTTGTAAGATGCCTAGTTGCTGTTTTGGATAGCTTGTCCTTTAAACTTGTTTCATGTGTATGTGTTGCACCGTTGCTCCGTTTTAGGTGTGCTCTATATGAAACTTGCTTAGTTTTACATGTAGCTTCATATTACCTTGTTGCATTCATGTTTTGAGAGTGTTTGCCTGATGTTTGAATGCATTTTGCATCAATGCCATGTTTAACTTGTTTTGCTCATATCTTCTAGGCCGTAGCTCCGAACTAAATGGACTTTATATGTAACTTGACTAGAATTTCGTGTAGATCATGTTGATGCATCTTAACTTTCTGTTTAACAACTTGAACATAAGATTTATTCAGATCTGGACCAATTTCGAAATTTGCATATGAGTACTTACCGGATTTGTTATAGGTTGTTTCCGGCCTCATTTAAACTTGCTTTGATGTGTTGTTCTTGTTTGCATCATCTCTTGCCATGAGTAGCATCATATAGCCTTGTCATGCATCATACTTGGTTGAGCATCTTGTCATGTCTATGTGTTATGTGTTTACCTTGTTGTTTGCTTCTTTTCGGTTGTGCTCCTTCTCGTTAGTTCCTGTTTTGTTGCGATCGTGAGGATTCGTTCGTGTATGCTTGGTTCATCTTCGTGGCTTCATCTTCTTCATGGACTCGTTCTTCTTCCTAGCGGGATTTCAGGCAAGATGACCATTACCCTGGATCTCACTACTATCATTGCTATGCTGGTTGCTTTGTTCTATCGCTATGCTGCGCTACCTATCTCTTGCTTATCCAGTCTTCCAAACTCCCATGTCAGCCTATAACCTTTTCACCCTTCCTAGCAAACCGTTGTTTGGCTATGTTACCGCTTTGCTCAGCCCCTCTTATAGCGTTGTTAGTTGCAGGTGAAGTTGAAGATTGCTCCATGAGGGACAGGATTATGTTGGGATATCACAATATCTCTTATTTAATTAATGCACCTATATACTTGGTAAAGGGTGGAAGGCTCGGCCTTATGCCTGGTGTTTTGTTCCACTCTTGCCGCCCTAGTTTCTGTCATACCGGTGTTATGTTCCTTGATTTTGCGTTCCTTACGCGGTTGGGTGATTTATGGGACCCCCTTGACAGTTCGCTTTGAATAAAACTCCTCCATCAAGGCCCAACATTGGTTTTACCATTTGCCTCACCTAAGCCTTTTCCCCTTCGGTTTCTGGAGCCCGAGGGTCATCTTTATTTACCCCCCCCCCCCGGGCCAGTGCTCCTCTGAGTTTTGGTCCAACCTGAGCGATGTCCGGCGCCCCCTGGGCAACCAGGGTCTATGCCAACCCGATGTCTGGCTCATCCGGTGTGCCCTGAGAACGAGATACGCGCGACTCCTATCGGGATTTGTCGGCACATCGGGCGGCTTTGCTGGTCTTGTTTTACCATTATCGAAATGTCTTGTAACCGGGATTCCGAGACTGATCGGGTCTTCCTGGGAGAAGGAATATCCTTCGTTGACCGTGAGAGCTTGTGATGGGCTAAGTTGGGACACCCCTGCAGGGTATAAACTTTCGAGAGCCGTGCCCGCGGTTATGTGGCAGATGGGAATTTGTTAGTATCCGGTTGTAGAGAACTTGACACCAGATTCGAATTAAAACGCATCAACCGCGTGTGTAGCCGTGGTGGTCTCTTTTCGGCGGAGTCCGGGAAGTGAACACGGTTTGGGTTATGTTTGAACGTAAGTAGTTTCAGGATCACTTCTTGATCATTGCTAGCTTCATGACCGTTTCGTTTGCTTCTCTCTCGCTCTTATTTGCGGATGTTAGCCACCATATATGCTTAGTCGCTGCTGCAACCTCATCACTTATCCTTTCCTTACCCATTAAGCTTTTCTAGTCTTGATACCCATGGTAATGGGATTGCTGAGTCCTTGTGGCTCACAGATTACTACAACAACAGTTGCAAGTACAGGTTATGCGATGTCATGACGCGAGAGCGATGTTTCTTGTTTTGGAGTTCTTCTTCTACTTCTTCTTCGATCAGGGGATAGGCTCCAGGTCGGCAGCCTGGGCTAGCAGGGTGGATGTCGTTTGAGTTTCTGTTTATGTTCATCCGTAGTCGGATGTTGCTCTTATGTATTGTGGTGTTGCATTCATGTGGCATTGTGTGCCTCTTGTATGTATCCCAACTATTATGTAATGGTATGATGTAATGATATCCACCTTGCAAAAGCGTCTCCAATATGCGCTTCTATCCTTGGTGGGACCTTCGAGTTCCTTTAGGATAGGGTCGCATATTGGGCGTGACATCCATGGCCTCCGGTGATGATGTCACCCTCCGGCATGGTGCAGGAGAGGGCCTAGATTGATTTTTCGTGGCTACAGAGGCTTGCGGTGGCAGAACTCCTGATCTAGGTTTATTTATGAGGTTTTTGGGATTTATAGGAGGTGTTGGCGTCGGGGACAAGTCAAGGGGGTCCACGAGGCGATGACAAGGTAGGGGGCGCGCCCTATGGGGGTGGGGGCACCCCCCACCCTTGTGGTTACCCCGGGACTCCTCTCTGGTATCTTTTCGCTCCAGTATTTTTTATATTTTTCGAAAATATTCTTCATAAATTTTCAGCCCATTCCGAGAACTTTTATTTCTGCACAAAAAACGACACCACAGTAGTTCTGTTGAAAACAACATCAGTCTTGGTTATTTCTAATCAAATCATACCAAAACCATATAAAGTGGTTATAAACATGCCATGAATACTTCATAAACTATAGATACGTCGGAGACGTATCAAACGCCTCTGAATCGCCGCTCCAAGTTGCCGCCTCATGTCATTTCCTCTGCCACGCACCGCGATAAGTCGCCGGCCACCTTCGCTGCTTCAAGACACCTCGGCTTCACTGCTCCTCAAGTTTCCGTACGCCCGGCCGCCTCCACCATGGCTCGCCGCAGCCGTGGCTCGCCTCGCCTCGAGCCGCTGTACACCGAGCCCCACACTACCATTTTGTTGACCCGTCTTCGTCGTGCCTCACCTCGCCGGCTTGCCGCCTTGCTGTTGGAGAATAATGTTGATGGTTCTTCCGAAGAGTCGTGGAATGGCTATGTTAATAACGACAACTGAGTACTTTCGCAGGTTATCAAGTTTGCCTCACCAAACATTTGCTGGAGCTGAACTGACCCTGATTGCAGCTGGGTTGAACAATGGGTGCACCGGGCTGGCCCCTGTACATAAAAATATTTTGAACCATTAGTGAGTAAAGGTTGGAAGTGTAACCCGCGATGGATTCTCCCTGGTCTCAATAATATCACCCAATAGATTGTGCTTACACTTGACAAATACAGAGTGAAAAACATTGTTGTGATACAGCATGGTTTCCGCAGATTTTGTGAAGATCATTTAGTGGACATGTCCAAAATATCAATCTTACTGCTGGCAGCTTCCTAGGAGTTTCTCATGATGGGGCAAGCATTTTAGACATTATCAACGACATCCAGGCAAGAGGTTTAAACATGCTCTTTGCACTAAGTGAGAATGGGATTCATGCTGGAGCTTATGAGATACATGCCAAGTACCAGAAGAGAAAATAGAAAGTGTCAATTATTGGTCTCTCAAACACAGTTGATAATGACATACTACTCATGGACAAGACATTTGGATTTGATACCGCAGTGGGGGAAGCACAAAGAGCCATCAATTTTGTATATATTGAGGCACATTCTGAATTTCATGACATCAGATAAGTGGAGCTGATGGGAAGAAGCGGTGGATTTATCACAATGCATGCTTCCCTGTCAAGCGAGCAAGTTGACATTTGCCTGGTATATGAGATGTCAAAATTTTCAATTTGTGTTGTGTACTATTCATGGACAAAACGGAGTTCTTCGGCACCTTGCACTTGATAGAGACTAAGGGTTTGTTCTCATGTTTACACTGGATGGACTGCAACATTGTCAGATTATCCATGGATGCTACATACAGATAATCTATTGTCTAAACGAATCAGGTAAAATCCATCCAGTCAATTTTTATTGATACATTTTTCTTTAAAGAACAATTACTCTGGCTTGCAATGTTATATATGTAGGACAATTATCCACTTCAAGAGCGATTGTCATGCCATGGAGATAAAGCTCGCGCCAATATTATGATGCGCCAACATCCGACCATACCGCATTGTTCAACAAATGTGTGTGCAAGCCGCCGCCTCTGTGGCCTAGTCTACATCAACACGACGCGGCCGACTCATCCGTCTGCGCGACTTATGACGACGCGGCTGACTCACCCATTCCCACGGTTTTACAAAGCCGTGGCCTACTCACGCATTTGTGCCGTCTTGTAATGACGAGGTTGACTCCTGCATATACATTAAAAAAAATCAGAGCCACGTATGTTCACACAAGCTGCTTAATGAGCGCACGTGAGTTGCCGCTCCTGCAGCTCGGTATATTCCAACAACTCTAGAGCAATATTATCAGCCTCCAACGGATGGCTCAATGGACAGGAAAACAAGTCACCGCCACTACAGTTTGATTAACTTCAAAAACCCAGCCAGGATGAACCTACGGCCGGGTTACTGATACATTTCATACGGGATCATTTATAACCCGCGGCGGTGAACCTCAACCCTCTGCGGATTCACATCATGTTATCAACGTCAAGAACAATGACTGTTGCAAAGATCATCAACTCGCTACTTTGCCTCCAACTTCAACACATCCCAGCATTCCGTTGTTCAATTATATGACGATTTATATTACAGTCAAGTATGAGAATCTCATGTTAACTCATCGAGTCATCTTAAGACTAGGGGGCTACACAGACATGACATGGTAGAATTGGCCTTTGTCATAAATTCAAGAACCCCGATCATTAAAGGGAAGACACCCGGTCCTGGAGACTACTGCCACATTGGTGAAAGTTTAAAGGCCGACAGAAATTTTCCGGCTTAAAAGGAAAGATTCCAGTTTAAAATCCGGCTCAAGGGAAATCTATCTCTCGCAAAGTTTTGAGCTCTCAATATCCAGCTCAACATCCGGTTCAGGAGGAGGTCATCTCTCACAAGTTCGAGTTCTCGGAAGAATTGAAGGTTTTCAAAGAGAACTTACTGCCATGATGCACGATTCAAACATGGGTATCCTGCCTTATGGGCTTATCATATTATGATGAACTTAACAAGCTGGCATCCCTGAAATTCGGGGCCTCTGTCATTTCATCTTTGTGCATATGAGTCTTTGTTATTTGATCATAAGGTCACTTGTGGGCTTCCAACCTACCGGGTTTAGCTTTCATACCCTCTTGACCGGCCTGAGTTGAAACATTATGAGTTACACGTGCCTGTTTGCAACTTACTACTCCACCAGGTGACCCACCAAACTCTTAACAGTCAATCTTTTTCAAGACCCTAAACTTGTTAAGGTTAAAATGGCGGTTTGTGTCACGTGAGAGCCGGCTTACAGTGAGTTAGGGTAAACTCAACGGCCATGCGGCCTTGAAAGCACAAGGCCTGTGAGCCAACTTTTTCGATCGTGTCTTGAAAGCCGGCCTAACAAATGTTTGAGATTTTTTGTATATCTCTCTTTTGGGTTTTTGGATGTTTTATCTTAAGTTTTTGCTTTTGGGCATATTTTGACTACCCGGGCCGTGAGGCTACGGGTTATGTTACTCATATTTAAATATCTCGGGTTGTCACCCGCCCTGATTTTTGACTTTAAGTCGCCAATATAATTTTGGCTATAACCCACCATTATAATCTTTTCAATGATTTTTTATGACCATGAGTCTCTGGGTTGTAACGCGCCCTGGATTCGGGCCTTAAAAGCTGGTCTTTTTTGTCGAGCCTTAAAAGCCGACTCAGGAATTATATTAGCATGCATATTTGCAAGTTTTATAACATATCTATTTATAGGGTTATCAGTCCTCGTCATTACAAAGGCTATAAGCCGCCGGGTTACATCCCTTAGTACAATGGATGCGCATTAAGTCACCATCAGCCAAGAGCCTCCGGGTATATTTAACTCCGGATTTACTTGTGAATAGACAAGGTCTTGTGATTATAAGTCACCAACAATTGTTGAGTCTTTTCACAGCAACAACGGATTCATGATAAGTACAATTGTTGAAAGGAGAAATATTCATTACGGTTGCATATCAAGCACTGATTTTTAAACTGGGTTATACATTCAAATCTTTAATAGCCAAACATGGCCAGATTTTTCATTATGGTTGTCATAACCAGTATTGAAGGATTGAGGTTTTCATATTGGGTTATATTATTCAAATCTTTAATAGCCAAACATGGCTGGAATTTCATTATGGTTATCATAACAAGTATTGGATGATTGCAGTTTTTCGAAGGCCCCTTCAGAGCAATGGCTATTATTCCTTCATCCAAAAATACCAACAAAGAGCATGGTTCAATATTGATATGCAAAGCATTTAGCAATATTGTCCAGACAGTGGATATGATTTATTCTACAATGGAAGGAATAGTCCCAAGTCGCTGCAGGCATACGAACCGACACTTGGGGGCTAATGCAAGATCATTTTTAACTTGCCTCATTGAAGACCTGACCCATCACATAGTGATGAGCCAGCCCTTGGGGGCCCTACTAATTGCTCTTATCAAAAATTCAAAGTGCACAAGCGTTCACTACCAGGGAAAAGCCTAGCAGCAGCGCGGGTTTTGGGCCTCTCAGTAGCGCGGGGACCGGCGCTACTAATAAGGCGCTACAGCTAACGTATAGCAGTAGCGCCTGTTGTCCCACACTACTGCTATACATGAATAGTTGTAGCGCTCTTTAGAAAAGGGCGCTACTGATATTATCTGCAGTGCTATTTACAGGGAAGCGCTACTAGTAAGGCGGCGCTACTGCTAAATCCCCCCCTCGCTACTACTAGTTTTATTTTTTTCCTGCATATTTGTTTTGTATTTGTTTTGTATTTGAATAGGCTTTATACAATAATCTTTAGCATATCATACACATGCAAATGTAATCATAGCATACACATACAATTAGTCTCATCAAATCATGTCATCATCATAATCATCATCCAACACAAAGTGGTCTCTCGTCATCAATCTCGAAAATAGCGATACAAGTCTCGATTACTTGCAAATACATCGTCATCCATCTAAACAATGATATACGCGAGAAGAGCTATCACTTTGAGTACATGAGTTCGTATCCCTCTCTCGCGTGAACCTAAACTAACTACTGCTTGTCGCTCGGAAATCGGAAACCAGTACACCTGGGCCTGACACTCCGGCCGCTTGTCGTATATATACTCCTGGCGTAGCACTTCTTCGCCATCTATGATCTATGCACCTGCATCGTCACATGAGTCGATGATATGCAACATATATAGTTGAGCAACAGAAAGAGACAGACTTGGCAAAATAGAAACAACATATCATAAGCATAAATAGCAAAGTTCATCGTACCCAAAATGCCCTAACTAGAGTGATTTTTGCTAGTCGAGGAGGAGGACGGTTTAATTACATCACAAATAAAGTTTTGCCGTGCATAACTCAAAGTTTTGTCATACAGAAAGTATGGACTAAACGGACACATTGTCATATATCGACCTCCATCCATGTCAGGGAGATAGTCCTCGAGCTTAGTGAAAGGCTTCATGTCGAGACGCTGAGAGGCTATCCATGCTCGGACGTCTTCCCGCGACATTTGTCCTTCTCCGTAGAACATCCCTATTTTTCCGACGACCTCCTTCATGATGATTTGGGCAAGTTCGCGTTGGATGTTATAGAACTCAGCTCGAAGTCGATGATCCTCGATATCTCCTATGTCCTTTGCACATTGCAGAATATGGGCATCGCCAGATCTAGGTGACATGCGAAGGTTCTGGTGATCCCATCTGTACTCCAGCATGTGGTGTAGGACATAGAATCCATCATTAAGAGAATCGTTCGGTTGCTGGATGCAGCAGAAGTCGGTCTTATGGCTGAAGGCGACCCCGCCGCCCCTTCTCTTCTTGTCCCTAACCTCTCCACCCCTTGCTTGGTAGTAAAACATAGCACTGTCGAGAACATCTTTGATGTGGGTGTAATCCTTTTTGTGAATGTTCTTTGACGAGTCCAAGTAAAGAGCGTGGGAGAATCAGGGGTAGAGGATGATGAGGACGGCGCGCCCGCCGCTGCGCAAAATAAGTACACCTCAAATTAATTAGCCTCCACCGTGCAAATGAATTATTAAAATCGAAGGAAGGATAGCAGCGCGGATGACTTACATGGGATGATAAGGCACGAGAATCTCCTCCTTGTCCTTATTGGCGAGCATGAAACTGACGATGTAATCCCTCGCGTATTCACGCTGCTCTGCGCAGACTCCCAAGAAGCCCTCGTGCATGTAGTTCGGGTCAGCGACACAGATATGATGTATCTGCTCAACCCCAATGATGTAGTTCATGTGCAAGGCATAAAGGCGGACAAACGTAAAATCCAGCTTCTTCACGTGAAACATGTCGAATATGTAATCGAATCGGAGGAAGAACTTATCCACGGGGAAGCTGTCGATGTACGACATTTGCCGCGGAACGTTAACCACGTAGAGTGGGTATCCTGGATCTTTCAAGGCGATGAGGCCTTTCTCTACCCACAGCACATCGTCATGAAGTCTCCTTAGATCGCCGAATCTGGCCTGTAGCGCTGTTGCAGGTAGGATTGGTTGACCGGGGATATGCCATTTATCGGCATCGGGGATATCTATACGGTCCTGAAGCCGAGGCTGCTGAGGCGGCTGGATCATAGAATCAGCTTTTTTGCCTTTCCTTGCTCTCTTCCTAGACTTCTTTACTACCGGAAGGTCGTCCATAATACATTGAGACGGTAATTCAGGCACCGACTCATGACGCTCAAACCCTGAGGAGGCGCCAGTATAGACATAATGTCCAGCGCCATCGTCATCCTCATCCTCATCCATGGCGATGTCATCAACGACTAATGGAGCCTCCTCCTTACCCCGTCCACTATCACCCAATCTGACACCCGACGCTAATTGGGTAGGTGGGGTGTTGATGTTCATACCTTGCTGAGGCTGCGTGCTTGTGGGTGTGCTCCCGGCCGCCTCCAGACGAAGCAGACTCTTTGGCCACAACAGGACCCACCCATTGCAACAATCACCAAGCCGCCGCGGGGTCTCGTCGTCATCCCCCACTAGTATTAGAGGAGGCAAATTCTCGTGGCCCGGTTTGACACTGGCCACGGAAACCTTGAAGACGTTCGGGGGGATCAGCCGGTTGTGGAACAATGGTTCCTTCGGCTCCATTATCGTCGCCTTCCCCACGTCCACCTTCTATTCGCCGACGGTGTACAATATGGTGCACGGGGTTTCGTCGGCCTGCAAAGAAAAGCCTGCGACATGAGACATCCGAAAGGCAACGAAAACGGGAAATTATACATTTATATTGAAGGGGGCCGGTGTGACAGATATCGTGAGGGCATCGAGCTCAGGCAACAACGAGGCACCACCGAGCACGTCCGGTGCGGGAGTCGGTGCGGGAGCAAGTGCGGGAGTCGGTGCGGGAGCAGGTGCTCCCAAGAAGTCAGCAAGGGGAAAGTCCTCTGCATTTTTTTCTGGATTTTGCCTTCTCCAAGTGAAAACGCCCGTCACCAAGGAAGTAAACAAATCTGCAACCACCTATTTTGCGGCAGCTACCGCTGTTGCGACTATCTGAGATGATTTCTTCTCAACCGCAATCTCAACCTTCTTGTCGATGTTTTCTTCAGTTAACCTCCGTCTTTCCTTTCTCTCCTCCGTGGTCTCACGGTAGTACTTCTTCCACGTGGCGCCGTCTCCGACACCATGCACGCGTCCATACGACGGTCGAGTATCCACCGGTTGTCGTTTCAATATGTTCAACGCTCGGTTGAATGGAGTGTCCCACTTGGGCCTCGCCAATGCCTCAGACGGCGAGTCGCTTTCGGCCGCAATCCGGTGTTGCTCTCTCTGCAAAAGGCATAAGGATCATTTACAAATATGACTAACGTGTGCAGTCGAATTGATCAGAAACTAAAATTACCAGCAGTCTCATGAACTCTGTAATGACCGGTGTTGTCTGATACGTCTCCAACGTATCTATAATTTTTGATTGCTCCATGCTACTTTATCTACTGTTTTGGACTATATTGGGCTTTATTTTCCACTTTTATATTATTTTTGGGACTAACCTATTAACCGGAGGCCCAGCCCAGAATAGCTGTTTTTTTGCTTATTTCAGTGTTTCGAAGAAACGGAATATCAAAGGGAGTCCAAACGGAATGAAACCTTCGGGAACGTGATCTTCTCACCGAACGTGATCCAGGAGACTTGGACCCTACTCCAAGAAGCTTCCGAGGAGGTCATGAGGGTGGAGGGCGTACCCCCTGGGCGCGCCCCCCTACCTCGTGGGCCCCTCGGAGCTCCACCGACGTACTCCTTCCTCCTATATTTACCTATGTATCCCCAAACGATCAAAGGGGGAGCCAAAAACCTAATTCCACCGCTGCAACCTTCTGTATCCACGAGATCCCATCTTGGGGCCTGTTCCGGAGCTCCGCCGGAGGGGGCATCCACCACGGAGGGCTTCTACATCATCACCATAGCCCCTCCGATCAAGTGTGAGTAGTTTACTTCAGACCTTCGGGTCCATAGCTACTAGCTAGATGGCTTCTTCTCTCCTTTTGGATCTCAATACAATGTTCTCCCCCTCTCTCGTGGAGATCTATTCGATGTAATCTTCTTTTTGCGGTGTGTTTGTTGAGACCGATGAATTGTGGGTTTATGATCCAGTATTATCTATGGAAAATATTTGATTCTTCTCTGAGTTCTTTTATGTATGATTGAGTTATCTTTGCAAGTCTATTCGAATTATCCGTTTCGTTTGGCCAGCTAGATTGGTAGTTCTTGCAATGGGAGAAGTGCATGGCTTTGGGTTCAATCTTGCGGTGTCCTTACTAAGTGACAAAAAGAGTTGCAAGGCACGTATTGTATTTTTGCCATCGAGGAGAACAAGATGGTTTTTTTTATCATATTGCATGAATTTATCCCTCTACATTATGTCATCTTGCTTAAAGCGTTACTCTATTTTTAACTTAATACTCTAGATGCATGCTGGATAGCGGTCGATGAGTGGAGTAATAGTAGTAGATGCAGAATCGTTTCGATCTACTTGTCACGGACGTGATGCCTATATACATGATCATTGCCTAGATACACTCATAAGTATGCTCAATTCTGTCAATTGCTCAACAGTAATTTATTCACCCACCGTAGAATATCTATGCTTTTGAGAGAAGCCACTAGTGAAACCTATGGCCCCCGGGTCTATTCTCATCATATCGATCTATATCACTTTATTTACTTGCTTTGTTTTTACTTTTCCTTTACTTTTTACTTTGCATCTATCTATCAACAATACCAAAAATATTATCTTTATCAGATCTCACTCTCGTAAGTAACCGTGAAGGGATTGACAACCCCTAAGCGTTGGTTGCGAGTTGCTATCGTGTTGTGCAGGTACGAGGGACTTGCGCGTGACCTCCTACTGGATTGATACCTTGGTTCTCAAAAACTGAGGGAAATACTTACGCTACTGTGCTGCATCATCCTCTCCTCTTCAGGGAAAACCAATGCAAGCTCGAGACGTAGCAAGAAGAATTTCTGGCGCCGTTGCCGGGGAGGCTTGTGCAAAAGTCAACATACCAAGTACCCATCACAATCCCTATCTCTCGCATTACATTATTTGCCATTTGCCTCTCATTTTCCTCTTTCCCACTTCACCCTTGCCGTTTTATTCGCTCTCTTTTTCCCAATCTCCTCCTCTCTTTCCGTTTGCCTTCTTCCCGTATGTATCTTTGTTTGTGTTTCCTTGTGCCTTCTATATGCTTGCATCTTCGCTTGCTGAAAATCTATTGATATGGATCCACTTAAAGTGTTCTACTTGGATCATCTTTGATCCTTATGTGCTCGTGCTGAAACCCCAACTAGCCTAGTTGATGGGAAATCTTTAGATGAGCATTTTTATTTTGTGCATTATCGTTTGTCTGAAAAGGGGAGACTCTTACGGTATCATATAAATAGGTTTCTATGCTATGCTTTGAATCTTTGTGAAATGTGTGATATTACTTGTTGCTCTAAGAACCCTAAAAAACACCTTCCCTACCTATGTGAGTTCAATAATAATGAAATCTTATCGTCTTATGCAAAGGGTGTTTATAGTTACTATGATATCGAACAAATTGAAGAATTTGTCGTTTTTAAGGGTGCTCATGAAGTTGCTTCTTTGATTGAAAAGTATGATTTTACTCTCAACAAATCTGAAAATTCCGTCATACTTAAATATTGCAATGAAAACCTTGCTCATAATGTCTATGTCCAAGAGTTTATTGAAAGAATGACCGTTGCTTTGGAAGAAAATAATGATATGCATGAATCTATAGATAATGATGATTCCGATGATTTGATTGAGATATCCCTTGATGAACATGATGCTTGCTATTCTTGTGGCCATGATGCCAATATTTATGAAGATGAATTTGCTATAGTTCCGTATGATAAACATGAGATCGTTGCTATTGCACCCATACTTGGTAGTTCCTTCGATGAAAAGCATGATTTCAATGATTTTACTATAAATTCTCTTGATGTCAATTGTGCTAATAATATGCAAAACCCTAAGCTTTGGGATGCTAGTTTTGCTATGTCTACTAGTTGTTGCAATGATCATGATTGGGGTGATTCTTCTTATGATCTTGAAAATTTATTTAATCCCCATGATGAATATGAGATTGATAATATTGTTTGCAATAATATTGGAAGTGGGTTTGGAAGAGTGTCAAATTTCGATCCCGCATATTTGGAGAATATTCAATCTTATGAAATTTTTGATAAAACAGGGTTTGGAGAGGTCATGACTTTAGTTAATGTTAATCCCACTATTTTGGAAGAGTGTCAACTTCGCATGCATGTGGATGGTGTTGAGAATATGTTATGTTATAGCTATATTGTTGAATTTTCTTATGAACCTACATGTAACTATTATGAGAGAGGAAAATAAGGTCGTAAAATTTTTCATGATAATAAATTACCTCTCGTCATGTTGAGATTGCTATCGTCTCTTTCTTATTCCTTGCATATGTTAGTTTTTGTTTGTCTTGCAAATTTGTTTGATTATAATATGCCTATGCATAGGAAGTATGTTAGACTTAGATGTGTTTGTCACGTGTTTCATGATGCTCTTTTTGTGCTTCAATTCTTGTCTTTCCTGTGAGCATCATTGAAAATATCAATGCCTAGCTAGGGGCGTTAAACGATAGCGCTTGTTGGGAGGCAACCCAATTTTATTTTGTGTTTTTCTTCTGTTTAGCAATAAATAATCCATCTACCTTCTTTTTGGATGTGGTTTTATATTTTAATTAGTGTTTGTGCCAAGTAGGACCTATAGGATAACCTACGATGATAGTTGATTTGATTCTGCTGAAAAACAGAAACTTTAGCGCTCACGAGATTAGCTGCCATTTTTTACTGGAGAGTGCTTTTGCGTTGATTCTTTTTGATGCTGATCAATAAACAAATTTCCCAGTACTTCATATTTTTGTAGAATTTTTATAGTTCCATAAGTTTGTGTTAGTTACAGATTACTACAGACTGTTCTGTTTTTGACAGATTCTGTTTTTCGTGTGTTGTTTGCTTATTTTGATGAATCTATGGCTAGTAAATTAGTTTATAAACCATAGAGAAGTTGGAATAAAGTAGTTTTAACACCAATATAAATAAACAATGAGTTCATTAGAGTACCTTGAAGTAGTCTTTTGTTTTCTTTCTCTAACGGAGCTCACGAGATTTCTGTTGAGTTTTGTGTTGTGAAGTTTTCAAGTTTTGGGTGAATTCTTTTGATGGATTATGAAACAAGGAGTGGCAAGAGCCTAAGCTTGGGTATGCCCATGGCACCCCCAAGATAATCCAAGGACACCAAAAATTCAAAGCTTGGGGATGCCCCGGAAGGCATCCCCTCTTTCGTCCACTTCCATCGATAATTTACTTGGAGCTATATTTTTATTCACCAACATGATATGTGTTTTGCTTGGAGCGTCTTGTATTATTTGTGTCTTTGCTTGTTAGTCTACCACAATCATCCTTGATGTACACACCTTTTGAGAGAGCCATACATGATTTGGAATTTATTAGAATACTCTATGTGCTTCACTTATATCTTTTGAGCTTGATAATTTTTGCTCTAGTGCTTCACTTAGATCTTTTAAAGCACGATGGTGGATTTGTTTTAAAGAAACTTGATCTCTCATGCTTCACTTAGATTATTTTGAGATTCATTAATAGCATGGTAATTTGCTTAATGTTAATATACTTAGTGTTCAAGATATGTGAAACTTTCTTTTGAGTGAATTGAATACTAAGATAAATTTAATGCTTAATAATTGTTTTGAGATATGGAGGTAATAATATGAAAGTCGTGCTAGTTGAGTAGTTGTGAATTTGAGAAATACTTGTGTTGAAGTTTGTAAGTCCCGTAGCATGCACGTATGGGTAAAGTTGTGTAACAAATTTGAAGCATGAAGTGTTCCTGGCTTGTGCATCCTTATGAGTGGCGGTCGGGGACGAGCGATGGTCTTTTCCTACCAATCTATCCCCCTAGGAGCATTGTGCATAGTACTTGATTTTTGATGGCTTCTAAATTTTTGCAATAAGTATATGAGTTCTTTTGACTAATGTTGAGTTCATGGATTATACGCACTTTTACCTTTCCACCTTTGCTAGCCTCTTCGGTACCGTGCATTGCCCTTTCTCACATTGAGAGTTGGTGCAAACTTCGCCGGTGCATCCAAACCCCATGATATGATACGCTCTTTCACACATAAACCTCCTTATATCTTCCTCAAAACAGCCACCATACCTACCTATTATGGCATTTCCATAGCCATTCCGAGATATATTGCCATGCAACTTTCCACCGTGCCGTTCATCATGACATACTTTACTTTTGTCATATTGCCATTGCATGATCATGTAGTTGACATCGTATTTGTGGCAAAGCCACCATGCATTATTTTTCATACATGTCACTCTTGATTGATTGCACCATCCCGGTACACCGCCGGAGGCATTCATATAGAGTCATATCTTGTTCTAGTTTCGAGTTGTAATATCAAGCTGTTGTAATAAAAGTGTGATGATCATCATTATTAGAGCATTGCCCCAGTGAGGAAAAGGATGATGGAGACTATGATTCCCCCACAAGTCGGGATGAGACTCCGGACGAAAAAAAAGAGAAAGGCCAAACGAAAAAAAAGAAGGCCCAAAAAAAATTTTGAGAGAAAAAGAAAGAAGGGGCAATGTTACTATCCTTTTACCACACTTGTGCTTCAAAGTAGCACCTTATTCTTCATGTAGTGAGTCTCATATATTTGTGCTTCAAAGTAGCACCATGTTTTTCATATAGAGAGTCTCATAAGTTGTCTTATTTATACTAGTGGGAATTTTTCATTATAGAACTTGGCTTGTATATTCCTACGATGGGCTTCCTCAAATGCCCTAGGTCTTCATGAGCAAGCAAGTTGGATGCGCACCCACTAGTTTTCTTTTGTTGAGCATTCATAGCTCTAGTGCATCCATTGCATGGCAATCCGTACTCCTTGCATTAACATCAATCGATGGGCATCTCCATAGTTCATTGATTAGCCTCGTTGATGTGAGACTTTCTCCCTTTTTGTCTTCTCCACACAATCCCCATCATCATATTCTATTCCACCCATAGTGCTATATCCATGGCTCGCGCTCATATATTGCATGAAGGTTGAAAAAGTTTGAGATTATTTGAGTATGAAACAATTGCTTGGCTTGTCATCGGGGGTATAGAAGTTGGGAACATCTTTGTGTTACGAAAATGAAGCATGGCCTAACTATATGATTTTGTAGGGATGAACTTTCTTTCGCCATGTTATGTTGAGAGGACATGATTACTTTGATTAGTATGCTTGAAGTATTATTATCTTTATGTCAATATAAACTTTTATCTTGAATCTTTCGGATCTGAATATTCATACCATGATTAAGAAGATTTACATTGAAATTATGCCAAAGTATCACTCCGCATCAAAAATTCTTTTTTATCATTTACCTACTCGAGGACGAGCAGGAATTAAGCTTGGGGATGCTTGATAAGTCTCCAACGTATCTATAATTTTTTATTGCTCCGTGCTACTTTATCTACTGTTTTGGACGATATTGGGCTTTATTTTTCACTTTTATATTATTTTTGGGACTAACCTATTAACCGGAGGCCCAGCCCAGAATTGCTGTTTTTTTGCCTATTTCAGTGTTTCGAAGAAACGGAATATCAAATGGAGTCCAACCGGAATGAAACCTTCAGGAACGTGATCTTCTCACCGAACGTGATCCAGGAGACTTGGACCCTACTCCAAGAAGCTTCCGAGGAGGTCACGAGGGTGGAGGGCGCGCCCCCCTGGGCACGCCCCCTACCTCGTGGGCCCCTCGGAGCTCCACCGACGTACTCCTTCCTCCTATATTTACCTACGTATCCCCAAACGTTCAAAGGGGTAGCCAAAAACCTAATTCCACCGCCACAACCTTCTGTATCCACGAGATCCCATCTTGGGGCCTATTCTGGAGCTTCGCCGGAGGGGGCATCCACCACAGAGGGCTTCTACATCATCACCATAGCCCCTCCGATCAAGTGTGAGTAGTTTACTTCAGACCTTCGGGTCCATAGCTAGTAGCTAGATGGCTTCTTCTCTCTTTCTGGATCTCAATACAATGTTCTCCCCCTCTCTCGTGGAGATCTATTCGATGTAATCTTATTTTTGCGGTGTGTTTGTTGAGACTGATGAATTGTGGGTTTATGATCCAGTATTATCTATGGAAAATATTTGATTCTTCTCTGAATTCTTTTATGTATGATTGAGTTATCTTTGCAAGTCTCTTCAAATTATCCGTTTGGTTTGGCCAACTAGATTGGTAGTTCTTGCAATGGGAGAAGTGCATGGCTTTGGGTTTAATCTTGCGGTGTCCTTACTCAGTGACAGAAAGAGTTGTAAGGCACATATTGTATTGTTGCCATCGAGGATAGCAAGATGGTTTTTTTATCATATTGCATGAATTTATCCCTCTACATCATATCATCTTGCTTAAAGCGTTACTCTGTTTTTAACTTAATACTCTAGATGCATGTTGGATAGCGGTCGATGAGTAGAGTAATAGTAGTAGATGCAGAATCGTTTTGATCTACTTGTCATGGACGTGATGCCTATATACATGATCATTGCCTAGATACACTCGTAACTATGCTCAATTCTGTCAATTGCTCAACAGTAATTTGTTCACCCACCGTAGAATATCTATGCTTTTGAGAGAAGCCACTAGTGAAACCTATGGCCCCCGGTCTATTCTCATCATATCAATCTATATCACTTTATTTACTTGCTTTGTTTTTTACTTTGCCTTTACTTTTTTACTTTGCATCTATCTATCAAAAATACCAAAAATGTTATCTCTATCAGATCTCACTCTCATAAGTAACCGTGAAGGGATTGACAACCCCTAAGCGTTGGTTGCGAGTTGCTATCGTGTTGTGCAGGTACGAGGGACTTGCGCGTGACCTCCTACTGGATTGATACCTTGGTTCTCAAAAACTGAGGGAAATACTTACCTATTGTGCTGCATCATCCTCTCCTCTTCGGGGAAAACCAACGCAAACTCGAGACGTAGCATTGTCTCATAATCCTTCTTCACTGGGTCCCAACGGTGCCGGGCCCTCAGGACGTCACGCTCCTGCGGGACGGTGAAATCCGCCAAGGGGTCTGGGATGCCCAGACTCGCGGCTTCCGCGTCCTCCTTGGCCCATTTGGACCTCTTTCTGCTGTAACCACGGCTTCCGAGGTGGTGGCTCCCAATGTTCCTCTCTTGAAGCCCCTTCATGTACTTAGACTTTTTTTGGCAGCTTCGGCCTCGCAAGCCTCCTTGAATATTTGAAACTGCTCTTCCGTGATTGTCGGATTATCCTTTACAATCTCAGAGTAGGGTTCCTTCTTGTTGATGATCCTTGCTTTCACTCGAGTTTTCCAGGCGGCCAACGCGTCGCTAAACTTGGTCATGGCGTGTTTGTTTATCTTCTTCATTCTCGGGTCCTGGTCTGGATCTTCATAATCCTTCTCATTCCGGCCCGGGAACAAGAATATCTGGTGAAACTTCTTTAGGAGGGAGCTCCTCATATTTTCTATCTTCTGTAGTTTCTCATCGTTGATGGTGGCGGTTGTCCGTACGATGCAGCCTATTTGATTGCCGTAGCATTGACGCGCTTCCTCGGGCGCCTTTGGCTCAAAAATGCCGTCGTCCACCTCCATGACCACCAGTCTAGTAGTCCTGAGTTTGTTAGGAACCCATTGCCTCTTTGCTTTCGGTTCTACACCGGCTCCGCTCCCCGAGGCAGCACCGGTCTCAGTCTCAGCGCCGGTCTCGATGCCGGTCTGAGTCTCAGCGCCGGTCTCAGTCTCAGCACCGGTCTGCGTGTCGGTCTCAGTCCTCGATGCCACGGTGGGCCCAGCAACAACATCGGTTGATCGTCGGTAAGGCTAAAAAATTCGTCTGCCGCCCGGTAGACATCGTCGCAATCACCAAAACCCTGTCCTTCATCATTGCTAGCCATGTTTCCTATGATTAAATCTAGTCAATTAATTCTAGACCTAATAAAATGAATAATGACATAAAAAGGCCTATTATTTTGCAGGAATGTTGACTCCTTCCTGGTGCAGCAAATCCCGGGCACTCGATATGTCCTAGTTTGTAGCACAAGTCATGCCGAAATTCACGGAAAATTTCGGCATGACCTTTGCTAAAATGTGGACAAATCGAGAACCTGAAATTTGCCGGAACAGAAATGAATCAACATTCCGGCAAAACATAGGCCACTCAGCATCATTCCCTGGAAACAACAAAGCCACTTGGGTACAATCAAACAACTTCAATGAAAAGATATAACATGACCACTTCAATGAAAAGATATAATCAACAATAAAATTCTAGGAAGGGATCATCTTTAAAAAAAATTTGCCTAAATTCTTTTCCTTGAAAAATAGTGGTATTTTCAAAAATCAAAAACCTTTGCAAAATGACCTCACTAAACACTTCTCTGCCTAGGACAGAACCCAAATTATGTTGGTCTAGCTATTCCTCTCTCTCTCTCACACACACACATTATTATCTCTAACCCTTCTCTGCCTAGGATAGAACCCAATTAAATTGCAAAGTAACTCCATTTCTCTAACCCTTCTGACCTAATGCTCTAAAATAAAATTTTCCTCTAACCTAGCCAACCTACTTAACCTAGCTTGTTAATCCAATGAACCTAATTAACCTACCTATTTAACCTAGTTAGTTAATCTAGTTTACCTAGATAATTAACCCTAATTAAACTAGTTAACACAGCTAGTTCTCTGTCAAAGCCCTAAATAAAATTTTGCACTAATTAACCTAGATAATTAACCTAATTAAACTAGTTAACCTGACTAGTTCTCTGTCAAAGCCCTAACTAAATTTTTGCACTAACCTAGATTATTAACCTAATTAAACTAGTTAACCAAACTACTTCTTTGTCAAAGCCCTAACTAAAATTTTGCCCTAACCTAGATAATTAACCTAATTAAACTAGCTAACCTATGCATGAGAGAGAGGAGGGGTGGGGGCTTACAGAGGATGGCTCCGGTGGTGGCGAGGGAGGCAGTGGTGGCGAGGGAGGCAGGCGCGTCTCCGGTGACGGCGAGGGAGGCAGTTGTGGCGAGGAAGGATCCGGTGGTGTCGGCGGCGGCTCCGGTGGCGTTGACGAGGCCGCGCGGCTCCGTGGTGTTGGGGGCGGCTTCGGTGGCATCGACGCGCACGGCTCTGGTGGCGTCGACGTCGGCAGGAGACAGCGGCGAAGTGGGGCGACGGCGAATCGGAGAGACGGCGGTGCGTGGGGTGGGTTGAGGGATTTGGGGGAGAAGTGGTGGCCGGGGGGAAATGGTTTTTTGGTTAAGTCAAACTTAGCGGTAGCACGTTTGGTAAAACACGCTATAGCTAAGATAGCTATAGCGGTTTTTACAAAACGCGCTGCTGCTATAGCTATGTAATTTTCTTCCATTTTTTAATTTCCTTTCTGTTTCTATAGCGGGGGTCTAGTACACGCGCTGTAGCTACGTTAGCTATAGCGCCTCTTACGAACAAATGCTACTGCTATGCCTTCCTCCGTTTTTTCGCTTTTTCATTTATTTTGCTTTACATTTTATTTTTTCCTGTCTCCTTTTTCTATTTCTTTCATTTTCATATACTTCTATTTGTTTTTCATCTTATTTTATTTCCGTTAGTAGTAGCGCTCTTCTTAGGAAACGCGCTGCTACTTATGCCCTAGTGGTAGCGCGCTTCTTCCAAGCCCGCTACTGCTATGCATAGCCTATCATTCTAGCAATGGGAATATTAGTAGTAGCGCTTTTGCCACTACACGCGCTACTGCTAAAGTTGTATCTGTAGCGTGGTTTTTTCTCAAACGCTACTGCTATCTAGCACTAGCGCCCTTTTTTGACCCGCACTGTTGCTAAATTTCTATGTATAAGGTTTTCCCTAGTAGTGGTTAATCCATTATATCAAAGGTAACCCGAAACTTGGGGGCTACATCATATGATGTTATATTCAAGGAAGTACATGTAAAGTCCCAGCTCAGTATTATCTTACTGAGCCGACCCTTGGGGGCTACACATTACTGCTCAAAGTCTACATAATCAGATCTACAAAGTCCCTGCTCATTATTGCATAATGACCCGGCACTTGGGGACTATACATGGGAAGTACAAAATGTCCAGTTTATGATTTGCGACTTACATGAACAACACAGATTTCTCCAAAGTTGCAGCATTTATATTAAATCAAGACTTAAGCTATCACTACGTTTTCCTCTTAAGACTTGGGGGCTATAGGTGATATGCATATAAGGGAGGAACATCTTCAAATTCTCAATTTTGAGCAAATCAGGTATCATATTTTTATTGGAGGAATTTGCAAAGTTTATTTCCTCCAAACTATTCATAGAAAGGCTTGGAGAGCCGATTCAATGATTGGAAGATATATTTACAAAATCAAGCACCAAGTCACCATAAGATTAACCCGACGTCAGCAACAATCATGACCTGGCGTCTATACCAATCATGACCCAGAATCATTAGTTTCTACAACCCGACAATTTTGGCAATCATAACTCGGCAAGCTCTACATCTTCAAACTGGCTGAACATCAAATGAATACTTGAAGACCAATATTTTTGTCAAGCCAGAGCATTGGAGGCCGACTTAAATGGATTGTTTTTCACAATATTTTTCTACAAGAAAATTGACTATGAAGCTGGCCTATTTACCCAGACTTTCCAGGAGAAGGAAATGACGAGGACTTAAGGATGAACAGAAGCCGACTCAGAAGAATGTTTGACCTGGCGCACAACCTGTCAAATATGTTCTTGTGTTTATTTTGCAGGATCAGTTTAACATGATAAATCCAAATTAAACTGGGGGCTAATGTCGGGGATATTCCCCGTAGTATAACCCGGCCTGAAGTATGACTCAGCCGGCCTTGGCGACTCACTAGTGACCCGCCCTGGCTTGGCCACTCACTAGTGACCCGGCCGAGCCTAGCGACTCATGGGTGAACCGGCAGGAGGGTCAGATGAATGACAAGGCCCAAGGCCCAGAAGGAGACTTATGAGAAGGCCGACTCAAGGTACGGTATCCAGTGGGCCGGCTTGAGATGGAAGACATAAGGAATATTTCCCTTACAAGGGAACCTGGACTAGGATTCAACTTGTAATAGAGTAGTCCTAATCCTACTAGGACTAGTCATGTGAGCCACCCCTTCAACTTATCTAAGGAGGGGCAGGGCACCCCAAGAGGGACAAGTTCTAGATAGAAAGACAAGTCTTAGACAAGATCAAAGTAGATTCTCTTGAGATAGATGTAGCAAAATGCTTCCCTTGTAAGCGAGATCTTCACCATCATCAATATCAATGAAGCAGGATGTAGGATTTTACCTCCACCGCGAGGGACCAAACCTGGGTATCTCACGTCTCTCGATTCCGACCAACCCCGTTCAAGCTACTACCTAGTTGCGATGGCCTCACCACTAAGCCCATTCACGGGGACATCTGACAAAACCACAACAGGACCCATAGGTCTGTACTAAACTACTCACGCATTATCTGAGGAGCACCAATGAGGATGATGAACCCCTTCGTGATCGTTTCCCTCTTCGGCAAGGTGCCAGAAAGGCCTCTAGATTGGATGTCGTGGTTCTGGAATTGTGTTTCGGTGACTCCCCTTGGGTTCCTAGAATATTTGAGTATTTATAGAGCTGAGAGGAAGTGGAGGGGGTGCCTGTGGGCCCCACTACCCACCAAGGCATGCCCGGAGGCCCTGGCGCGCCCTAGTGCCTAGTGGGCCCATAGGGCCCCACTGGTGCACTTCTTGGGTCTCCTCGGTGTCTTCTGGGCAGAAAAAATCTGCAATAAGTTTTGCTGCATTTGGACATCTTTTGATATGGATATTCTACGAAGTAAAAAACAAGCAAAAAACAGCAACTGGCACTGTGCACAATTTCAATAGGTTAGTCCCAAAAAATGATATAAAGTTGCTAGTAAATGAATGTAAAACATCCAAGATTGATAATATAACAACATGGAACAATAAAAAATTTATAGATACATTGGAGAAGTAGCAACATCCCCAATCTTAATTCATGCTCGTCCTTGAGTAGGTAAATGATAAAAACAGAAGTTTTTATGTGGAATGCTGCATAACATGTTCATCACATAATTTTTTCCTTTTGTAGCATGGACATTTGGACTTTTAGTTGATTCAAAGCAATAGTCTATAATTGACATGAAAACATCAATACTCAAGAATATCAACAAGTAACCATGTCTTTCAAAATATCAACACTAAAGAAAGCTATCCCTAGCCCATCATGCTCAATCATTGATCCATTCATGAAATACAGTCAAATATTAAATACATCCAATGCACAAGTATGATCATAGTGCCCCCTAGTTGATGCTTCACAAGAGAAGATGGAGACTGAAATAAAAAAATTCATAAAGTAAATTGATAGGCCCTTCACAGAGGGAAGCAGAGATTTGTAGAGGTCCCAGATGATACGTCTCCAACGTATCTATAATTTTTGATTGTTCGATGCTATTATATTATCATTCTTGGATGTTTTACAATCATTTTATAGCAACTGTATATATTTTTTTGGGACTAACCTATTGACATAGTGCCTACTGCCAGTTGCCGTTTTTTGCTTGTTTATTACTTCACAGAAAATCAATACCAAACGGAGTCCAAATGCAGCAAAACTTTTTGGAGAATTTTTCTAGACCAGAAGACACCTGTTGGGCCAAAGAAGTACCTGAGGGGGGCTCCAAGGGGAGCACAACCAACCAGGGTGTGTCTGGGGGCCCAGGCACGCACAGGTGGATTGTGCCCTGAAAGAACAAGTGCTCCCTAGGTGATTTTGGTAATTAATGTCAACATATCTCTTGTTGGATTAATATCTTTATCTAGTATATTTCAGAAAGTTCAACGATGGCGTGGCATGGACAAGAGGATGTGGAACTCCTTTGAAATGCTAAGGACAAAGATTGGCAAGAAGCTCAAGACTATTCATTTTCATTTCAGTGATCCAAGATCACATTGAGTCCATAGGAAAAGCCAATACTACTAAAAGTGTATGAGGTGTTGCTTAATGGTCTACTTGCTCAAAGTGCTTAGTGATATGCTCCAAAACCCTAAGCCACTTTCTCATTTCCAAATATGTCCAAAACCCAAAGTAAAACTCGGCCCTACCGATTTGATCTATCCGGTGCCACCGATTTCTTTTGACATAGCCACTGCTAGAACCCTAGACAATTCGGTCTCACCGATACGGATCTCGGTCCCACCGAGATGGCCTCGCAAACTCTCTGTGCCTGTTACAATTATTTTGGTCTCATTGAAATATGCAATCGGTCACATCGAGTTTGCCTGACCAACTCTCTGTTTGCTCGTTGCTGAAATTGGTCTCACCGAGTTCATGCAATCGGTCACACCGAGATGAGGTTTTGCCCTAGCCCAAGCACATCCGTCCCACTGAGTTGATCATATCTGTCCCACCGAGATTCCTAACGTTCACATTTTGAACTGAATCGGTGTCACCGAGTTCTTCTATTCGCTCTGACCGAGTTGGGTCAAATGTGTGTAACGGTTGGATTTTGTGTGGAGGCTATATATACCCATCCACCCCTTCTCTATTCAAGAGAGAGCCAGAACGTGCCTACACTTCCACTACTCATTTTCTGAGATAGAACAACCTACTCATGTGTTGAGACCAAGACATTCCAATATAACCACAAGAATCTTTATCTCTAGCCTTTCCCAAGTTTCTTTCCACTCAAATCATCTTTCCACCATCGCCAAATCTGTGAGATAGAGTTGAGTGTTGGGGAGACTATCATTTGAAGCAGAAGAGCAAGGAGTTCATCATCAACACACCACCTATCGGAACCACACTAAAACCTCCGTGTCTTCATTGCGTTTGCACACTCCAATCCAATCCCTTTACTTTCTTGCAAATAGCATGCTTTACTCTTTCCACTGCCTATACTCTTGCCATGCTTGCTTGAAATGTATTGTGAATGCTTAATATTGTGTTAAAACTCCACCTCAACTTGAAGAACTTAAAAACTGCTACTTTTGCTTGTTGAGGGTCTAATCACCCCCCTCTAGACACCTCTTCTCGATCCTTTCAATTGGTATCAGAGCATTGGTCTCCATTGCTTTGGTTTAATCACTGTTGGAGGAAGATGGATGAGTCTACGATTGGGAGTATTAGACATAGAGTGCCTATTCTTGATGGGGAGTTCTATAGTTCTTGGAAAAATGAGATGCTTGATATTTTCAATGAATATAATTTGAACAAGAATATTACTAGCTCTTGTGCACCTCCTATTGATCCCATACATCCTATCCCCGATGAGTATCTTGGCATGACTCACAATCTTAGAGCTATTGATCTTATCATTAGAGGATTTCCTAGAAATTTGCTTGTATGCTTGCCTACATTTGAATGTGCTTATACTATATGGAGATATCTTGAGGAACGATTTACAAACTATTCTTTAAAAAATCTGGATGAGATTCTTCAAAAGTCCATTGCTTTTCATAAAATGAATCCTAGTAATCCTAAATTTGGTGATTGTCTATTTGAGCTTCGTGACCTCTTGCGTGCCAAAGGAGATGTTGGAGTCATTAGTACCATCATCTCTCAAGTCATTAGAATTCATAAAGATGCACATTGTCATGGTCATAAATCTAACGAATCACTCCCTCTAGGTGATGATCAATCACAAGACGATGTTGAACATGGGTATTATGACGAGGATGATGATAGTGACTTTGATCTTGATGAGTCTATGAGACACTTTGGTCTTATATGGATAACCTTTGTGATTACATGGCCTGAGGAAAGGAATGGGTTCTTGATAGTGGATATACCAATCACATGACCGGAGACAAGGACATGTTTCGTGAGCTTGCTAAAAACAACGACCCCCGAAAGTATGTCACTTTTGGTGATAACTAAGGTGGTTGGCTTTGGTAAGGTGGCCATCTCAAATGACAACTCCATCCAAAATGTTATGCTCATCGAATCTCTTGGCTATAATTTACTTTCCGTATCTAGACTAGCCAATTTAGGTTTCAATGTCCTATTTACTGAAGTAGATTGCCAATTGTTTCGAAGAGACGATCATAATATGGCCTTTACCGGTATACGTAGAGGTGATCTATACATTGTTGACTTCACTAAAAAGGCTCAACCTAGAACTAGCTTAATTGCTAAATCTTCTAAAGGTTGGTTGTGGCATAGAAGGTTAGGTCATGTGGGCATGCGAAATCTTTATAAGCTTATTAAAGGTGATCATATCCTTGGTGTTAAAAGTGTTATATTTGACAAGGATAGACTTTGCAGTGCTTGTCAAGCAGGAAAACAAGTTGGAGGAAGTCATCCCCTGAAGAACATTATGACCACGAGAAGACCGCTCGAGCTACTTCATATGGATCTTTTTGGTCCCAACTCCCACAAGAGTCTCGGTGGTAACTCGTTTGGATTGGTCATTGTTGATGATTTTTCAAGATTTACATGGGTGTTCTTTCTTGATGATAAATTGCAGGTTGATACATCTCCAACGTATCTATAATTTATGAAGTATTCATGTTGTTACATTATCATTCTTGGATATATACAATCATTTTATAGCAACTTTATGTCATTTTTGGAAATAACCTAGTTTCACAGTGCCTAGTGCCAGTTGTTGTTTTTTGCTTGTTTTTTACATTGCAGGAAATCAATATCAAACAGACTCCAAACACTGTGAAACTTTTTGTGGATTTTTTATGGACCAGAAGACCACCAGTGGGCCAAAGAAGCACCTGGGGGTGCCCCGAGGGGGGCACTGTAGGATCGAAAGTATGTCTAGAGGGGGGGTGATTAGACTACTTGACCAAATAAAAACTTAACCTTTTCCCAATTTTAGTTCTTGGCAGATTTTAACAACTTAGCACAAGTCAAGCAATCTTAACACAATTCAAGCAACCACGCAAAGAGTATATGAGCAGCGGAAAGTAAAGCATGCAACTTGCAAGAATGTAAAGGGAAGGGTTTGGAGAGTGCAAACGCAATAGGAGACACAAATGTTTTTGTCGTGGTTCCGATAGGTGGTGCTATCGTACATCCACGTTGATGGAGACTTCAACCCACGAAGGGTAACGACTGCGCGAGTCAATGGAGGGCTCCACCCATGAAGGGTCCACGAAGAAGCAACCTTGTCTATCCCACCTTGGCCACCGCCCATGAAGGACTTGCCTCACTTGGGTAGATCTTCACAAAGTAGGTGATCTCCTTGCCCTTACAAACTCCTTGGTTCATCTCCACAATCTTGTCGGAGGCTCCCAAGTGACACCTAACCAATCTAGGAGACACCACTCTCCAAAAGGTAATAGATGGTGTGTTGATGATGAACTCCTTGCTCTTGTTCTTCAAATGATAGTCTCCCCAACACTCAACTCACTCTCATAGGATTGGATTTGGTAGAAAGATGATTTGAGTGGAAAGCAACTTGGGGAAGGCTACAGATCAAGATTCATATGGTTGGATTGGAATATCTTGGTCTCAACACATGAGTAGGTGGCTCTCTCTCAGAAAATAAGTAGTGGAAGTGTAGGCACGTTCTGATGGCTTCCCTCACGAATGAGGAGAGGGTGGAGGGGTATATATAGCCTCCACACAAAATCTAACCGTTACAGATATTATATCAAACTCGATGGGACCGAATCAGAAAACTCGGTCAGACCTATTCAGTACATATGTGACCGTTAGGCAATTTCGGTGGGACCAACATGTCATCTCGGTGGGACCGATATCATTAGGATTAGGGTATAATGTAATCTCGGTTGGACCGATTACTCAAACTCGGTTGGACCGACTTTGTAATAAGCTAACGAGAGAGTTGGTCAGGCAAACTCGGTGGGACCGATTCGCTCGTCTCGGTGGGACCGAAGCGTTACAAAAAGGAAACAAAGAGTTTGCATTGCAGACTCGGTGGACCGATCGCTCATCTCGGTTAGACCAAAACGTTACAAAGGGAAACAGAGAGTTTGCAACCCCATCTCGGTGAGACCGAGATCCCTATCGGTGAGACCAAAAAGGCTAGGATTTCTGGCAGTGGCTATGTCAAATGAACTCGGTGGCCCCGGATGGATCAAATCGGTGGGGCCGAGTTTGACTTTTGGTTTGGGATATATGCGGATTGGAGAAAGTGGTTTAGGGGTTTTGGAGCATATCACTAAGAATTTTGAGTAAGCAAGCCATTAAGCAACACCTCATCCCCTTTTAATAATATTGGCTTTCCTATAGACTCAATGTGATCTTGGATCACTAAAATAGAAAATGTAGAGTCTTGGACTTTGAAGTTTGAGCCAATCTTTTGTCCTTAGCATTTTGAGGGGTCCACATTCCTTATCCATGCCATGCCAATCATTGAACTTTCTTGAAATATTTATCTTGTAATGGCATTAGTTCAATGAGCTATATGTTATTAACCATTACAAAAACCACCCAGGGATAGTTGCACTCTCAGGCACAACCCACCAGGGCGCGCCTACGGGCCCAGGCGCGCCCAGGTGGGTTGTGCCCACCTCGATGGCCTCCCGCGCCCCCTCTTTACCCTATAAATTCCCAAATATTCCAAAAACCCTTGGGGTTAACCTAGATCAGAAGTTCCACCGTTGCAAGGCTCTGTATCCACGAGAAATCAATCTGGACCCCGTTTCGGCACCCTGCCGAAGGGGGGAATCATCACTGGGGGCTATCTTCATCATCCCGACGGCCACCACAATGAGGAGGGAGTAGTCCACCCTCGGGGATGAGGGTTTGTACCAGTAGCTATGTGTTTAATCTCTCTCTCTCTCTCTCTATCTCTATCTCTGTGTGTGTGTGTGTGTGTGTGTCTCGTGTTCTTGAGATGTCACGATCTTGATGTATCACGGGCTTTGTTAATATAGTCGGATCATATGGTGTTTTCCCCTCTCTATCTTGTTGTGAGTTGAGTTTTCCCTTTGAGATTTCATTTTATCGGATTGAATACTTCTATGGATTTGAGAACACTTGATTTATGTCTTGCTATGAATACTCGTGGTGACAATGGTGTATGTATTGATTCACTTGATATATGTTTTGGCACTCAACTCACGGATTCCCGAGGTGACATTGGGGTAATCTACGCATAGTGGTTGATGCACGTTCTTGTCTTTGTTTCTCCAATAGAAATCTTGGGGCACTCTTTGAGGTTCTTTGTGTTGGATTAAGTATTATGAATCTGAAATTATTTGGTGATATTTTAGTACGAACTCTTGGATAGATCGATCGAAAAGAATAACTTCGAGGTGCTTTCGTACCCTACAAATAATTTCTTCTTATGTTCTCCGCTAGATAGGAACTTTGGAGTGATTCTTCATCGCACTTTTAGGGGTGGTTATATGATCCAATTATATTAGAATTGTCGGGAGATTGCACTAGCGAAAGTACGGACCTCGGCCTCATTTTCAAGCATTGCAATACCGGTTGTGCTTCGTTTTATCAATTGCTACCTTGCTGTTTTATATTGTTCCTATTACAAAAATCAATATCTATTATCCATATTACACTTGTATCACCATTTCTTCGCCGAACAAGTGCACCTATACAAATTACCATTGTATTTGGTGTGTTGGAGACACAAGAGACTTTTTCTTATTTGGTTGCAGGGTTGTTTGAGAGAGACCATCTTCATCCTATGCCTCCCATGGATTGATAAACCTTAGGTCATCCACTTGAGGGGAAATTGCTACTGTCCTACAAAACTCTGCGCTCGGAGGCCCAACACGTGTCTACAAGAATAAAGTTGCGTAGTAGGCATCAAGCTCTTTTCTGGCGCCGTTGCCGGGGAGGTGAGTGCTTGAAGGTATATCTTCAGATCTTGCAATTGAATCTTTTCCTTTCTTGTTTTATCATTTTATCACTAGGCTGGTTTATAAAAACAAAACTACAAAAAATGGAATTGAGGTTGCATCATATTATTCATCTTTATAATGTATTTCATGAAAGTGATGGAAAGAGCTTGATAGAAGATGAATTCAATAGAATGTTTGGTATAAACGATGAGCATGATTGCAATGTTGTTAGTATGAATTCTTTGAATATCCATTATGCTAATGATATGCAAAGCCATAAGCTTGGGGATGCTATGTTTGATGAAGATGATATTTTTAGTTCCCCGAGATTTGATGTGCAAATTTGTTATAATGATTGCATGCCTCCTATTTATGATGATTATAATGATGAAATTGGATTCGGAGAGGTCATGACTTTATTTAATGATGAATCTGCCATTTTGGATGAGGCTTCAACTGACTATGAGAACAAAGTTGCTATCTATGATGATTATGGTGATGACATGTATGCTATGAAGAATAATAATAACCATGAAACTTGTCATCATGATTTTAATTTTCAATCACATGATAGTTATTTTGTTGAGTTTGCTCCCACTACTATTGATGAGAAGAAATTTGCTTATGTGGAGAGTAATAAGTTTTCTATGCTTTTGTGTCATGAAAATAATGCTTTATGTGATGGTTATATTATTGAATTTCTTCATGATGGTATTGAAAATTATTATGAGGGAGGAACTTATTCTTGTAGGAATTGCAATCAAGTTTCGTCTCTATGTGTTGAAAGTTTTGAAGTTATGCTTGTTTTGCCTTCCTATGCTAGTTGATTCTTGTTCCCATAAGTTGTTTCCTCACAAAATTCATATGCATAGGAAGTGGGTTAGACTTAAATGTGCTAGTCATATGCTTCATGATGCTCTCTTTGTGTTTCAATTCTTATCTTTTATGTGAGCATCATTGAAATCATCATGTCTAGCTAAAAGGCATTAAAGAAAAGCGCTTGTTGGGAGACAACCCAACACTTTTCCTACTATTTTTATGTGTTCACATGATTATGCTATTATAGTAATCATGTTTTATAGCTTTTGATTCAATAAAGTTCCAAATAAAGCCTTCGGGATAGTGTGCATGATAGTTGACTTGAATCTGTGCAAAAACATAAACTTTTGCTTCCATAAACAGAATTGTCTAAATTCACTGGAGCATCGAAAATTTCTGATTTTTTTACAGACGATTGATATACAAATTTTCTACGTGGTCCTAATTTTTCAGAAATTTGGAGTTACAGAAGTATGACTAATATTCAAATCTTTACGTACTATTCTGTTTTTGACAGATTCTGTTTTCAATGCATAGTTTTCTTGTTTTCTAGTTTCTATGGCTTATATTGCTCACTATAAATTATAGAAATGATATGCTACATTAGTCATTGTGTGGAAACAATTATGAATCTTGTCTTTGACATTAACAATGTGAAATGGTTTGCTCTTTATCATACTAACCTACCTCACAAAGTTCCGTTAAGTTTTGTGTCATTGAAGTTTTCAAGTTTTGGGTGAGATATCAATATGAGGAGTGTCAGTGGAAACGACACCTATGGGATCACGGGGAATCCCTTCTACGGTTGGCGGGCGCGGGGCTGTGGAAAGAGCGGCTTTAGAAGATCAACACAGGGAGTTTATCCAGGTTCGGGCTGCGAGTGATGCATAATACCCTACTCCTATTGGTTTGTGTTTATCTAGTGTTCTTGGACTAGCTACAAAGCGTACAGGGTCCAAAAAGTTCGAAATCCCCCTCCAGCATGCCTCAGGTCTCCTTTTATAGCTAAAGGGGTTGACACAGTGGCACACAGGAGGTGGAAAGTTTGTACTGTATACAAGTCTATCGCCTGGCACCGTAGGACAAACACATTTAATGCACTGCCGACGTGCCCTTGCTCTTTTTCGGGGACGGCAAGGAAACTCGTCCTGTCCGCCGCCGCTTCACCTCACTCCGACGCGCGTCCAGGCTGACTAGGAGCACAGTGCCACGCTGGCTGGATGGCTGCTGAGTTGGTGCGGTGGCAGAGTCTTCAGGAAGATCTGCATGCCACCACGCAGGTGCTTGCTGAGTTGGCATGGAAGCTGCACATTGCCACGCAGGTGCCTGCCTTGTTGGCAGGTTGACTTCTTTGTCCGAATGGCGGTGGAGCCTTGGCAGGTGGGGGCCTGGCTGCGGCCCCGCAGATGTCCCCGGCAAGGGTCTTGTTGGGGCCCCCGGCAATGGCCTTGCCGGGGTCTCGCAGGCGTCCCCGGCAAGGGTCTTGCCGGGGGTCTTGTGAGCGTCCCCGGCAAGGATCTTGCTGGGGTTTCCGTCTTCTAGTTCTCATCTAGTATTGTATGTCCTTGGTCTTTGCAAAGATCTGCATGCCACCATGCAGGCGCCTCCCGAGCCTTGGTTCCAATGTTGTCGATGGTGTCGGAACTCTTAGGCTCAAGGGTGGCGGCTCTGCTGGTGTTGGGCAAGTTGCCCCGGCAAGGCTCCTGCCGGGGAGAACCCACCTTGTCCCTTTGCTCCTCGTGCCTCTGTCTTGGCGTTGCTTTGGTAGTCTTGTGTCTTCGCTTCCTCTGACCCGCCAAGCGTGGCCGCAGGCGTGTGGCTGCGACTGCCTGCGCACAAGTAAAGGGGTACAAAAAGGACCCCTACTTTTGTACACTGACAGGAGCCCCCCATCCTGGGCCACATATAACCGCGGAGCGTTATTGGGCCAGGCCCAGAACGGTGCGCGGGTACGCGTGGCAGAGTTTAACCGTAGTAACTTCCTCGCCAGTTGCGTTTCCCCATGACCCGCGTTGAATGTGATGTGGGGGTCGTGCGTGGGGTGGTTGCAGCATGCTTGCGTCACATCATGGCGGATAATAAAGAGGCGGCTCACACCTTCCCCATAAAAGGAGGAAAACGCAGGGGCGCGACTCATTTACTAGGTGGACTCGGGTCGCGGCCTTCAAGGCGCCCGCGCCCCATGATCACGGGGTGGAAAACAGTCGCTTCACTTGTCTTCTCGATCCTGGCCTGCTCTCCACGTGTCCTCCATGCCTCAAGGATAGTAGGTGGTGAACACGGAGGGCACAGGCCTTCATGGCGAGGCGGGAAACCAGGTCGTCGCTGATTGGAGCAGCAGGTCGGTCCCGATTCCCTGCGCCCCTGGCGGCCGTATTGGTTAAGTGGGCCGGCCGAGCCCCGGCCCCGCCCCTACATAAGATGGGGAGGGGGATGGCACCCTTCTATCCTTCAATATCCATCTCCTTCCATCTTGACTCCTTCCTTCCCTTCGCTATGGCGAGAGGGCGCGCTGGCGCTTCGATGGCACCAACGAGGGTCTCTACTCGACAGTGTACCCCTCCTTCCCAAGAGCTCGTGGCAGCGGAGCCAGCCGCAAGAGGAAGAGGGAGGGTGTGAGGCCAAGGTCGCCATGGTGCTCGGGGGAGAGGAGGACGGGGCGGTGCACCAGCCTCGCCTCCGCCAGCGGCTCCTCTCCCAATGGAGGGCCATGTCGGAGACCAACCCCGCGAATTCTTCATCAGGTTGCACAAGCCAGTGCGCGGTCGCCTTCATCTCCCCACTCCGTTCACTCGGGAGATGGAGCTCGACCCGCCACAAGCTTTGAGGCTGTATATGACGGGCTGCGGGAATGGTAGCATGCGGGTCGATGTCGACTTCCCTGCCCCCCATGTTATGTATCTCCGCCGTGGATGGAAAACCTTCACTCGTGCCCATAGCTTGTCAGAGAGGCTCGTCCTCCACTTCAAATTGATGGAGGACGGCCTGCTCTCTGTCAAGGTCTTTGGGCACTTGGGAACTCGCCTAAGGTGTTGCGTGGAGAGCTCCTCCGAAGACGAAACCTCCTCTTCGAGCGAGAGTGATGAGGAGGACAGCAACAACGACGACAAGGGCGTCAAGCGGGAGGACGTCAACTCCGACTCCAACTGACCGCACCACCCTCCTACCTTGGCCACGCGCCCTGCCGAGGGTCTTCCTCATCAAGCTCTCCATTGGTGCATTCCGCGTCGCCTCCTTTTTGCCTTCACCTGCCGCACCTGGGAGGAAAGGGGCATGAATGGGGATTACAGGGCACTTATCTTTCTTTTAAATTGTAGGCACTTGCCAAATCTTAATTTCTAGATAATGTAATCTATCGAGCCCATGCTTGTGTCTAGTAACCTCTGTTCTTGCATCAGCATGTTAATGAAAAAGTCTAGCCTTGCCGGGAACCCGTGCATGCGTACGTTCATGCAAAGGCGAAATGCCTCCTTAATGTAGATAAACGAGTCCCCCCGGCAAGCTGCCTTGCCAGCGCCCTCTACGCCTGCCGGAGAATCATATCTCCGGGGTTACAGACAAAGGGTCCAGCCCCCCGTCGACCTCCTTTTAGCACGGACTACTACGACCACTCGGACCGAAGCAGCGTTCGGGCCGGAAATGGGAGCATCCGAGTTTTTAAAGGAGAGTGGTGAGGTTTTCTAATGCACATGTCATAGGTTACGAACACAAATGGGCAAGAGATAAACTTTATCTGTTTGGTTTGCCGGGGATCGCCGTGTCGGGTGGTCTTCTCAACTTCTTGCCGAAGTTGGGTCCTTAGCGGGATCGCGCGTTCTCGCCGTGGCTGGAAATAAGAGAGGGCAAGGGCATGGAACCTTGGCGGTCCACTAGTACTTGTTGGAATCAAAAAGAAGTACAATATCCTGGACAAGCATGCATATACGTATATACATAAACATGGAAATCAATAGGAAACTATACATACCAAGGGATTTCTTTCCCTGACTGCACACAGGGTCTACGCTTGGCTCTGTACATAGGGTTACATGCCTTGCCGGCAAAGCTAGTACAAAATTGGGGTTGCCGGGGCTCCCGGCAACTGCGCCTTCGGGGTAAAACTTGCGAAGATGTTCGATATTCCAGGAGTTGCTCACCGGAATGCCATCTTAGGTCTCCAGGCGGACTGCGCCGGGCCTGGTGACTCATATTACCCGATAAGGGCCCTCCCACTTCGGTGTCAACTTGTTTGAATTCTTGGCGGATTGGATTAGCCGAAGAACAAGGTCGCCTTCCTCAAGGCTTCGTGCGTGAACCTTGCGGCTATGGTGGCGGCGCAAGGCTTGCTGATGGCGAGCGGCTCGCACAACAACCCGAAGACGATCTTCTTCGAGGAGCGTCACATCATCTTGGTGCAACTGCTCTTGCTCAAGCTCATCATAAGCGAGCACTCGAGGTGACCCGTATATGAGTTCCACAGGGAGGACTGCTTCTGGCCCGTATACCAGGGCAAAGGGTGTCTAGCCAGTGGCTCGATTTGGTGTCGTCATGATTAACCAAAGAACCATCGGCAATTCATCAATCCAGCGCCTTCTGCACTTGTGCAGCTTGTCAAAAGTTCTGGTCTTGAGGTCTCGCAGCACTTCTACATTCGCCCTCTCAGCCTGGACATTACTTCTGGGATGAGCAACAGAAGCAAAATAGACCTTGCTGCCGAGGTCTTGAATGTACTGCATGAAGGTGCGGCTCGTGAACTGCATGCCGTTGTCGGTGATGACTCTGTTCGGCACACCAAAACGGCAGACTAGTCCCTTGAAGAACTTGATGGCTGACTGTGTTGTCACCTTTCTCACTGGTTCCACTTCCAGCCACTTTGTGAACTTGTCGATCACGATGTACAAGTACTCAAAGCCCCCAACAGCGCAGGGAAAGAGGCCCAGTATGTCGAGCCCCCAGACCGAAAATGTCCAGGAAACAGGGATTGTCTGAAGAGCTTGGGCTGGTTGATGAAGATTCTTTGAATGGAACTGGCACGCTTCACACTTGGTTACTAGGGCAGTTGCATCCTAGAGGGCGGTGGGCCAGAAGAAGCCTTGCCGGAATGCTTTGCCGGCAAGGGCTCTCAACCCTATGTGGGAGCCACACATGCCTCCATGTATCTCTACCAACAGCCTCAGTCCATATTCCCGAGGAATGCACTTCAACTTCAGGTCGTTCGGTCTCCTTTTGTATAGGGCATCATTCACAAACTTGTACATGCTGGACCGACGGGCTACTTTCTCTGCTTCTTCTTGTTCCCCAGGAAGCTCCCCTGTTTGGAGGAAATGGACGGTGTGCTGTGCCCATTGAGGGAGTCCTGGATTAGGGGGTCATCGGACAGCCGGACTATATGCTTATGCCGGACTGTTGGACTATGAAGATACAAGATTGAAGACTTCGTCCCGTGTCCGGGTGGGACCCTCCTTTGCGTGGAAGGCAAGCTTGGCAATTCGGATATGTAGATTCCTTTCTCTGTAACCGACTCTGTGTAACCCTAGCCCCCTCCAATGTCTATATAAACTGGAGGGTTTAGTCCGTAGGACAACAACAATCATAACCATAGGCTAGCTTCTAGGGTTTAGCCTCTACCATCTCGTGGTAGATCAACTCTTGTAATACTCATATCATCAATATCAATCAAGTAGGAAGTAGGGTATTCCCTCCATAGAGAGGGCCCGAACCTGGGTAAACATTGTGTCCCCCGCCTCCTGTTACCATTAGCCTTAGACGCACAGTTCAGGACCCCCTACCCAAGATCCGCCGGTTTTGACACCGACATTGGTGCTTTCATTGAGAGTTCCACTGTGACGTCGAAAAAAGGTTTGATGGCTCGCCTTGTGTCACATCCTAGTTCTGGTCTGCTCTGGGTTAGCTAGTCTTGTGCTACATCATGTTTAAATTTCTCTTAAATTTGAAATGGGGATGTTCAAACCCTAGCATCAAAAGGAATTCAAATAGGTTCAACCAAAATATTTTTCAATGATTTCAAAATGCCCTTGAAAAATGTTCATCATTTCTGGATCAAGGTGGAAGCATCTACCAAAAATGGTTCACATTTTTGCAGGACATATTTGGACTTTGAAGTAATTCAAACATAATTGAATTGGAGCCGTTTAAATGCTACATATATTTTAGATGGTCCAAATATTCTGAAGTTATTTGTGGAGCCCTGAAGTAATTCAGTTAACCTCCAAAATAATTTTCAGAATTATCTAAAATGATTTAGTTCCTAAACTAAATCAGAACAAAGAAAACAAAATAGAAAAAGAAAAACAGGAAAAGGAAAAGGCTTACCTAGCCTTACCTGTAGCCCAACCAGGCAAAGCTGGCCCGACCCACTGGCCGTGCCAGTCACCACCAACCTCTCGCCAGAAGGATGAGAGGGGTGTAGCCGCCACGCGCTGGCACGCGCCCAAGCCACCTCCTGCTTCCGCCGACGCTGGGGGCTGGCTGGAGACGCCACGCACCCCCCCGACCCCCTCTGGCCTGTCCACTCCTCCTCTCCCCTCCTCTGCCTCTCTCGCACGCAGCCACCGAACGCCATCTCCGCCGCGCTCGCTGCCACCGCGGCCACCGGCCACCCCACGCCTTGCCTACGCGCCAAGAAGCTCCGCCTCGTCCCCCTCTTCCTCCTCGATGAGCCATTCATCGCTGGAAGAAGTGGAGCCTCGCCATCGAGCTTGACCCTGCCGCCTCTGCACCAAGATCGCCGGCGACCATACGCCGTCCCCGACGCCTCCCCGAGCCGTCTGAGCTTCTCTGCGTGACCGCTGTGAGCTTTCGCTCCGAACCCCTCTCTTCCTCGCCTCGTTTGCTCCATGTAGCCCTCATTCTCACCGGAGCCAATAGCTCCTCGCCACCGGCCATGTTGCCGCCGTCGTTTTAGCCGCTGAGGCTCGCGTCCGTTCGCGTCATCATGCTTAGAATACTTCCATAAGCCCGAAACACCCAGCCTCTCGTCCTGCCGTGCCTTGCAGTGCCGCTCCCATCGTTTCCCGAACTCTGGACGCTGCCAAAGCTTGTCGCCGGCATGATTCCGGCGACCCCCGCTTCCAAGTCCGCCTCCTCTGGATGCGGGCGAGCAGGAGCTCCTCGCACATGCCCTCGACACGTCCAGCCAATGCCGCAGCGCGATTCCGGCGCGTCTCCGCCGCGTCGGAAGGTCGCCGGCGGCATCTTCCCGGCTGTGCGGATGTGGCTGGCTTAGTTAGCCACTAATCACTGTCCCGTAACACTGACAGAGGGGCCCGCATGCTAATTAAACCCGGGCAGTTTTAGTTTAGGTTTAGTTAATTGGTTTAGCCGCTGTGCAGCTGACATATGGGTCCCACACATCAGGTTTGACCCTGGCTAACCGTGTTGACCTGATGATGTCAGCCTGAGGTAGTGCTGATGCAGTAAACGTTTCTGGAGTTTAAAATAAATCAGAAATGATTTATTTATCTCAGAAATTACTCAAAACTTAAAAAATTCATAGTAATTCAACAGTAACTCCAAATGAAATAAATTATATATGAAAAATGGTCAGAAAAATCCAATCTATCCATCTTTACTTGTTTCACGCATGTTAGAACAACTTATGGCTACTGTTTAGGACAAATGGTATGAATGGCATTTAAATAACCACATGTGGTGTTTGAATTTGAATCTTGGATTCAAACCAACTCCATTTAACCTACTGCTAGATGCATTAGCTCAAATCACAGCATATTGCCATGTAATGATCATGCATCATATTGTGCATTGCATTGATTGTGCTTCTTCCTTGTTTGTCGGTGTTTGTCCCCTCTCGATAGACGTGGTTCCGATGATGTGATCAATGACACCAATGAAGAGCTATACTATCTTCAGAAGTGCCAGACAAGCAAAACCCCCTTGTTCATTCCGATACAATCCTACTCTCTCACTCCTGCTCTCTTTTACTGCATTAGGACAACAACAATTCATCTGTTACTTGCTGCGGTAGCTGAACCCCTTTATCCTCTGCATGACCTGTCATTGCCACAGTAAATAGATGAAACCCACTAGCATGAGTAGGAGTTGTTTGAGCCCTGTTGTGCCTACTCATTCATGCTTGTTTGTCATGCCTGCTACTGCTTAGAGTTCAGTCAGGTCTGATTCATCGGGGATGAATCGAAGGTATGTAAACATGTCCTACTGTGTGTGAGCTAAATGTGTGAACACGATTTGGTAAAGGTAGCGGTGAGAGGTCATGTAGGAGTACATGGTGGGTTGTCTCATTGAAACCGTCCTCAGGAACTGAGTTCTGTGTTTGTGATCCATGAACAGTTACTACCACACATTGGGTTCCGGTAACTCGGCCCCTCTCGACTTATTAATCAACCTGATCTCTGTCCAGGAGTTGCAACTAGTTTCTGGTGTTTGTAGGTAGTGTTAGTAGTCTACCAAGTGGCACCCGGTATAGGTGGGCTTGGGACAGACTAGGCACCGTGGCACGGTGTACCAAGCGTAGATCCACTCGTCGAGGTGGGCTTGGGAACCCTGCTCACATCGTTTGGGGCCGTGACCGACACCCCGGCCGGATCTCCTTGCGGATGGAACCAGAATAGGCGATAAACCTGGACGAGAGACTTGTGTGGTTAGTGAGGTCGTGGCCGACTCCCTCGCCAGGCTTCCGCTTGAAGGTTGCCGAGATACACGAGGTGTACATGGCGGTAAGTGGCGAGAGCGTGTGTGAACAAGTACACCCCTGCAGGGTTAACATCATCTATTCGAATAGCCGTGTCCGCGGTAAAGGACTTCTGGGTTGCCTGTACAGTTCATAGATAACTTGAAGTGGATACCCTAAAATGCGCAAGATAAGCGTGAGTGCTATGGATGGCGTTCTTGTAGGGAGACGGGAGCGGATCCATAGTGGTGTATCGATTGGTGAATATGTGGACTCATGTGCGCCACCTCAAAAGAGTTACTTGCAGTCATAGTTTAGGATAGCCACCGAGCCAAAGCTGGCTTGCTCCAGTCAAACTCCACCACCCCCCTTTGTTGATAATGAGGCATGTGTAGATAGCTCTGATGTAAGTCTTGCTGGGTAAATTTGTACTCACGTTTGCCTATTTTATGTTTTTGCAGAGAGACTTCAGTCTCATTAGTAGTTCCGCGTGGACTTCGACGTTTAGCTTGTTACCTAAGCTACGATCTTGTGCCCTCGGCAGGATCTGGTAGATAGTCAGGCTTCTCAGCCTTTTAATTTGTAGATGTCTGTACTTAGACATGTTAAGCTTCCGTTAGCGCTTTGACTTGTATGCTCTGAATGTTGGGTCACGAGACCCATGTTTGTAATATCTCACTCCTCGGAGCCTATTGAATAAAATACTTGAGTTGTAGAGTCATGTTGTGATGCCATGTTGTATTTGCACATATCGAGCATATTGTGTGTATGTTATTGAAATGCTTGGTATGTGTGGGATCTGACTATCTAGTTGTTTATCCTTGGTAGCCTCTCTTACCGGGAAATGTCTCCTAGTGCTTCCACTGAGCCCTGGTAGCTTGCTACTGCTCCGGAACACTTAGGCTGGCCGGCATGTGTCGTTCTTCGTTCCTGTGTCTGTCCCTTCGGGGAAATGTCACGCGGTGTCTACCGGAGTCCTGTTAGCCTGCTACAGCCCGGTTTACCGGAGTCCTGCTAGCCCAGTTGCTACAGCCCGTATTCACTCGCTAATGACCGACACGTTCGTTGTTGGGTCATGTATGCCTGTCCCTGTAAGATAGTGCCACTTTGGGTTTACGACTAGCCATGTCAGCCCGGGTTCTTTGTCATATGGATGCTAGCGACACTATCATATATGTGAGCCAAAAGGCGCAAACGGTCCCGGGCCTGGTAAGGCGACACCCGTGGGAATACCGTGCGTGAGGCTGCAAAGTGATATGAGGTGTTACATGCTAGATCAGTGTGGCATGGGATCGGGGTCCTGACACCTTGTTATCAAGGACAACATCACCTCTGGGGAGCCCTGGCTTTAGGGCAAACCCTTCGACTAGGCAGCTTCGTCATGACCACCCGTTCGGCCGCCGTGCCGACGATGACTTCTCGGGTAATCAAAAATAGCCTCCTCGTCAGCTCGGAATACGCCGAGCAGATAGATCCAATGGAACTTTCAACCTTGAACGAGCTCTTGGATCGCATCGCCGCCTTGGGAGTCGATACAGACTATGATCGGATTGGGCTTAAACCCGATCAGAGAGAGATTAAATCTCCTCAAGTCACCCATCAGATAGTGGTGGTGGAGGAGCAATGCAGCGATTCTTCCTCTATCTTGAGGACGAACTATGTCCGGATTCCCGAGCTCTCTGAGCTGGATACCCGTTTGCAGGAGGACATGACCCAAACTCCGAACTTAGAATCGGATAGCGGGCCAGAAAAACTGGGAAACATCTCGGAACCCAAACTGCCAAGTTCGGAAGTTCCTCTGCCCCTAGGTCTCAGATCGGGTTAGGGTTCGGACTTAAATCCACCCACCAACCTAGATACAAGCGATCTTTCCCACATTATACAACAATCCCAAGAGACAGTACATCACTTTTGGGCCAGATTCCTCCTTGTAATGAGCAAGGTCAAGGATTGTCGCGAGGAAGACGCAATCTCATTCTTTTGAAAAAATTGCACGGACAAGGGAATCCTCAATGCCATAAGTCGCTGTGAAATATCACACTTCGCTGACTTGGCGGCCATAGTACAGAAGTACTATGCGATGGAAAGGTCCTGGAAAACCCAGGCAAAATTCTGGGATCCTCCGGCTCTTACTAAACCCCTCGTCCGAACTAAAAGGGTGCACTCTCGCAAGTCACCCGACCCAATTACAAAGAAACCAAAGCCCACTATAGGGCGTGGAACTGTATTGGAGGGATGGCTCAATGGGCCATGCAAAATTCACACCACACCGGATACCATACCAATACATAGCCTTAGAGCATGTTGGATACTTTGGCAGGTGGCCAAGAGCGGCGAGGATCTCCTCATTAACAATGCCGCAGAGCATCATGCCGCTGAAAACAACAATACAGTATTGACAGTCTTCGAGACTTTTGCCTCAAACAACAGGCGCAAGAGAGCACTCCGCGGCCTCGCCGAAGTCTGCCATGTTGCAGCAATAAATCCATGGAACGACACGGCCATTACCTTCAATGCCAGTGACGAACCTCAATTCTGAATAGTCCGAGCACCAGCTGCTTTGGTCCTTAGTCCAATTGTGGACGGCTTCCGGCTTACTAAAGTGCTCATGGATGGTGGCAGCGGATTAAACCTCATCTACGAGGAAATTCTCAACAAAATGGAAGTAGACAAGAGCCGCATTGAGCAAAGCAGCACGACCTTCAGAGGAATTATCCCTAGTCGGGAGGCACGATGTGCGGGAAAAATCACACTCGATGTGGTATTCGACATGCGAGAATTATAGGTCCAAAGAGATAACATTCCAAGTGCCCCGTTCAATAGCAGATACCACACCCTTTTAGGGTGGGACACATTCGCGAGCTTCCAAGCTATACCCCATTACGGGTACATGAAGCTCAAGATGCCCGGGCCCAACGGAATCATCACTCTAGTCAGTCATCCGGACGTAGCACTCCACGCCGAAAATAAAACCGTCGCCCTGGCCCTGTAGGCATTACCCGAAGCCCTCGAGGCCGAAGAACTAACTGTGCTGCGCTCCACAGTGGACAGGGACGATGTGATACTCGACAAACGATCCAAGTCCACCTCTTTCAAACCAGCGGACGAAATAGTCAAATTCCAAGTCCACCCAATGGACTCTACAGAAACAGCATCCATCGGGGCATAGCTGAACCCCACAATAGACGCCGTGCTGCGGGCGTTCTTACGCGAGAATTGGGACATCTTTGCCTGGCACCCTTCAGACATGCTAGGGATCCCACGTAGGCTGGCCGAGCATAGCCTAAACATATTGAAGGGATACAAGCCGGTCAAGCAGATTCTACGACGCTTTTTAGAGCCCAAACGACAAGCTATGGGAGAGGAGCTAGCCAAGTTACTCGAAGCCGGATTCATCAGAGAAATAAAACACCCGGATTGGCTAGCAAACCTGGTGATGGTACCAAAGAAGGATAAATCCTGGCGCCTCTGTGTCGATTTCAAGGACCTCAATAAGGCTTGCCCCAAGGATCCCTTCCCTCTCCCCCGCATCGATCAAGTCATCGATGCTACCGCAGGACATGACTCATTGTGCTTCCTCGACGCATACTACGGATACCATCAAATCAAGATGGCGGAATCCGATCAAGCCGCAACGGCATTCATCACTCCATACGGCCCTTTCTATTTCAACACCATGCCTTTTGGGCTCAAAAACGCCGGTGCAACCTACCAACGCATGATTCAGACATGCCTGGAAAAACAAATCGGCAAAATAGTCACTACTAGGGAAAAGCCTATACACAGAATCTTACCAGCAGCGCTCTTCAAAATACCACGCTACTGCTACTTAGCAGCAGTGCGTGTCGTGAAAACGCGCTGCTGACAGGAAAATAGCAGTATCGCGTCCACCGCATACATCGCTACTGCTATAGTTGCCATGACCTCGCCCCCCCGCTAGTTATAGCAGTAGCGCACTATACTAAACAACGCTACTGCTATTCAGATTAGCTGTAGCGCGTTTTGGCAAACGCGGTACAACTATCCCTACCTTATCCCCACGCGCACGACCGGCCCTCTCACTCACACTCTCACTCTCGGCCGCCTAACTGTCCTCGTGCGTCGCCGCCGCCGCCGCCTTCGTCCGTCCGCCGCCGAGGTACTCCCCTCCTTTCGTCCCTCCTCCCTCCTCCTCGCACATCCTCCCTCCGCCTGCGGACGCCCCTCCCTCCTCCGCCGCCGCCCTCCTCCCTCCACCTGCGGCCGCCCCTACTCCCTCCTCCTCCGGCAGCCCTCCTCCCACCGCCCTCGACCACGCCGCCCCTAGCTACCTCTCCGTCGCCCCCCACCCCCTGCCACTAGTTAGTACTAGATTTAGTAGTAGTAGGTGTTAATTTAGGGTTAGCTAGTACTAGATGTTGCTTAGTTAGTACTAGAGTTTTAGTAGTAGTAGTGGTAGTTGAACTACTTTAGTTGTAGTTGAACTAGTTTAGTAAGTAAATTAATAAACTAGTTGAACTAGTTGAATTAATAGAACTAATGTATTTTTAGTAAGATAATTAATATAACTAGTTGAACTATATTTTTAGAAAGAACTAGTTTTTTTCTATTTATAGTAAGTTTATATTTAGTAAGAACTAGTTGAATTAATAAAACTAGTTGAACATGTCATATTTGTTGTTATTTTTTAGTTTAAGCAATTATTCGGGATGTATTAGTGATAACTTATATGGTTTCAGGTGACCACCGTCGTCCCCGTCACCGACCCCCTCCGACATCCCTGCCGTCGTCCCAGTCACTGACCCCCTCCGACATCGAGGTGAGACCAGCCAAATATCCTTGTATATCTTGTGTTGTTGCTCAAATAGGATATGTGGTTTCCCAAGTGGCCGTTCATGTTCAGTTTACATCTCCGAGTGGCCTATGTTTTGCCGGAGTGTTGATTAATTTCCGTTCCGGCAAATTTCAGGCGCTCGATGTGTCCTTTTTTAGCAAAGGTCATGCCGGATTTTGTCGTGAATTCTGGCATGACTTGCGCTAGAATATGTACAAGTTTAATCTTTGAATTATGATTGTAGGAAATGTTGTACTCGGATGATGACGGTCTCCCGGGGGAGTGTAGCTGGTGCCACGACGATCGAGGTATGTGCGACAGGTTCGTTCGGCTAGATGAAGATCGGCGCTTCAGCATTAAGCTCAAGGAGACCTTCGATTGTGAAACGGTACGCAACAACGACAAGTGTTTTTTTCGTAATTAAGCATGACTTCAACTATTTCAACGTCTAATTTTCATATTTTACAATTCAACTAGCTTATCCCATGCCATGCAAGACGCTATGTCTTGGAGAGGATGGGTTTTGAAGACCATGAAAATTTCGAAACAAAGAAAATACACCTAAGGACCCATCATGATACGGATTTTGAAGTAAATCTGTGCAATGCTCAGAGCGTAACCCATTTTGGTTGCCAAAATTGGGAAGCACTTTGCAAAATGTATGGTTTTTATGAGGGTCTGATTGTCGCCATGGATCTTGGTGATCCTGACAGCGAGGAAGACAATATGGACATTTGGGTCCTTGTTGATACGCTTCCGATTGTACCGCTATGTGAGTTTCTCAAACATAATTATTAACTAATTTATATTGTTTATTTCAAAATAGTTGATAGCTTATTTCCATTGACAGCTTATTTTGATTCTTCAAAGACTATGCGGAAGATGGTAGATAAAACCCACTACACCGATGGCACCGAATTAACGTATAAGGAGAAAAATCATCTGATCGCATTTTGTACTCTTCTTGAGAATTACTATGACTATTATCGAACTCCTCCAAATTATGGTGAATATGTGCCACTAGTGCATGTGTTGAACCATGATAACTTCTTTGGAGATACCCTGGTAAGATTTTTTACTATTACGACATTCGTGCATCTTTTGCATACTTCTAAAACTAGTACATCATTGCTAACTACGAAGTTATTATTATGTTTTTCAACAGAAACTCCCGATGGATTGTGTGCCTCATCTGATGTCTCTGCATGGTCGCCTCTCAGTTCTGAACATACTGCCAGGTAAATCTACGGAGCTCACCTGTGCATATCGGATTTCTAAAACCCGTGAACACATGATCATCAAAGAATGGAAGAAATGTATGGACATTCGCAAGGAGGTTCTTGGAAGTAACATTCAGTGAAAGGAAAGAATTGGAGACAGGCTAATCTCCATTCTCCATAATGGAGAGTCAGGGGCTATCTTGTTTTTTGCTATTTTACCTTAGAAAATGTAGTAGGTCTTAATCGAATGTAATAGGTCCTATGAGGTACAATATGTTTATTATGTGGTAATGTGTTAGAGTTGATAATGATGATCTTGAGGAGGTGTTATGTGATGTCAATGATGAAAACGATGATCTTGAGTAGGTGTTATATGACAATGATGTATTATGATGATAAGTTGCTAATGATATGATGATGATGATGATGATATTATTATATCATTGGGTGAAAGAACCGCGGATTAGTTTCAAGCGGATGGACATCCACTTGAAACTAGTCCACGGTTCTTTCACCCCATGATGTAATAACTCATTATGATGTAAAAACAATCTCTAAATTCCTGTTGTATGAAAATTTGTGTAAAGGTGTATGAATACAACATGAAAAAGAAAAGAAATAAAATACTAAATAATAGTAGTAGCGTGGGAGAGGAGAAGCGCTACTACTAATTACCAGTAGCGATGTTCTGAAGAAGCGCTGCTACTAAGTCAGTTTAGCAGTAGCGTGGGTCCAGACGCGCTATTGCTAAGCATTAGCTATAGCGCCTTATCAGTAGCGCTCCTGTCCGCGCTACTGATAGGCCCAAAACCCGCGCTGCTGCTAGGCTTTTCCCTAGTAGTGAGTTGAGGCATACGTGGACAATGTGGTCATTGATAACCCACAAGTATAGGGGATCACAACAGTTTTTGATAAGTAAGAGTGTCGAACCCAACGAGGAGCTAAAGGTAGAATAAATATTCCCTCAAGTTCTATCAACCACCGATACAACTCTACGCGCGCTTGATGTTCGCTTTACCTAGAACAAGTATGAAACTAGAAGTACTTTGTAGGTGCTTTTGGATAGGTTTGCAAGATAATAAAGAACACGTAAATAAAAACTAGGGGCTGTTTAGATAAAGAACAAATAAAGTAAATATAGCGAGTGTGGAAAAGTGGTGGTAGGAGTTGTGGAATTGTCCCTAGGCAACTGACTATGTTACTAGACCGGTAATCACTATTGCAATTCTATTTGAGGGAGAGGCATAAGCTAACATACTTTCTCTACTTGGATCATATGCACTTATGATTGGAACTCTAGCAAGCATCTGCAACTACTAAAGATTCATTAAGGTAAAACCCAACCATAGCATTAAAGTATCAAATCCCTTTATCCCATAAGCAAACAACCTACTTACTCGGGTCTGTGCTTCTGTCACTCACGCCACCCACCATAAGCAAATCATAAACATATTGCAAACCCTACAGCGGAAATCCCTCACACTTGCGCGACACGGAGGGCACAATAGGACAGCACCAATAATAAAACATGCAACTCAAACCAATCATAGCAATTCATCAATCAGCGATAGGACAATAGGAATCTACTCAGACATCATAGGATGGCAACACATCATTGGATAATAATATGAAGCATAAAGAACCATGTTCAAGTAGAGGGTACAGAGGGATGCGGGAGAGTGGACCGCTGTAGATAGAAGGGGGAAGGTGATGGAGATGTTGGTTAAGATGACGATGGTGTTGGTGAAGATCGCGGTGATGATGATGGCCCCCGGCGGCGTTCCGGCGCCACCGGAAGCAAGGGGGAGAGAGCCCCCCATCTTATTCTTCTTCCTTGACCTCCTCGCTAGATGGCAGGAGGGTTTCCCCTCTGGTCCTTGGCTCCCATGGCTTGGGAGGAGCGAGAGCCTCTCCGAGATTGGATCTATCTCTCTGTTTCTGCGTTCTCTGCGTTTCCAGATTCTACCCCTTCACCGTTTCCTTTATATCTGGAGATCCGTAACTCCGATTGGGGTGAATCTTTTGCTCAGATCTTCCTTGTAAAATTAGCTTTCTTGCGCCAGAAGGAGAGCATCAACCAGCTTACGGGTGGACCACGAGGGTCAGGGGCACGCCTGGGCGGGTAGGGCGCGCCCCCTACCTCGTGCCCACCTCGGATACCGTTTCGCGTTGATTTTACTTCCCAAAAATCATAAATATTCCAAAAAAATCTCCGGCCGTTTTTCCCCGTTTGGACTCTGTTTGATATTGGGTTTCGGCGAAACAAAAAACATGCAATAGACAGGAACTGGCACTGGGCACTGAATCAATATGTTAGTCCCAAAAATAATATAAAAAGTTGCCAAAAAGTATATGAAAGTGAATAATATTGGCATGGAACAATCAAAAATTATAGATACGACGGAGACGTATCAGCATCCCCAAGCTTAATTCCTGCTCGTCCTCGAGTAAGTAAATGATAAAAAAGAATAATTTTTTATGTGGAATGCTACCTAGCATAATCTTGATCATATGTATAATCGTGGCATGAATATTAAGACACAAGTGATTCAAAGCAATAGTCTATCATTTGACATAAAAACAATAATACTTCGAGCGTACCAATAAAGCAATCATGTCTTTTCAAAACAACAAGGCAAAAACAAGCTTATCCCTACAAAAATCATACAGTTTGGCCATGCTCATTTTCGTCACACAAAATGCCCCCATCATGCACAACCCCAATGACAAGCCAAGCAATTGGTTCATACTTTTTAACGCGCTTCAGCTTTTTCAACCCTCATGCAATACATGAGCGCAAGCCATGGATATAGCACTATAGGTGGAATAGAATATAATGATGGATGTTATGTGGAGAAGACAAAAAAGGAGAGGTCTCACATCTACGCGGCTAATCAACGGGCTATGCATATGCCCATCCATTGATGTCAATGCGAGGAGTAGGGCTGGCCATGCAACGGATGCACTAAGAGCTATAAGTGTATGAAAGCTCAACAAAAGAAACTAAGTGGGTGTGCATCCAACTTGCTTGCTCATGAAGACCTACGGCATTTGAGGAAGCCCATCGTTGGAATATACAAGCCAAGTTCTATAATGAAAAATTCCCACTAGTATATGAAAGTGACAACATAGGAGACAATCTATATGAAGAACATGGTGCTACTTTGAAGCACAAGATATGAGGCTCACTACATGAATAACATGGTGCTACTTTGAAGCACAAGTGTGGAAAAAGAGATAGTAACATTGCACCTTTTCTTTCTTTTTTTGGTGGGCTTCTTTAGCCCCATTTTTTATTTAGGCTTCTTTGGCCTTTCCGGTTTTTTTGGGCAATGTTCTAATGATAATCATCACACTTTTATTTACTTACAACTCGATATACAACTCGATACTGGAACAAAGATATGACTCTATATGAATGCTTCCGGCAGTGTACCGGGATGTGCAATGATCTAGCGTAGCAATGACATCAAAAAACGGACAAGCCATGAAAACATCATGCTAGCTATCTTACGATCATGCAAAGCAATACGACAATGAATGCTCAAGTCATGTATATGATGATGATGGAAGTTGCATGGCAATATATCTCGGAATGGCTATGGAAATGCCATGATAGGTAGGTATGGTGGCTATTTTGAGGAAGATATAATGAGGCTTATGTGTGATAGAGCATATCGTATCACGGGGTTTGAATGCACCAGCAAAGTTTGCACCACTCTCGAGGTGAGAAAGGGCAATGCACGGTACCGAAGAGGCTAGCAAAGGCGGAAAGGTGAGAGTGCGTATAATCCATGGACTCACATTAGTCATAAAGAACTCATATACTTATTGCAAAAGTTTATTAGCCCTCGAAGCAAAGTACTACTACGCATGCCCCTAGGGGGATAGATTGGTAGGAAAAGACCATCGCTCGTCCCCGACCGCCACTCATAAGGAAGACAATCAAAGAAACACCCCATGCTTCAAATTTGTCACACAACGGTTACCATACATGCATGCTACGGGACTTGCAAACCTCAACACAAGTGTCTCTACAATCCACAACCACCCACTAGCATAACTCTAATATCACCATCTTTATATCGCAAAACTATTGCAAGGAATCAAACATATCATATTCAGCGATCTACAAGTTTATGTAGGATTTTATGACTAACCATGTGAATGACCAATTCCTGTCATCTCTCTAAATAGATATAAGTGAAGCAAGAGAGTTTAATTCTTTCTACAAAAGATATGACAACGCTCTAACAAGTATAAGTGAAGCAAAAGAGCATTCTACAAATGGCGGTTTTCTGTGTGAAGAGAAACAGGCAATCCAACTTCAAATGATATAAGTGAAGCATATGAAGCATTCTATAAAGCCACACTCAAAAGATTTAAGTGAAGTGCAATGAGCATTCTATAAATCAACCAAGGAAAATCTCATACCAGCATGGTGCATAAAAGAAAAATAAAAACCTAATTGCAAAAGACGGTCCAAGACTTGCACATAATGCATGAACGAAACGAATCCGAAACATGCCGATACTTGTTGAAGAAAGAGGGGATGCCTCCCCAGCATCCCCAAGCTTAGACACTTGAGTCTCCTTGAATATTTACTTGGGGTGCCTCGGGCATCCCCAAGCTTGAGCTCTTGCCTCTCTTCCTTCTTCTCACATCGAAACATCCTCGATTAGACACTACATCCACACAAAACTTCAACAGAAAACTTGGTAAGATCCGTTAGTATAATAAAGCAAATCACCACTCTAAGTACTGTTGCAAACCAATTCATATTTTGTTTTTGCATTGTGTGTACTGTAATATAACTTTTCCATGGCTTAATCCACTGATATAAATTGATAGATTCATCAAAACAAGCAAACTATGCATCAAAAACATAATCTGTCAAAAACAGAACAGTCTGAAGCAATCTGAACATCCACCATACTTCTGGTACCCCAAAAATTCTACCAAAACTAGGAAAAATAAAAAGTTGTATACAAATACAGTGCAAAATAAATCATAACCAATTGACATTCCAGTTAAAAATGTAAAATCGTGCACTACAGCCAAAGTTTCTGTCCAGCACCGTACAAACCAACAAGCATTGTAAACATCCTAAAGGCAAACCTTGGCACATTATTTTTATAATACAATGGAATTGTACAAGGGGATAATTATTTTTGTTGAAAAGTCTCTGTAATAAAGATTCACAAAGTTTCCGAGAGCATGAACAAAGTTCAAGGAGCTCTCCCACTTCATCAATGCTTGTCTTTCTTACTTTCACTTTCCTTTTTGAAAAGTTTTTAGGTTCCCCTCTTTTTTTTGTTTTCTAAACTATAAGAAAGCACCCAACAGAAATAAATGACTCTCTAAAACTTCCGGGTTGTCTCCCTGGCAGCGCTTTCTTTAAAGCCATTAAGCTAGGCATTTAGTGCTCAAGTAATGAATCCACCCGGATCCCAAGGTATATCAAAGCCAATTTTAATTAACAATGATTTGTAGTTTAGTAGTGAGCACAAAGTAACATAAATCATCTAATGACGAAGTCTAACTCTCTTCCTATGCATCGGCATGTCATAAAAGAACAATTCATGCACACCAAGTAAAGGCCAATGCATAGTATAAGCAGATTCTTGCAATTTCATAGTATGGGAAACATAGAGAGGTGGAAAATAGTTCCTCTCTCATAATAATTGCAAGTAGGAGCAGCAAGAACATGCATAATATATTCATCAAAATCATCATGTGTAGTAGTAAAAGGCAACCCATCAATATAATCCTTAATAAGTGCAAGCTTCTCCAATATAGTGTAGTCGGGAGAATTCAAAAAGATAATAGGACTATCATGCTTGGGTGCAATAGCAATAATTTCATGTTTAACATAAGGAACTATAGCAAGTTCATCTCCATAAGCATAATTCATATTGGCATCTTGGCCATAAGCATAGCAAGCATCATCAAAAAGGGATATTTCAAAAGAATCATAGGGATCATAATAGTCATCATAGCAATCATCCTTTGGTAAGCACGAAGGGGAATTAAACAATGTATGAGTTGAAGAGTTACTCTCATTAGAAGGTGGGCACGGGTGATCAATCCGCTCTTCCTCCTCTTGTTCTTCGCTCTGCTCCTCATCTTTTTCATCCAATGAGCTCATAGTTTCATCAATTTCTTCTTCCATAGATTCCTACAAAATATTAACATCTTCTTGGACAGCGGAGACTTTCTTAATAAGTGCATTAATTTCATAATTGTATTTATAACTCTCATAGCAATATTTGAGGATAGCTAAATTTTCAGATCTATAAACAGCATCATCAAAATCCTCAAGCTCTTTACACATAGCTTCAATTTCATAAGCACCCATAAAAGCAACAAATTCTTCTATTTGTTCCACATCATAGTAATCATATATACCATTAGCATAAGAAGCTAAGGTTTCATTATCGTTAAATTTTCATGAAAAGGGGAGGTGTGGAGCCTCCATCCTAGAGCAACAAGTAATAAAATATCTCAAGCATAGATTCCAGGCATACCAACGCAACATAATAAATTGATCCCATAATAGTTTCCCTTTTTGTGTCGAGCAATAATCCCTAAAGTATTCACGTTGATCCAACATGTCTCCCATTATAAAGTTGAATGGGGTTTTCTCCGGATTATCAAAGTAGTACACAATATTTTTCGCATAATGAGAATCGAGGGTTTTAGGAGTTACCCCATCCTCATGAGTAGCAAGTACAGCTAATTTTTTTGGTATTTTGCGTTCCATATCCATAACTAAAGATAGAGAATAACTAATAACAGCAAATAAAAATTACTTAGTGATAAAGCAAACAAGCACACACGACAATATTCACCCCACGCTATGATTCCCCGGCAACGGCGCCAGAAAAAGGTCTTGATAAGCCACAAGTATAGGGGATCGCAACAGTTTTCGATAAGTAAGAGTGTCGAACCCAACGAGGAGCTAAAGGTAGAATAAATATTCCCTCAAGTTCTATCAACCACCAATACAACTCTACGCGCGCTTGACGTTCGCTTTACCTAGAACAAGTATGAAACTAGAAGTACTTTGTAGGTGCTTTTGGATAGGTTTGCAAGATAATAAAGAACACGTAAATAAAAACTAGGGGATGTTTAGATAAAGAACAAATAAAGTAAATATAGCGAGTGTGGAAAAGTGGTGGTAGGAGTTGTGGAATTGTCCCTAGGAAACTGACTATGTTACTAGACCGGTAATCACTATTGCAATTCTATTTGAGGGAGAGGCATAAGCTAACATAGTTTCTCTACTTGGATCATATGCACTTATGATTGGAACTCTAGCAAGCATCCGCAACTACTAAAGATTCATTAAGGTAAAACCCGACCATAGCATTAAAGTATCAAGTCCCCTTTATCCCATACGCAAACAACCTACTTACTCGGGTCTGTGCTTCTGTCACTCACGCCACCCACCATAAGCAAATCATAAACATATTGCAAACCCTACAGCAGGAATCCCTCATGCTTGCGCGACACGGAGGGCACAATAGGACAGCACCAATAATAAAACATGCAACTCAAACCAATCATAGCAATTCATCAATCAGCGATAGGACAATAGGAATCTACTCAGACATCATAGGATGGCAACACATCATTGGATAATAATATGAAGCATAAAGCACCATGTTCAAGTATAGGGTACAGCGGGATGCGGGAGAGTGGACCGCTGTAGATAGAAGGGGGAAGGTGATGGAGATGTTGGTGAAGATGACGGTGGTGTTGGTGAAGATCGCGGTGATGATGATGGCCCCCGGCGGCGTTCCGGCGCCACCGGAAGCAAGGGGGAGAGAGCCCCCCCCCCCTTCTTCTTCTTCCTTGACCTCCTCCCTAGATGGGAGGAGGGTTTCCCCTCTGGTACTTGGCTCCCATGGCTTGGGAGGGGTGAGAGCCCCTCCGAGATTGGATCTATCTCTCTGTTTCTGCGTTCTCTGCGTTTCCAGATTCTACCCCTTCACTGTTTCCTTTATATCTGGAGATCCGTAACTCCGATTGGGGTGAATCTTTCGCTCAGATCTTCCTTGTAAAATTAGCTTTCTTGCGCCAGAAGGAGAGCATCAACCACCTTACGGGTGGACCACGAGGGTCAGGGGCGCGCCTGGGGGGGTAGGGCGCGCCCCTACCTCGTGCCCACCTCGGATACCGTTTCGCGTTGATTTTACTTCCCAAAAATCATAAATATTCCAAAAAAATCTCTGGCCGTTTTTCTCGTTTGGACTCCATTTGATATTGGGTTTCTGCAAAACAAAAAACATGCAACAGACAGGAACTGGCACTGGGCACTGAATCAATATGTTAGTCCCAAAAATAATATAAAAAGTTGCCAAAAAGTATATGAAAGTGAATAGTATTGGCATGGAACAATCAAAAATTATAGATACGATGGAGACGTATCAGTCATCAAAACCAGACACGTCGAATCTTTGATAGACGACCTGAGGCTCAAGTCCGACAACCTCCGAACATATGACATCAAGCTCAATCCGGAAAAATGCGTTTTCGGCGTTCCCGCCAGAAAGCTCCTGGGCTTCATTGTTTCCAATTGAGGAATTGAGGCAAACCCGGCTAAAATCCGAGCTTTTTCACAGTTGGCTACCCCAATAGACCTCAAGCAAATCCAGAAATTAACTGGATGCGTGGCTGCTTTAAGCCGCTTTATCTCCCGATTGGGAGAAAGGACACTACCTCTTTATCACCTCCTTCGACGCACCGAACACTTAGAGTGGAAGGATGCGGCTACGACTGGATTGGAAGAAATAAGGCCTCTCTTGGCTAGCAACCCAATCCTGGCCGCAACAAACATTGGTGAACCTATGCTGTTATATATAGCTGCAACACATCAAGTTGTAAGCGAAGTGATCGTCGTCAAACGAGAGGAGGACGGACATAAGTTCCCACTTCAAAAGCCGGTGTACTACGTATCCACTGTCCTCACACCATGCAAGTCACGGTACCCACATTATCAAAAGATAGCATACACGGTGTTTATGGCATCCCGGAAATTACGACACTACTTTCAAGAGTGTTCAATCATGGTGGCCTCTGATGTACCACTTAACAATATAATAAATAACCGCGATGCCACGGGCCGGATTGCTAAATGGGCCATCGAGCTCCTCCTATTCGACATCATATATAAACCACGGCGAGCCATTAAGTCGCAAGTACTGGCTGACTTTGTCGCCGAATGGACAGAAGCTGAACTCTCTAAAGAGTACGGCGCATACTCCAATTGGATCATGCACTTTGATGGCTCTAAGATGCTGGCTGGTCTGGGAGCGGGCGTTGTCCTGACATTCCCCACCGAAGATACAGTCCAATACGTACTCCAAATACTATACACAGACTCCAATAATGCAGCCGAATATGAGGCTCTGTTGCACGGTCTTCAGATGGCAGTCTCCATGGGCATCCAACGCCTAGAAGTGCGTGGGGATTCAAACCTTGTAATATCACAAAAAAATGGAGACTTCAACGCCAAGGACCCGAAAATGGCGGCTTACCGCAATGCCGTCCTCAAGATGTTAGCTCGGTTCGAGGGGCTCAAATTTTATCATGTGGTCCAAGAAAACAATCAAGCGGTGGATATTCTTGCCCGCATCGGCGCTAAGCGCGACCCCGTCCCACCTAACATCTTCTTGGAAAGGCTGTTCAAGCCATCCATGGTGTGGCAAGGGGAGACCAACAATATTAGTCCGGATACGACCACAATCCCAGATACCGAACACACTGACATAATCAGAGGTTCCGCCACCGAAATAACACCTTCGGCCCACATAATCACGGCTGTCATCTCCCCATAGACCGAACCCTTCTTAGCCTACCTAAATAGGCAAGAACTCCCCGAGGAACTAAATGAGGCACGTTGCATTGTGCGGTGCTCTAAAGCCTACAAGGTCCATGAGGGAGAGCTTTACAAGAAAAGCGCTACCGGAGTACTTCAAAGATGTATCTCCGAATAGGAAGGATGGCAGCTATTGGCCGAAATACATGCTGGACTCGGTGGCCACCATGCCCCAGCTCGGGCCCTTGTAAGTAAGGCCTTCCAGACAGGTTTCTACTGGCCGACAGCCCGAGCAGACGCACAGGACCTCGTCCAACATTGCGTCGGTTGCCAGCTCTTCGCCAACCAAAGCCATATGCCACCTACCGCTCTCCAAACAATCCCCATAACTTGGCCCTTTGCGGTTTGGGGGCTCGATATGGTCGTACCCCCTTAAAGGAGGAAGCCATAAGAAAAAATACCTATTGGTCATGGTGGATAAATTCACCAAATGGATAGAGGCCAAACCAGTTAAAACGGTCGAATCCGGACTAGTGATAGACTTCATATCAGGGGTCGTACACTGTCACGGTGTCCCCGACAGCATCATCACCGATAATGGCTCCAACTTCACAACCGACGAGCTGAAAACTTGGTGCGGCAACATGGGTATTAAGCTCGATTATGCCTCCGTCTATCACCCGCAAAAAAACGGTCAAGTCGAACGAGCAAATGGTCTTCTTATGAGCGGCATCAAACCCAGACTAGTGCGATCCTTGAAGGAATCAGACACGCACTGGGTCGAGGAGCTTGACTCCGTACTATGGGGACTGCGGACCACGCCGAATCGCACTATAGGATACACACCATTCTTCATGGTGTATGGCGCAAAGGCGGTATTGCCCTGCGATATCATTCATGATTCACCTCGAGTGCGCATTTATGAAGAGAGAGAAGCCAAGCTTGATCGGCAGGACAGTTTAGATGCCCTAGAGGAGGAGCGCGACGTCGCAAAAGCCCGTTCTGCATTCTATCAGCAACATGCTTGAAGGTATCAAAGCAAAGAAGTACGGGCCAAAACTTATAATGTTGGCGAACTCGTTCTACGCCTACCGGAGAAGAAAAAGGACAAGCTCAAGCCCAAGTGGGAGGTTCCCTTCATCATTGATAAAGTTCTCATCGGAGGAGCATACCGCCCGCGTGATGCATCCGATAATCGACTCGAGCCGAACCCATGGAACGCGGCCAGACTCCGAAGATTTTACGCCTAGCGCCGACCTCTGTGTTCGTCCCCTTCGCTCCACCTTTATTATTATTATTATTATACATATCATCTCTCTTTCCTTTCATGGCTCTGAAGCTTTAAGTGTGACTCGACTACACACTCTTGATGCGCTATGCACGCTCACTATACCTGGGGGCTTCTTATACAGAAGCTTAATATAATTACCTTCAGGGCATCATGCCCACTGCATATTTGTCGCTTTTCCATATGTACCTTTTCTTCACCATTATATGCATCGATATGACTTAAGTTTTGGCCAAGCTGGGTTGCCTGGCTCCTGTGTTTATGCCCTACGTTCCCATTAGTTATTGCCGGGTACGCCGGACGTGTACCTCAGACTAGGTGAAGCCAAAAGCTAGCGTTCTTAAGGGAATATTCAGTCGGTGAACTAAAGATGTTTCTTACCTATTACGATACAAATCCCTAGATGTTTTATATACTGCGTCTCTGTTCGCAGTTCGGACATGCACATTAATGCACGCGTACCCAGAGAAAGGAACCCTTAACGGAACTATTCTCCCTGTAAGATGTTTCTTACTATCCATGTAACATAACATAGCTAGTTGGGTACTTGTCTGTTCAAGCACTTATGACCCCTACGCCTGGTTTCCATGCGTACCCCAGTTTACATAACTGAGTGGGTATTCAGAAACACTCCGGACTGCTGGGTCCAGAGGCTGAAGCGAAAAGGTCCGCCATGACAAATGATTTACAATCCGGCTAGGGACAAAATATGTCAATTGAAGTACACAGTCACTTAGACCCACATACTTCTTCTATACCATCCAACAGGCTATCTAGCCTACAATCCTGTTGGGAATACTTTGCGGCTAATTCTACCTGGTCATATACAAGACTAACGGGAATCTCTTTCCCATCTGACCCTACAGGTCCAACCAGGGCCATGTGATTCGGATCGACCTTGGTGTACCGTGTTTTCACCATGGCCCACGCTTCCCTCGCACCTTGTCGGCAGGCCGATATCTTCCACAATTGGAAGCACCGCCGCACTCCCTTGAGCAGTTGTACAAGCTCCCCCATGCTTCCTGGCAGGGAGGCGGATGGCCACAAGGCCGCGGCACTACCCTGCATTACCTGCCGAACTTGTTCGTGCAGTTGCCAAAGCTCTTGCAGAAGACCGCCTAAAGATCCGGGCATCTCCTCTTCAGGACGACCAGTCAGTATACCTACAGACATAACTCTGTTAGCATGTTTCTTCATCGAACTATATAAAGGTTCGTTTTGAGCACATACTGAAAATGCCGCGTTGAAGCCTCCTGTTCTCCTTCACGGAGTCCGCTAGCTGGGCCCGAACATCTTCCAATTCCATGCCCAGTCGGGTATTGGCATCCTGGAGATCGTTTTTCTCTCGCCGAACCCGTGTAAGCACACGCTCGCCAGCCTCTAGCTATCGTTGAGCTCGTTGCTCATCCTCTTGTAAGATCTCCGAATTCATTCCGGGATTGTCTGCGGAATCTATTGTTAGATCTGCAAACATGCCGAATACCAACTGGTACACGTAATTACATTTTTTATTGATCGAGATAAATATTACCAGATGAGGCCTTCTTGGATTCCTCCATTTCGGCAGTTGCGGCCCTTAGTCGGGCTTTGCACTCCTCCAGCTCTTGAGACAAATGGGTGTTCTTCTCTGTAAGAACCTATTCATACAATGATCCTTAAATCAGTTGTGCCAACTGTTTCAAGTCTCAGGGGCTACTGATATACATAATTATCAGATTTTGCTTACCCGTATATCTTTTAAATACTGGTCTGTGGCTCTAGAAAGCCCTTTTTGAGCAGCTCGGATGTACGCGTCTCTCGAGTTGAAGGCATTGAACGCCTCTTTGGAGAAATTAGGGTCGCGGAGTGCGGCCCGCCGACGCCGATGATTCATAGCGCTCTCCACTTCGGAGTTTGTAGCGGATATTCTATCCGCATCCTCTATAGGAGGACTGTCCGGCATTGTCCCCATGTTAGCCTCCACCCTTGAGGCCGGTTTGGAGTCTGGCTGGTAGAGGCGTGACCGGCAGGATCTCCGGACACAGTCCGGCGAGTACTCTTTCTGCCGGGGCACAATGGACATTGTTATATTTTAAAGACGATAATCATGGAGCAGGTTTTAAATCATACCTCTCCAACGGCATCTCGATCCTCACCGCCTTCCTTTTAAGCCTACCCGGCTTGGGCGCCCCTTGTTGGTGTGTCGCCGCGGGCTCGCCACGGCGCCCTGATGGCTTTCCCTATAAATCGCAATACATGTGCAGTGGGTAAGGCGTAAAGAAGGGATCCTTCTCGGAAGTTAAGAATCCGGTTTTACTTACATATGATGCAGGGAGTAGGCCAGGATAGTCGGCAATGATGGCCACCAGGGTGCCGTCACAGCTTGCCTGGTAAAACATCCTGTCAACGAGCTCCACAAATACGTCTGAATCTTCTTCAAGACCGGGTCGAGGGCCCGATTGTGGTCCTCTGGCTGTGGAGGCGGGCTGTGGACCTCCCTCGCAGCTTTCCACAATTCTTGTTATGGACTAGCAAGGTAAATATTTGCAATGAAAGAATGCGGGAATGAATAGAGTTGAGTAAGATAGCAACTCACCCAGCTAGGGGGGTTGTACATGGAAAATCCATCCCATAGTTTAATGCAGATGAACTCCTCTTGTTCTCCTTTATACAAATCGGACAATATTTTCGCCAGAGCTGTGGCGGAGTCCGGACCATTCCGACCGCAGCGGGTGGCATCGTCTTCTCCATTGAAGTGCCACATGGGATGCCCCTGATACTGGAGTGGTTGCACCCCCCGCATTATCCATATTGACATAACCTTGATTATTGTCAATCCAGATTTGCCAAGCGTCTTTATCCTTCCCATCAGTTGGAGGACCTCTCTGCTATCTTCCTCCTTGGGGCTCCGGGGACGCCAGCTTCACCATTTCTTCAATGGGGCATTTGTGAACTCGGGAAGACCCATCTGGACAGGGACAGGAAGGGAGGCGTCCTCTATGTAAAACCACTCGGAAGGCCAATCTTCGGATGTCTTCTTCGGAGTGCCGGACAGGTATCCGGTCCCGGCGATGCGCCATATCTCGGCTCCGCCCATTTGGTATATTGATCCCTCCTAATTGCGAGGGACGAGGCAGAACAACCTTTTCCATAGCTCGAAATGAGCTTCGCATCCCAGAAATAGCTCACAAAGGGCGACATAACCTACGATGTGTAGGATGGAGGCAGGAGTGAAGTTGTGCAGCTGGAGGCCATAATGCTCCAGGAGCCCGCAAAGGAACGGATGGATTGGAAATCCGATGCCGCTCAGCAAGTAAGGGACAAGGCATACTCGCTCCCCCTGGATGGGCTGGGGAAACTCTCCGCTTGCTCCCCGCTGTCATAAGTGGCTAATCCGGCTCAGACGGGGACAAGGTATGCAGGTGGGAGAAACCCCTGGGTATGCAACTCCACTAATTGGCCATGGGATACGGTACACTTCTCCCAATTACCTGGCTTAGCGCTTTGGGAGCGAGAGGAGGAGCTGAGGTGGCCGGCCATGATGGGATGGTTTTTCCGGGCGCGCTCTCATGAATCCTCGCTTGGGGAAGATGGTGTGATTTGGATTTGAGGATCCCCGTCTCTTTAATAGACGATTTGCTTACATGGTCAGGGTGGCAAGTGCAAAAATGCCCCGGCTTCTCGCATTCGCTCGACACGTGGAGACTGATGTTATTAAGGCATAGTAGCCGATGAGTGCAACATTAAATGGGAAGCCGGACACTGCTCGTTACAACAGGTACTCTAGAGAATTTGGAGAAGAACCCGCCTTGCAATGCCGAAGACAATCTGCACGCCGGACTCATCGTCATTGAAGCCTGGTTCAAGGGCTACTCGATACGTCTCCAACGTATCTATAATTTTTGATTGCTCCATGCTAGATTATCTACTGTTTTGGACTATTTTGGGCTTTATTTTCCACTTTTATATTACTTTTGGGACTAACCTATTAACCGGAGGCCCAGCCCAGAATTGTTGTTTTTTGCCTATTTCAGTGTTTTGAAGAAAAGGAATATCAAACGGAGTCCAAAAGACCTGAAACTCCACGGAACCTGTTTTTGGACCAAAAGAAGCCCATGGAGTACCGGAAGCTCACCAGGGGAGTCCCGCGCTACCCATGAGGGTGGGGGGCGCGCCCACCCCCCTGGGCGCGCCCTCCTACCTCGTGGCCAGCCCGGAAGTCCACCGACGTCCTCCCTGCACCCATATATACTCTCGTAACCTAAAACTTCTAGAACGGAGATTGGATAAGAAGTTCCGCCGCCGCAAGCCTCTGTAGCCACGAAAAACCAATCGGGGCCCTCTCCGGCACCCTGCCGGAGGGGGCCATCATCACTGGTGGCCATGGAGGAGTATCTCGGAGGGGTCTTCATCATCATGAAGGCCAAGGACCAGATGGTGGAGGCCATGGAGGAGGAAGCACAAGGGGGAGAACCTCTCCTCCTCTCTTCCGGTGGCGCCGGAGTGCCATCGGGAGGGGAATCATCGCCACGGTGATCGTCGTCATCAACATCACCATCGTCATCACCATCCTCATCTCTTTTACGCGGTCCACTCTCCCGCAAACCGCTGTAATCCCCTACTTGAACATGGTGCTTTATGCCACATATTATGATCCAATGATGTGTTGCCATCCTATGATGTTTTGAGTAGATATCTTTTGTCTTTGGGTTGATTGACGATCTAGATTGGTATGAGTTGTATGTTTTACTTTGGTGCTGTCCTATGGTGCCTTCCGTGTCGCGCAAGCGTGAGGGATTCCCATTGTAGGGTGTTGCAATACGTTCATGATTTGCTTATAGTGGGTTGGTGAGTGAACAGAAGCACAAACTCGAGTAAGAGGGATTGTTGCTTATGGGAATAAAGAGGACTTGATGCTTTAATGCTATGGTTGGGTTTTACCTTAATGATCTTTAGTATTTGCGGATGCTTGCTAGAGTTCCAATCATAAGTGCATATGATCCAAGTAGAGAAAGTATGTTAGCTTATGCCTCTCCCTCATATGAAACTGCAATAGTGATTACTGGTCTTGTTAACAATTGCCTAAGACAATTCTGCACACCGATCCACCATTATTCCACACTCGCTATTTATAATATTTAGTATTATATTCTAACTTTATTATAACAGCACCTACTTTTATGTTTTAGCTCTCCGATATCATATAAAGTTATCCTCTTTGTACCCACAACGAAGTTTTATTTCTCGTTGCTAGTTGGAAGCAAACGTCCGGTGCACGTAGAGTCATATCAGTGGCAGATAGGGCTTGAGAGAATATTGATCTTACCTTTAGCTCCTTGTGGGTTCGACACTCCATACTTATCACTTCCACCTTTGGAAAGTGCTATGATGATTCCTTGCACTTGGGGATTATCAAGCTCTTTTCTGGCGCCGTTGCCGGGGAGCAATAGCGCGGGGTTGATATTCTCGTGTGTGCTTGTTTGCTTTCTTTACTTAGTAGATTTTGTTTTTCCTTTTTGTTTCTGTTTAGTTGTGGGTGAAACATACAAAAAAAATTAAAATGAAAATACAAAAAAATATTACTTGCCTCTCATGCCTAAAAAGTTTTTCAAAAAGAGAAATGATTGGAAGGTTTTGCATTGAAGAAGTGAGGGTCGACCTTGAGCACTTGTGCTCATGCTCATGGAAACAATGTAGAATTCTTCATGTAAGTTTCTCTGTAAATAATTATCCCCTTGTATATATTCATTGTATTATAAAAATAATATGCCAAGCTTGGTTTTAGGATGATTAGATTGCTTGTTTGCTTTGTGCAGAATAAAAACACAAACTTTGGCTGTAGTGCATGAATTTACATTTTTAACTGGAAAGTCAAATGGTTCTGATTATTTTTGCACATTACTTATGTACAAATTTATCAAATTGTCAAATTTAGTTCATAATTTTCGGAGTTACAGAAGTTTACCAAACTTCCAGATTACTCCAGACTGTTCTGGTTTTTAACAGATTCTTTTTTGCATGTGTTGTTTGCTTATTTCGATGAATCTATGGCTAGTATTGTTGGGTATGAACCATACAGAACTTGGAATATAGTAGGTTTAACACCCATACAAATAAAGGATGAGTTCATTACAGTACTTAAAGGTAGTGATTTGCTTTATTACACTAACGGATCTCACAAGTTTTTGTTAAAGTTTTGTGTGGATGAAGTGTCCGAAGGTCGAGGAGCTATCAATATGAGAAGAATAAAGAGAGGCAAGATTTCAAGCTTGGGGATTACCAAGGCACCCCAAGTAAATATTCCAAGGATACTCAAGCATCTAAGCTTGGGGATGCCCCGGTTGGCATCCCATCTTTCTTCTTCAACAATTATCGGTATACCTCGGGTTTTGTTTTGTTCACATGATTTGTGTCCTTTGTGTTTTTCTTTTTCTTCTAGAACCATGTTAGCATGAGATATCCCTTCATTGATTTATAGAATACTTCATGTGCTTCACTTAAATCTTTTAAGTATGATCTTATAGAATTGCTCTTTGTGCTTCACTTAAATCTTTTGAGTATGGTTTTATAGAATGCTTCATGTGCTTCACTTATACATTTTGAGCTTGGATATTGGTTAGTTGTAGAATGCTCCATGAACTTAACTTATATCTTTTGGAGTATGAATAATACTATCATTTAAAGTGGGTTTGGAAGAGTGTCAACTTTAGGAATTAGTGATCCCACTATTTTGGAAGATACTGAATCTTAGTGTGATATTTATGAAAGTGGATTTGGAAGAGTGTGAACTTTAGTTAGTGATGATTCCACTATTTCGGAAGAGGTTCCAATTGAGTATGAGAACAAAGTTGTTATCCATGATGCCTCTGAAAATTATTATGAGGGAGGAATACATGCTTGTAGGAGTTGCAATAATATTAAGTTTCCTCCCTATGTGCTTAAAGTTTTGAAAGTTATGCTTGTTTTGCCTTCCTATGCTAGTTGATTGTTGTTCTTATAAATTGTGTACTCACAAAATCCCTAGGCATAGGAAGTGTGTTAGATTTAAATGTGCTAGTCATATTCTTCAAGATGTTCTCATTGTGCTTTAATTCCTATCTTTTATGTGCGCATCATTGAAATCATCATGCCTAGCTAAAAGGCATTGAAGAAAAGCGCTTGTTGGGAGACAACCCAATATTTACCCTTACTGTTTTTGTGTGTCTACATGATTAAGCTACTGTAGTAATCATGTTTTATAGCTTTTGTTTAAATAAAGTGCCAAGTAAGACCTTTGGGAAGACTTGGGTGAAGGTTAATGTGATCTTGCTGTAAAAAAAACAGAAACTTTGCGCTCACGAGAATAGATGTCATTTTTTACAGAAGAGTGCTTTTGAGTTGATTCTTTTTGAAGAACATTAATAGACAAATTCCTCACGTCCACCAATTTATTTCATAATTTGTGGAGTAGGAGAAGTATGGTTATTGTTCAGATCATTACAGACTGTTCTGTTTCTGACAGATTCTATTTTCATTGCATAGTTTGCTTGTTTTCTAGTTTCTATGGTTTATATTATTCAATATAAATTGTAGAAATGATATGGTACAGTAGGAATTGTGTGAGAACAATTATGAACCTTGTCTTTGACAGTACCAAAGTGAATGGTTTGCTCTTTATCATACTAATCTATCTCACGAAGTTTGGTTAAGTTTCGTGTGATTGAAGTTTTCAAGTTTTGGGTGAGATATCGATATGAGGAGAATAAGGAGTGGAAAGACCCTAAGATTGGGGATGATCAAGGCACCCCAAGGCAATATTCAAGGAAGACTCAAGCTCCTAAGCTTGGGGATGCCCCAGAAGGCATCCCCTCTTTCGTCTTCAAAATTATCAGTATACCTTACTCGGAGCTATATTTTTATTCGTTACATGATATGTGTTTTGCTTGGAGCGTCATTTTAATTTCTTTATCTTTGCTTGCTGTTAGTTATAATAATTTTTTGCATCTTTACTTTCAATAAAAAAAAGGGTCAAGGATAGCCTTTGCCATGCTTATTTTGCTAGTATACATGTTGCTGTTTGAAAACACAAAGTTTACCGCTGTTGCAAAAATTCCCTAGAAAAGTCAGAGCATGGTATAATGTTGAATCTTTTTGAATTTTGAGGCCTGATAAATTTATTACAGTGGGAATTTTAGTTCACAATTTTTGGAGTTAGGGAAGTATTGATACTCTTGCATTCTTCACAGACTATACTGTTTTGGCAGATTGTATGTTTGCATTGTTTGCATATGTTTGCTTGTTTAATGATTCTATTTGAGGATAGGAGTATTAAATATGCAGAGGCATTTAGTATGCAATGTTGAATAATAATTTTAGTGATTTGTTACAGTAGGAAATGATAAGGTTTTGCATTGGTTTATACTAACCTATCTCACGAGTTCTTGTTGAGTTTGTTGTGAATGAAGCTTTTGATAAAAAGAGAAACCATGATATGAGAGGAATTAAAGAGACACAAAAGTTCAAGCTTGGGGATGCCCAAGGCACCCCAAGACATTATTTAAAGAAGTCTCAAGCATCTAAGCTTGGGGATGCCCCGGTAGGCATCCCACATTTTCTCTTCAACAACTATCGGTTAGTATCGGTCGAACCTAAGTTTTTGCTTCTTCACATGAGTTGTGCTATCCTTGCAATGTCATTTTATTTTGTTTTACTTGCTGTTTGAGTAAAATCATTGGATATGAAATATTGGATGAAAAAGAATCCTCCCATGGCTAGTTAATAATTTTACTACTTAGTGTTCTTCACTCATATCTTTTGGAGTAGTTTGTCATTTGCTCACATGCTTCATGTCTATCCTATGAGTAAATGGTTGAATGAATTGAATGTCATAAATCTGAATTTATATATGTTTCATATGCTTATAACATGGTTAGTGATGACTTCACACATAGAAAGTATGAGGCATAAAAGTTGTTGAGAGTTGGTAAACGTAGTTTTGGTCATCATTGCAATTAATAGGAAGTAATAAGGAAAGAGAGGTTCACATACAAACATATTATCTTGGACATCTTTTATGATTGTGAAGCACTCATTAAATATAACATGCTAAAAGAGTTGACGTTGGACAAGGAAGACAACATAATGGTTCTTGTTTTCTGACATCTCAGTTAAAGTATATTGTCATTGACTTTCGAAACATGTTGAGCTTGCCTTTCCCCCTCATGCTAGCCAAATTCTCAGCACCAAGTAGAGATACTACTTGTGCTTCCAAATACCCTTAAACCAGTTTTGCCATGAGAGTCCACCATATCTACCTATGGATTGAGTAAGATCCTTCAAGTAAGTTGTCATTGGTGCAAGCAATAAAAATTGCTCTCTAAATATGCATGACTTATTAGTGCAGAGAAAATAAGCTTTGTACGAACTTGTTGTGGAAGTAATAAAAGCGACGGACTGCATAATAAAGGTCCACATACAAGGGGCAATATAAAGTGACGCTCTTTTGCATTAAGATTTTGTGCATCAACCCTAAACACGCATGACAACCTCTGCTTCCCTCTGCGAAGGGCCTATCTTTTAATTTATGTTTTTACTTTATGCTTGAGTCAAGGTGATCCTCACCATTCCCTTTTTCATTTTATCCTTTGGCAAGCTCCTTGTGTTTGAAAGATCATGATATATATATCCAACTGGATGTAAGTTAGCATGGGCTATTATTGTTGACATCACCTAAAGGTGAGTACGTTGGGAGGCAACACAATAAGCCCCTATCTTTCTCAGTGTCCGGCTGAAACTCCATAACCACAAGTATTGCGTGAGTGTTAGCAATTGTAGAAGACTATATGATAGTTGAGTATGTGGACTTGCTGAAAAGCTCTATTCTTGACTCTTTCTGATGTGATGATAAATTGCAATTGCTTCAATGACTGAGATTATAGTTTGTTAGCTCTCAATGAAGTTTCTGAACCATGCTTGACATTGTGAATAGATTGTTACTTGATCATGAAAAGTTTTATGAGATAAGCCGCTATTATGACACATATTGATGCTAGAAAAAGTGATTGGAATTATCATCGATCAAACTTAAGCACTTACTAGCATTCCACATCAAAAATTATCTTTTTTATCATTTACCTACTCGAGGACGAGCAGGAATTAAGATTGGGGATGCCTGATATGTCTCCAACGTATCTATAATTTTTGATTGCTCCATGCTAGATTATCTACTGTTTTGGACTATTTTGGGCTTTATTTTCCACTTTTATATTACTTTTGGGACTAACCTATTAACCGGAGGCCCAACCCAGAATTGCTGTTTTTTGCCTATTTCAGTGTTTCGAAGAAAAGGAATATCAAACGGAGTCCAAAAGACCTGAAACTCCACGGAACCTGTTTTTGGACCAAAAGAAGCCCATGGAGTACTGGAAGATCACCAGGGGAGTCCCGGGCTGCCCACGAGGGTGGGGGCGTGCCCACCCCCCTGGGGTGCGCTCCCCTACCTCGTGGCCAGCCCGGAAGTCCACCGACGTCCTCCCTGCACCCATATATACTCTCGTACCCTAAAACTTCCAGAACGGAGATTTGATCAGAAGTTCCGCCGCCGCAAGCCTCTGTAGCCACGAAAAACCAATTGGGGCCCTCTCCGGTTCCCTGCCGGAGTGGGCCATCATCACCGGTGGCCATGGAGGAGTATCCCGGAGGGGTCTTCATCATCATGAAGGCCAAGGACCAGACGGTGGAGGCCATGGAGGAGGAAGCACAAGGGGGAGAACCTCTCCTCCTCTCTTCCGGGTAGCGCCGGAGTGCCATCGGGAGGGGAATCATCGCCACGGTGATCGTCTTCATCGACATCACCATCATCATCACCATCCTCATCTCTTTTACGCGGTCCACTCTCCCGCAAACCGCTGTAATCCCCTACTTGAACATGGTGCTTTATGCCACATATTATGATCCAATGATGTGTTGCCATCCTATGATGTTTTGAGTAGACATCTTTTGTCTTTGGGTTGATTGACGATCTAGATTGGTATGAGTTGTATGTTTTACTTTGGTGCTGTCCTATGGTGCCCTCCGTGTCGTGCAAGCGTGAGGGATTCCCGCTGTAGGGTGTTGCAATACGTTCATGATTCGCTTATAGTGGGTTGGTGAGTGAACAGAAGCACAAACCCGAGTAAGAGGGATTGTTGCTTATGGGAATAAAGAGGACTTGATGCTTTAATGCTATGGTTGGGTTTTACCTTAATGATCTTTAGTAGTTGCGGATGCTTGCTAGAGTTCCAATCATAAGTGCATAAGATCCAAGTAGAGAAAGTATGTTAGCTTATGCCTCTCCCTCATATGAAACTGCAATAGTGATTACCAGTCTTGTTAACAATTGCCTAAGACAATTCCGCACACCGATCCACCATTATTCCACACTCGTTATTTATAATATTTAGTATTATATTCTAACTTTATGATAACAGCACCTACTTTTATGTTTTAGCTCTCCGATATCATACAAAGTTATCCTCTTCGTACCCACAACGAAGTTTTATTTCTCGTTGCTAGTTGGAAGCAAACGTCCAGTGCACGTAGAGTCGTATCAATGGAAGATAGGGCTTGAGAGAATATTGATCTTACCTTTAGCTCCTTGTGGGTTCGATACTCCATACTTATCACTTCCACCTTTGGAAAGTGCTACGATGATTCCTTGCAGTTGGGGATTATCACTACTGAGGGAGCCCTGGATTAGGGGGTCGTCGGATAGCCGGACTATATGCTTATGCCGGATTGTTGGACTATGAAGATACAAGATTGAAGACTTCATCCCCTATCCGGGTGGGACTCTCCTTTGCGTGGAAGGCAAGCTTGGCAATTCGGATATGTAGATTCCTTTCTCTGTAACCGACTCTGTGTAACACTAGCCCCCTCCGTTGTCTATATAAATCGGAGGGTTTAGTCCGTAGGACAACAACAATCATAACCATAGGCTAGCTTCTAGGGTTTAGCCTCTACAATCTCGTGGTAGATCAGCTCTTGTAATACTCATATCATCAAGATCAATCAAGCAGGAAGTAGGGTATTACCTCCATAGAGAGGGCCCGAACCTGGGTAAACACTTTGTCCCCCGCCTCCTGTTACCATTAGCCTTAGATGCACAGTTCGGGACCCCCTACCCGAGATCTGCCAGTTTTGACACCTACACACATGCCGTAGCCTGAGGCTCGATGACAAGGACCAAAGGAGCATCTTCAGCCGCAAGGGCAGCTGCCTCTACGATCAGAGCTCAAGGCTCTATCGGGGGTTGCTGCTCTTCGGCAAGCTTGGGGCACCTGGCAACGTCCTTGCAGGTGGCTCCTGGGAGCTCAGCGGGAAAGTACTTGTCAGGGCCTGCCTTCCTTCGCTTGTTCTGTCATGTTGATTTCTTGACGGATGGTTGAGTTAATTAAAGCACAAAGGTACCTTGTTCCACAGGCAACTTCAGGGTAGCGCGCTTCGACAGGTCGTCAACAATGCCGTTCTCCGCTCAGGGAACATGTTATGCTTGCAATCCATAAAAACACTCTTCCAACTTCCTCACTTCATCCACATAAGCCTCCATCAACGGGCTCTAGTAATCCTTGTTGACTTTCTTAACGACAAGCTACGAATCACCTTTGATGATGAGCTTCTTGATTCCGAGGTCTGCTGCGATCCTGAAACCGGCAAGCAATCCCTCGCACTCCGCCGTGTTGTTCGTTGATTTTCCCAGGGAAAGTGCATCTGGACTACGTACTTGAGGTGCTCTCTGATGGGCGCGACGAGTAGCACGCCCGCACTAGCACCTTCCAGTGAGAAAGCACCATCAAAGTACATAACCCTATCGCGGCAGGTCTCCTTGCCGGGAAGGGTGGTTTCTTGACCCTCTTCATCGGGCATTGCGGTCCATTCCACTATGAATTCTGCCAAGGCTCGACTCTTGATCGTTGAAGTACTTTCAAATTTGAGGCCAAAGCTCGACAGCCCGATGCCCACTCCACAATCCTCCCTGTCGCATCTAGGTTGTGCAAAATCTGTTGCAAAGGGAGGCGGGTGACGACGGTGATCTCATGCGCTTGGAAATAGTGACGCAGCTATCTCGAGGCCATGAGGAGGCCAAAAAGTAGCTTCTACATACCAGAATATCTTGATATAGCCCCCTACAAGAGGGAACTGACAAAATAAACGGGGTGCTGCACCACCTTCTTCTTATGTCCCACTTCGCCCATCTGCTCAGACTCTGCCTTCCCGGGATTGGGCCTTGCCGAGGGTTCCGCCTCGCCGGTGTCAGGCTCTGCCGGGGAGGGCCCCAGCCCGCCATTCGACGGCTCTGCTACCACTGCTGCTTCTTCCTCAAGTTCCCTCTGGGCCATCAACACAACACTGACCACTTGATTCGTTGCTGCTAAGTACAACAGCAACGACTCTTGTGGTTTAGGCGCGACTAGTATTAGCGTGGAAGAGAGGTACCTCTTCAAATCTTGCAGTGCTGCTTCTGCCTCCGGAGTCCACTTTACTATTCCCGCCTTTTTCAAAGCTTTGAAAAAGGGGACGGCGTGCTCAGCAGATTTGGAGATGAACCTACTCAGGGCAGCAACGCAGCCGACGAGACTACGGACGTCTTTGACCCCTTTTTGCGCCTTGATCTGCTCGATTGCCTTGATCTTGTCAGGATTTGCTTCGATTCCGTGTTGAGACACAAAGAACCCAAGAAGTTTGCCGAAGGGGACACCGAACACGCACTTCTCTAGGTTGATCTTGAGGTTAATCTTGCGCAGATTTGCAGATGTTTCTTCTAAATCTTGCACGAGCGTGGCCTTGTCCTTGGTTTTGACCACTATGTCATCCATGTAAGCTTCCATATTTCTATGTAGCTGGCGCTCAAAACCAATCTGGACTGCTTGGGCAAACGTTAAACCAGCGCTCTTCAACCCGAAAGGCATTCGTACAAAACAGTACGTACCACATGGGGTGATGAACACGGTTTTTTCTTCGTCCTCCTTCATCATGAAGATCTGGTGGTATCCTGAATAAGCGTCGAGGAATGATAGTAGGTCACCCCGGCAGTGGAGTCCACAATTTGGTCGATGTGTGGTAGAGGGAAAGGATCCTTTGGACATGCTTTATTGATATCTGTGTAGTCAATACATAGCCTCCATTTCCCATTTGCCTTACGCACCACCAGTGGATTGGTCAACCACGTGGGCTAGAGCACTCCTCTCACCAGGCCTGCCGCCTCTAACTTCCTGATCTCCTCGATAATGAACTCTTGTTGCTCCAAAGCTTGCTTCCTGACCTTCTGCTTGACAGGCCGCACATGAGGACAGACAACAAGATGGTGCTCAATCACCTCCCTGGGAACGCCGAGGATGTCGGATGCTTGTCATGCAAACACATCGACATTCGCCCACAGGAAGGCGACGAGCACACTTTCCTATTTGCTGTCGAGGGTGGAGCTTATGGTGAAAGCTCCACCCGTGTCGTCCTCCTTGACGGACACCTTCTTGGTTTCTGGTGGTGTAGCCTTGGACTTCTTGCTCTTGCCGGTGGAACTCTTTGGCACGTCCTCGACGAGAGCGCAACACTCCAAAGCAGCGCGCTTGTCGGAGTGGATGCAAGAGGTCTTGTCAGAAGAGGTCTCGCTGGAAGAGGTCTTGTTGGCCTTCTTCCTTCGCGGGGCTTCAGCGGCAGGAGCAAGTGCCTTGGCGACAGTTGCTGCATCTGCCTTTTGGTAGAGTTGGTCGGCGCAGATGAGTGCGTATTTCTTGTAAGAGGGGGCGGTGATGATGGTCATCGTACCCGGCATCTTCAATGTGTTGTAGGCGTAGTGTGACGCCGCCATGAACTTGGCCAGCGCTGGGCGGCTAAGGATCCTATTGTATGGAGCTCGCCCCCAAACGTAATGGGTAGCGTGATTTTGCCTTTTGGCTGGCTCCTTCCTGGTTGACCCCTATAAACGTGCCCGTCTCCTCGAGGTCTCTATCAGGAATCTGCAACCTCTTGATCACAGCGGGCGAGATCAAGTTCAAACCAGCCCCACCGTCAACCAGCACTTCCGTCACCTTAAGGTTGCGTATTGTTGGTGAAACCAACAACGAAAAACCCCCGACCGCAGTTGTGCAATCAGGGTGATCCTCGGTGTCAAAAATGATGGGTGTGCGGGACCACTTCAGTGGCTTCTGGGCATCGAATGATGGCTCTGCTGCAGTGACCTATCATGCCCACTGTTTAAGTTAGCGGTGAGAGGTATGCAACGAGGCGCCACCATCGACGCAGATGGCCAATGTAGATTTTTGGAACTCGTCCTCGCCGGACTCGTCGTCCTCGTCATGATCATCATCTTCCTCCTTCTTGTCGCGGCCCCGAGTGGCCCTCTCTTGCTGATTATCTTTGCCGCGGCGACCTCCTTGGCTGCCATGCTTCTTGCCGGACCCCTCAGCACCATCCTGACCCTTCCCCTTGTCCCGCCTTTCATATTCAATGTTTTGCTTCTCTGCAAGCAGCTCAACCTATCGGCAGTTCTGGAGGTCATGGCCCTTGGTGTGGTGGATCTTGCAGTACTGCTTGTCGGACCCTCCTGGCTTTTCGGTGGCCGCCAAGGCCTGGCAGGCAGCGCACCCGGCAACCTCCTTGTCGGGGTCATCAGCCTTGGCCTTCTTGGCGGTGTCGGGGTCGCCGGATCCCTCAACGGGAAGCATAGTCTTGCCCTTACGCTTCCTGTTGCGGCGTCGGCCCTTCTTCGTCGGGGCGGCGGCATCATCGTCCGTGGAGTCGGTTTCCGCGCCGGCATCCTCGCCGGGGTACTTCCTTCCTTCCTCAGCCCGAGCACATCTATCAGCCAGAACATAAAGTTCAGCTACATCCTTGACCTTGTTCATCGCCAACTCTTCACGCATCTTATGTTTGCGTACGTTCTGATGGAACGCACTGATGACAGCGGCGGGATGAACATCTAGGATGGTGTACTGCACACGGCTGAATCTTTGTATGTACTTACGTAGGGGCTCACCATCCTTCTGGGGGATGACATGCAAGTCACTTGCCTGGCCAGGAGCTTGGTGGCTTCCGGTAAAGGCGCCAACAAACTCGTGGCACAAATCCGACCAGGAAGAGATGGAATCCACTGGCAGGTGCATCAACCACGACATGACGTTGGGCTTAAGTGCCAACGGAAAGTAGTTGGCGAGCACCTTGTCATCGCGAGCCCCGGCGGCTTGCATCGCGATGGTGTAGATGCTGAGGAACTCTGATGGGTGAGTATTTCCCTTGTACTTTTCCCCAACATAAGGCTTGAATGTGCGGTGGGAGGGCCACTGGAAATGCCGCAGCTCTCGGGTAAAGGCCGAACAACCCACCTCGTAAGGCAGGTCGCCAGAGCCCCCCGGGGCTGGGTGGTCCATAGCAGGCCCTGCACACTGATCTGACAAATGCCGCGCTTCCCGCCGTCGCTCGATGGTAGTTCGAGCGTCTTCCTGAGCTCGCTCTTGAATAACTCGACGTTGGTCGCAGAGGGTTCGTGGGTCGGACGACGCTGTGGAAGCGTTGTCACAAGCGTCGGCCCGACGAGCCGGTGGCTACTGTCGCGGCCGTGTGGGAGGAGAGTGCACCATGGTCGCAGCATCTCCGGCCCTCCCACTGCCGGCATGCACTGGCTCGATAGAACGCCGACATGAGGGTCCCACTGGGAGAGGCTCGTCTTTGTTGGTGAAGCTGACGAGGCTTCGGAAGGTGGCCCTCCACTAGTCGAGCTTCTTTGCAGCGGGGGGAAGTCGAGGAGCAGTTGCACGCGCGCCATCACTTCTGTTGGTGTGGGCGGCAGCGAAAACTACGTGGACTGTGACGCGCTCCAACTTCTAACCAAGTTAGAAGGAGCTCTGTCACGGTCTCGCGGCCGCTTGCTGCTTCCGCCGGCGTCCGGGTGCACACGCCAGCCTGGTGCATCCTGACCGGGGGCTCCAGCATGGTGGTGTCACTCATCGTGCGTGGCCTGGGAAGGCCACGGCGCGGGCGCCCGCTGGGGTGCCATAGAGGCAGCACGGCCCCGCCCCCAGACCCAGCGGAGCGTGGCTTGTCGTCTTGGTCTCGAACAACGCCGCTCGCCTAGCTCCGATTGCCAGAGTGTCATGGATGCTCGCGGACCACGTCTCCGGCACCATCAACGGCCACCCGGTCGCCTGCCCGCGCTGGCGTGGACGGGCCGGCTCCGGATGACCCGATCGCTGTGATTCCCTTCTTCTTGGGGACCATGGTGATGATGAAGTCGATGCGCTAACTTCCAAACCGGATTTTCATAGCTTGCGCCCCCTACCTGGCGCGCCAAAGATGTCAGTGGAAAAGACACCTATGGGATCACGGGGAATCCCTTCTACAGTTGGCGGGCGCGGGGCTGTGGAAAGAGCGAGTTTAGAAGACAACACAGGGAGTTTATCCAGGTTCGGGCCACAAGTGATGCGTAATACCCTACTCCGACTGGTTTGTGTTTATATGGTGTTCTTGGACTAGCTACAAAGTGTGTAGGGTCCAAAAAGTCTGAAATCCCCCTCCAGTATGCCTCGGGCCTCCATTTATAGCCAAATGTGTCACCACAGTGGCACTCATGAGGTGGAAAGTTTGTACTGTATACAAGTCTATCGCCTGGCACCGTAGGACAAACGCATTTAATGTGTTGCCGACATGCCCTCTCTCTTTATCGAGGACGGCAAGGAAACTGGTCTCGTCCGCCACCGCTTCGCCTCGCTCTGACGCGTGTCCAGGCTGACTAGGCGCGCAGCACCACGCTGGCTAGCTGGCTGCTGAGTTGGTGCGGTAGCAGAGTCTTCACGAAGATCTGCATGCCACCACGCAGGTGCTTGCTGAGTTGGCATGGAAGCTGCATGTCGCCATGCAGGTGCCTGCCTTGTTGGCGGGTTGACTTCTATGTCGGAACGGCGGTGGAGCCTTGGCAGGTTGGGGCCTGGTTGTGGCCCCGCAGATGTCCCTAACAAGGGTCTTGCCGGTCTCTCGCAAGCGTCCCCGGCAAGGGTCTTGCCGGGGTCTCGCAAGCGTCCCCGGCAAGGGTCTTGCCGGGGGTCTTGTGAGCGTCCCCGACAAGGATCTTGCCGGGGTTTCCGTCTTCTGGTTCTCATCTAGTATTGTATGTCCTTGGTCTTCACAAAGGTCTGCATGCCACCATGCAGGCGCCTCTCGTGCCTTGGTTCCAATGTTATCAATGGTTTCGGAACTCTTAGGCTCAAGGGTGGCGGCTCTGCTGGTGTTGGGCCCTTGGCAGGGCTACGTAAGATGCCCTGGCAAGGCTCCTACCGGGGAGAACCCACCTTGTCCCTTCGCTCCTCGTGCCTCTGTCTTGGTGTTGCTGTGATAGTCTTGTGTCTTCACTTCCTGTTCCCCGCCAAGCGTGGCCGCAGGCATGTGGCTGTGACTGCCCGCGCACAAGTAAAGGGGTACAAAAAGGACCCCTACTTTTGTACACCGACAAGGAGAATAAGGAGTGAAAATACCCTAAGCTTGGGGATGCCCAAGGCACGCCAAGGTGATATTCAAGGAAGATCCAAGCAACTAAGCTTGGGGATGGGGCATCCCCTCTTCCGTCTCCAACATTATTGGTAACCTCACTTGGAGCTATATTTTTATTCATCACATGATATGAGTTTTGCTTGGAGCATCATTTTATTTTATTTTTATTTGTTTGCTATTATTTAGAATAATGTTATGCATCTTTTATTTCAATAAAAGTGGCATTGCTGGCCTTTACTATGCTTATTTTTCAAGTCTACATGTTGTTGTTTCAAAACAGAAAGTTTATCGTTGTTGCAAAAATTCCCTACAAAAGTCAGAATGTGATAAAATGTTGAAACTTTTTGCAAAATAAGCTCTGATAAATTATCTTCAGTGTGGTAAAATTTTCATAATTTTTGGAATTTAAGAATTATTGATACTCTTGCTTTCTTTACAGACTGTACTGGTTTGGCAGATTGCTGTTATGTTTGCATTGTTTGCATATGTTTGCTTGTTTAATGATTCTATTTGAGGATAGGAGTATTAAATATGCAGAGGCTTTTAGTATGCAATGTTGAATAATAACTTTAGTGATTTTCTACAGTAGAGAATGATAAGGTTTTGCATTGGTTTATGCTAACTTATCTCACAAGTTCTTGTTGAGTTTTGTGTGGATGAAGCTTTTGAGATTTAGGAAAACCGTGATATAAAAGGAATTAAGGAGACACAAAAGCTCAATCTTGGGGATGACCAAGGAATACCAATATAATATTTCAAGAAGTCTCAAGCATCTAAGCTTGGGGATGCCCCGGTAGGCATCCCACCTTTCTTCACCAACAATTATCGGTTAGTATTGGTTGAACCTAAGTTTTTGCTTCTTCACATGAGTTGTGCTATCTTTGGAATGTCATTTTATTTTGTCTTTCTTGCTGTTTTAATATAATTCTTAGATCTGAAAGTTTTTAATAAGAGAGAGTCCTCAATTAGCTACCCATTTACTTAATTACTCACATGATCTTCACTTGTATCTTTTTGGAGTAGTTTGTCATTTACTCTTGTGCTTCACTTATATCCTATGAGTAAATTGTTGAATGAATTAAATATCATGAAGTTTAAATTATATCATGCCTAGTGGTAGCTTCTCATTGGGTTTAGAAAGTGAAATGTTCTGAACCTTGACAATCACAATATTGGTCATACAAGCAATTCATCAATGATTACTATAAGGAAGAGAACCCTTCACATGCAAATACACTGTCATGGAAATCTTTTGTGATTGTGAGCACCCATCAAAATATTATATGCCAAAATTGTCGACGTTGGACAAGGAAGACAACGTAATGGTTTATGTTTGTCCATATACACATAGAAGTTATATTGTCATAGATCCTTCAACATGTGGTGCTTTCCCCCCATCCTTGCTAACCAAAAAAATCCGCACCAAGTAGAGATACTACTTGTGCATCCAAAAACCCTTAAACCCAAATCTTATCTCAAGAGTCCACCATACCTACCTATGGATTGAGCAAGATCCTTCAAGTAAGTTGTCATCGGTGCAATAAGGCAATAAAAATTGCTTCTAAAAGTGTGAGATCATTTAGTGTAAGAGAAAATTGAGCGTTGTACGAACTTGTGATGGCAAAGAACAAAAGCGACAGACTGAATAATAAAGGTTGCTATCATAAGGGGAAATATAACGTGATGTTATTTTGCACTAAGGGGTTGAGCATACAAACAAATAAGTGCATGGCAACCTCTGCTTCCCTCTGCGAAGGGCCTATCTTTTACTTTTATGAATTTATTTTTATGCAAGAGTCAAAGTTTTTCTATCTATTCCTTTTTATTTTCTCCTTTGGCAAGCATCATGCAGTGAGGAAAGATCTAGGCACATATGTACAGTTGGATATGGGTAGGATGAGTTATTATTGTTGACATCACCCTTGAGGTGAATACGCTGGGAGGCGAAATTATAAGCCCCTATCTTCCTATGTGTCCGGTTGAAACATTTTGCTCATGTGTATGTGGTGAGTGTTAGCAACCATAGAAGACTATATGATGGTTGAGTGTGTGGAGCTCTTACTTAGACTTTGTTGAATAATTTGAATTGCAATTGCTTGGTGACTGAGAACATAGGTTGTTGAGTTTCAAGAGAATTCATTGTTTGAACCTTAACATGTGAATTGGTTGCTACTTTTATATGAGAAATTTTATGAGAAAGAATTGATGCTATGATGCTAGGAAAACTGATTGAAATTGTCATTGATCAACTTGTGCACTAGCATTCACACTTCATAAATTATTTCTTTTATCGTTTACCTACTCGTGGACGTGTAGGAATTAAGCTTGGGGATGCTGATACGTCTCCAACGTATCTATAATTTATGAAGTATTCATGCTGTTATATTATCATTCTTGGATGTTTTGCATCATTTTATAGAAACTTTGTATGATTTTTTGGGACTAACCTATTGACCCACTGCCCAGTGCCAGTTGCTGTTTTTGCCTTGTTTTTTACATCGCAAGAAATCAATATCAAACGGAGTCCAAACGCCGTGAAACTTTTTGTGGATTTTTTATGGACCAGAAGACTACCAGTGGGCCAGAGAAGCACCTGGGGGTGCCCCGAGGGGGGCACAACCCACCAGGGCGCACCTGGGGGCCCAGGCGCGCCCAAGTGGGTTGTGCCCACCTCGATGGCCTCCCGCACCCCCTCTTTACCCTATAAATTCCGAAATAGTCCAAAAACCCTCGGGGTTAACCTAGATCAGAAGTTCCGCCGCCGCAAGGCTCTGTATCGATGAGAAACCAATCTATATCCATTCCGGCACCCTCCCGGAGGGGGGAATCATCACCGGTGGCTATCTTCATCATCCCGGCGGCCACCACGATGAGGAGGGAGTAGTCCACCCTCGAGGCTGAGGCTTTGTACTAGTAGCTATGTGTTTAATCTCTCTCTCTCTCTCTCTCTCGTATTCTTGATATGTTAGGATCTTGATGTATCACGGGCTTTGTTAACATAGTCGGATCATATGGTGTTTTCCCCTCTCTATCTTGTTGTGAATTGAGTTTTCCCTTTGGGATTTTGTTTTATAGGATTGAATACTTCTATGGATTTGAGAACACTTGATGCATGTCTTGCTATGAATACCCGTGGTGACAATGGGGTATCATATTGATTCACTTGATATATGTTTTGGCACTCAACTCACGGATTCCCGAGGTGACATTGGGGTAATCTACGCATAGGGGTTGATGCACGTTCTTGTATTTGTTTCTCCGGTAGAAAACTTGGGGCACTCTTTGAGGTTCTTTGTGTTGGATTGAGTATTACGAATCTGAAATTATTTGGTGTTATTTTAGTACGAACTCTTGGATAGATCGATCGGAAAGAATAGCTTCGAGGTGGTTTCGTACCCTACAAATAATTTCTTCTTATGTTCTCCGCTAGATAGGAACTTTGGAGTGATTCTCCATCGCACTTTGAGGGGTGGTTATATGATCCAATTATATTAGCATTGTTGGGAGATTGCACTAGCGAAAGTACGGACCCTAGGCCTCATTTTCAAGCATTGCAATATTTTTTGTGCTTCGTTTTATCAATTGCTACCTTGCTGTTTTATATTGTTCCTATTACAAAAATCAATAACTACTATCCATATTACACTTGTATCACTATCTCTTCGCCAAACTAGTGCACCTATACAAATTACCAATGTATTTGGTGTGTTGGGGACTTAAGAGACTTTTTATTATTTGGTTACAGGGTTGTTTGAGAGAGACCATCTTCATCCTACACCTCCCACGGATTGATAAACCTTAGGTCATCCACTTGAGGGAAAATTGCTACTATCCTACAAAACTATATGCTTGGAGGCCCAACACATGTCTACAAGAGTAAAGTTGCGTAGTAGAAATCAAAGGTGCAAAAGATCTTCAAGAACTTTGCTAGGAAGGCCCAAAATCATTTTGAAGTGAAGATCAAGAAGGTTCGCAGCGACAACAGAACGGATTTCAAGAACTCCAATGTGGATACCTTTGTTGAGGAAGAAGGGATTTCACATGAGTTCTTGGCTACATACACGCCTCAACAAAATGGAGTTTTTGAATGGAAGAACGAGACACTTATTGAGATGGCGAGAATGATGCTTGATGAATACAAGACGCCAAAATACTATTGGGTTGAAGCGGGTGAGACAACTTGTCATGCAACAAATCAACTATATCTTCACAAGCTTCTCGGCAAGACGACATGCGAGGTTCTTACCGGTAACAAACCCCAAGTTGGATACTTTCGAGTATTTGGCTCAAAGTGCTACATTCTTGACAAGCATCGTCATTCAAAATTTGCCCCTAAATCTCATGAAGGTTTCCTACTCGGTTATGGATCAAACTCTCACACTTATCGTGTCTACAACAATTTCACCCAGAAGGTTGAAGAGAAAGTAGATGTGAAGTTTGATGAAGCTAACGGCTCGCAAGTAGAGCAATTGACAATTGATGTAGGATTTAAAGATCCCTTGGAAGCAATTCAAGACTTGTCTATTGGCAAGATTCTCCCAACGAAGGTGAAGGAGAGTACGTCGTCCATTCAAGTGGAAGCCTCAACTTCACACCAAGGTGAACCACATGTTGACATGGAGGCTTCTATGACTAGAACACGTCAAGAAGAAGGAAACGAGGAAGTACAACAAGATGAACCTCCTCAACCTCCCTCTCCACCTCCACAAGAGAACAACAACGCCAACAACAATGAAGAAGGAAAAGAGGAAGAACAAGATGATGAAGAGGATGTTCCACCCCGACCTAAACAAAAGCTCTCACGAGTTAGAGCAAGAGTCTCAAGAGATCATCCTGTCAAACAAATCTTTGATGATATTCAAACCGCGAGAATTACTCGCTCTAAAACTCATTTGGCTAACTTTTGTGAACATTACTCATTCATTTCTAGTATTGAACCTATGAAGCTTGAAGAAGCTCTTGATGATCCGATTGGGTGAACGCCATGCATGAAGAACTACACAATTTCAAGAGTGATCAAGTGTGGACATTGGTAGAAAAGCCGGACGACAACCAAAATGTCATTGGAATGAAGTGGGTGTTTCGGAATAAGCAAGACGAAGATGAACAAGTTGTACACAACAAGGATCGTCTCGTCGCCCAAGGCTACACTCAAGTCGAAGGTATGGACTATGGTGAGACATATGCCCCTGTTGCTAGACTTGAGTCTATACGTAGCTTACTTGCTTATGCCAATCACCATGATATCACTTTATACCAAATGGACATTAAAAGTGCTTTTCTAAATGGAGAAATTGGGGAAGTCTATGTTAAACAACCTCCCAGTTTTGTTAATCCCAAGAAAACTAATCATGTTTACAAACTTCATAAAGCTTTTTATGGTCTTAAACAAGCTCCTAGAGCATGGTATAAATGCTTGACCAAATTTCTTATTGAAAAAGGCTTTGAAATTGGGAAAATTGATTCTACACTTTACTAAAAGGGTTAATATTGAATTATTTGTGTGCCAAATTTATGTGGGTTATATCATTTTTGGATCCACTAACCCTCATTTTATTGAAAAGGTTGGAAGGCTAATGTCGGAGAAGTTTGAGATGTCTATGATGAGTGAACTCAAATTCTTTCTTGGTTTGCAAATCAAGCAAACTGAAGAGGGTACTTTTGTTTCCCAAACAAAGTATACCAAGGACTTATTCAAGAAGTTCAACATGCAAGAAAGCAAAGGTATGAAAACACCCATGTCTACTAGTGGACATCTTGACTTGACTTAGGATGGCAAACCGGTTGACCAAAAGGTTTACCGCTCAATGATTGGATCATTGTTACATCTATGTGCCTCCCGTCCTGATATTATGCTAAGCGTGTGCATGTGTGCATGATATCAAGCGGCCCCTAAAGAATGTCATCTTAAGGCTGTGAAAAGGATAGTGAGACACTTAATTCATACACCAATTTTTGGCATTTGGTATCCTAAGAGGTCTTCTTTTGATCTTGTTGGCTACTCCGATTTGGACTATACCCGTGACAAGGTTGATAGAAAGTGCACTTCAGGTGCTTGTCAATTTCTTGGTAGATCTCTTGTGTCTTGGTCCTCCAAGAAACAAAAATCGGTATCCTTATCCACCGCCAAAGCGGAATACATTGCCTCCGGATCATGTTGTGCTCAATTACTTCGGATGACCCAAACCCTTAAGGATTATGGGATATATGAGAAACATGTTCAATTGCTTTGTGATAATGAGAGTGTTATTAAGATTGCTCACAATCTCTTGCAACATTCTCAAACTAAGCATATTGAAGTTCGTCATCATTTCATTCGAGATCATGTTGCTAAAGGAGACATCAATCTTAAGCATGTTTGAATCGATAAGCAATTGGCGGATATATTCACCAAACCGCTTGATGAGAAAGTATTTTGCTGTTTGATAGGAGAATTGAACATTATTGATGCCCTAAACTTGGAGTAGAAACTCCATTTGGATACATGCAAGGCATGAGCCTTTTGACTAATCCTTGATATTTCTCTTATAATGATGATCATATGTCTTGGATCTACTTGTACCTTTGCATGTTATGTAACCCTTGTAGGTACTTGGATGAGCCCAAATCTATGAGATTGCAAGTCACTCACATCTTGAGTAATCTCTACATCACCAAGTTTCTACTATATGGTTGTCGAATACAAGGAAGCATGAATCCACTCAACATATCCTTTGACAATTTCTATATATCGAATTTCATTTGGTATCAATTTTCATGATTGTCAATTTGGACACACAGTGCTCTTCCTTGCAAGACTAACCCATGTAGGAAGATGAACTCAAACTATAAGTGGTGCTCCCAACTCTTGATGAACTACATTAACCTTGAGCATCCAACACAAGTTCGACTACATGATCAAGATCAACACCACCACCCAAGGTATGTTATGCCATGTTAGAGAAGTTTTCACCCAAGTCATGAGTCAAAGCAACTCAATGAGATGTGAAAACATAAAAATAATAAACGAAAAATGGTAACACCATTTTGAGCTTAAACGATGAGTATGACCTACGATCAAGTGACATCACTTGACTCCTCAGTCAATATACTCTAACATAGGTGACTTTGTCGCCAACCTCCTCTAGATGTAGTTCTCTAGTGTTTCTTTGTTCTCCTTCATGCCCTGGCATATGTTTCTTGCTTGTTTGTTTCCTTAAAAAAACAAAAAAAACTTCATCTAGATTTCTTTTCCTTTTGTATGCTTTTCTCTGTATTTTCTGCATCTAATCCATTGCAAATCCTTCAGTTAATTCCTAGCAAATCTTTGTAAGATTTCTATTGCCAAGTGAGCTGAGTTGACAATTTTTTTACTCTACCTTGAACTTGGACACACCGATTTATGCCTATCGGCTAGACCGAACTACAGGGACTACTTGGAGAGAGTTCATTAGTACAACCGACCTGGACTAACCCGGTCTGACCGATATCCATCATCCCTGACACTGTCAACTCGGTGTCACTGATGAAAACGGATTGGTGTTACCGATTTCACTACCGAGAAAACTTTTTGCCATTGCAAATGTCATTTCTTATCCAGCTCCACTCGATGATTCTTATCCTCTACTCGCATCCACTACAAAAAAAAGACACATCCGTGACATTTTGGGCCGAACAATTTTTTTCTGTCATACTTATGACACTTCTATGATGATAATTGTGACAAAACCCGGTATCATCATAGATGTGGTGGGGTCCTACTTCTATGACAAAAAATCATGACAGAAAATGGGCTTTTCATCCTGGGCGGGCTGGAGATGCAGCTGCATGACATTCTTTGGGCCGTCCATGACGGAAAAAACCATGGTAGAAGCGAGGGCGAGGAAAATATCGGGGAGTTACCGGTTAAAGTGGGTGGTCGGGGGTGAGCGATGCGCGTTTCTCTCGTATGTACGCGCGTGTGTGCGATGCATTGGGCTCTAACTGAACCCGAGTGAGGCGTTGGGCTCTAACTGAACCCGAGCGATTGCACTGCAGGCTACGTGTTACTGAACCCGAGCGATCGATTGATCCCTTGCTGTTAACTGAACCCGAGTGATTCCTTCGCTACTGCTGCTAAATGAAGCCAATCGAACACTGCTGCCTCCTTCCCTTGATGAACAGTGAGCGTTGTTGAGGGGGTTTGGATGAACAGTCCTGGTGGGGGGTTGGATGAACAGGACCCCGTGGTAGTAGAGGCCATTGCCACTGGATGAATAGTACCCCAATCGATCGAGCCAGTGGATGAACAGGACCCCGGGGAGGGCTGGATGAATTGGACCCCGTGGAGGGCTGGATGAATAGGACCCCGTGGAGGGGTGGTTGAACAGTAGCCGGTGGAGGGCTGGATGAACAGTAGCCCGTGGAGGGGTGGTTGAACAGGACCTCGTGCGGAGGGTTGGTTGATCAGTAGCCGGTGGAGGAGCACACGGTGGAGTCTCGATGAACAGGAGCCCGTGGATGAACAGTCGCAGGTGGAGGCTGGAGGAGGTCGACGGTGGATGAACAGTAGCCCGTGGAGGCTAGAGGAGGTCGACACTGGAGATGAACAGTATCCCGTGGAGTCCCATTTTGCGGTACGCCACACCCCTCCCGATGAACAGGACCCCCGTTTCAACCGTAGTGCTCCAACACAAGTCTGTTTCCTCCGTTTTGTGGTACGCCACAGCCCTCCCGATCAATAAGGCCCCGTTTCGACCGTAGGAGGTCCGGTTCCTCTGTTTTGCGGTACGCCAGACCCCTCCCAATGAACAGGATCCCGTTTCGACCGTGGCTGGTCAAACACAAGGCTGTTTCCTCCATTCTGCGGTACGCCAGGCCTCATTTCCATCGTCTGTTCCGTCCAAGCCGGTTGGCTCCCGATGAACAGCACGCGTTCTGTTGCCTCCCGATGAACACGACGCATTCCGTTGCCTCCCCATGAACATGACGACGATGCAGTTTATCTGTTCCGACCCAGCCATGTACACGAGCCCTGGCCGTACGTATGCGTGAGTAGGCGTTCGAGACCCCACCCTTATGTACGTATGTGGCCGTATTTTCTTTCTTGCACCCTGGCCGCTGTACGTACGTGTACATGATACATGCGCGCCTCTACTATGACACGTGCCCTTCCTTACACGGCCACGGTTCATCGCTGTAGCCTACAGACAGACCGATCGACCAGTATGTACTACAGGTTCGCGACTAGAATGACAAGGCTATGTACGCTTCGACCGGGTGGGTCCCGACTGTCAGGAACTTCCTTGCATGCGAAGATGTAGCTGGTGGGTCCCAGCAGTCAGGGGGCGAATCATTTTTTTGCCCGTAATATGGACGCACTTCCTTGAGTGCGAAGATGTAGTTGGTGGGTCCCAGTAGTCAGGGGGAGAAAACATTATTTTTCAGGGTAAAAAGGATGCTGTCGCATGCATGCGTCCATGGGTGTGGTGCGTCCTCACTGTCAGCCTCTCACGTACAGTCATCTTCCAATGACTCTCGGTTGTTGACCATGTTGACCACACCGTGCCGAGCGCACCAAGGTCGATGGACGACGGCGAGGCCCTAGACTGTAATGACCTGGAGATGGGGAAGACGCGGTAGTGCAGTTGCAGATGGAGAGGAGTGGGAAACTTGACTGGTTTGGGTGCGCGGCAGCACTGCCACCCATAGGAGACAGGAGCAAGAACAGAGGTTGAAGAAGGAGCACAGCTGTTGGATTAACATCCAAAGGTCCAGCTACTAGAATCATTTGTTGATTAAGTTGACAAAGCTCCACGTACACGTCTGCTTAGTAGGCCCATAGGTCAGCCACCAAATCTGCCGAGTCCCAGCTGTCATCGGGAGGAATGTTTTTTTCTCATAACAAGGAGCCACTTCCTTCCGTGCAAAGATACAGCCGGTGGGTCCCAGCTGTCAGGGGGAGGAAACAACTTAATAAGGAGGAACTTTCCTTGCGTGCGACCATGGACCTCGTGGGTCCCAGCCTCCAGGCTCTCTAAGTACAATTCTCTTCCGATAACTCTCGTATGTTGACCACGCCGCGCCGAGCGCACCGAGGTGGTGGATGACGGCGAGGCCCCAGACTGGAACGACCCGGAGATGGGGAAGACGTGGCAGTGGAGTCGTAGATGGAGAGGAGTGGGAAACTTGACTGGTTCGGGTGCGGGGTGGGCCTACACTCATTAGAGAATAACAGGAGGGGCGGATTGGAGGGATGGCCCGACCGTCGGCGGGGTAGCGTTTTGCTGAGGTGCACAAAACAACGCCGCTGGATGTCGGAGGCTGGAGCAGGCGGTCCCGGCAGCGCCGGGGGAAGAAGACAAGAAATTGAAGAATGACGACCATTGGGTGTAAATCCAACGTCTTTGTCGGTGTACAAAAGCAGGGGCTCTCCTTTTGACCCCTTTACTTGTGCACGGGCAGTCAGAGCCACGCGCCATGGCCGCACATAGTAGGGCAAAGGAGGGAAGCCAGAGAGAAGCTGAAGGCACGAGACAAACAAGGCAACATCAAGGACCAAGGCCACAAAGTGCAGACGGGCGAAGCAGGTTTCCCCGGCAAGGCCCTTGCCGGTGCAGCCTCTGCAGCCCCGGCAAGCCCCTTGCCGGGGCAGCTCGCCCACACCACCGGAGTGAGCCACCCTCGAGCCACGGTCTCCAACGCCAACGACCACGTTGGGCCAGGGCTCGGGAGGCACCTCCATGGTGGCATGCAGATCTTTGTGAAGACAAAGAATACTCAAGATCAGATAAGGATTGGAGGGCAACAATCCTCGTCAAGATTCTTACTAAGGAAAACCCACAAGACCCCCGGCAAGACCCTTGCCGGGGACGATAGCGCGCCATGACAAGACCCTTGCCGGGCCACCCGGCAAGACCCTTGCCGAAGGCAACAGCGGGGCCACTGCCAGGCCCGCACCAACCAGATCCCCACCGCCATTCGCATGCAGCTGCTAGCCCGACCAGCTGGGCAAGCACCTGCGTGGCAGCATGTAGCTTCCGGGCTGACTCAGCACACACCTGCGTGGCGGCATGCAGATCTTCGTGGAGGCTCCACCACCGTGCCACCTTAGCTGCCTTCCTACCTACATGGCACCGCATGCATCACTGGCCAGAGTGCCTGTTGAAGCGAGGAGGAGCGGCAACGGACGGGACGGGCCTCGCTCCCTGTCCCCAATAAAGTGAAGGGACACCTAAGCCACGCATTAAATGCGTCTTGTACTGTAATACGAGCAATAAGCTCACGGCACTGTAGGCCTTTCCACCTCCTGTGTGCCACTGTGGTAGCCCCTTTCGCCTATAAAAGGAGGCCCAACGCATACAGGAAAAGGATTCGGCTCTTCCGAACCACGCAGCACCCATAGCTAGTTAGAGAGCTCAAGAACACTCAATACATCCACCAAAGCAAGACTAGGATTTTATGCATCCTCGCGGCCCGAACCTGGGTAAGCGATCCTTGTGCTGGCTATTGATCCTGCTCTTCTCACAACCCCGTGCCCCGAAACCGTAGTAGGGATTCTTGTGATCCCATAGGTGTTGTTTCCCACCGACATCTTTGGCACGCCAGGTAGGGGGGTGCAATCATGAGAATCTGGTCTAGTAGTTGGCCTAGCTATTCTTCATCGCCATGGCTCCTAAGAAGAAGATGACCATGGCGATCGGTTCATCCGAGACCGGATTGCCAGTACCAGTGCGGACCAGTAGCGGGCCAGTTGCAGAGAGAACCCGTGGCGTGGCCCGCGGACATCCACATCACCCTGGCAGTCCAGGCCTGGTGAGCGGCGTCGTTCGTACGCCAGTCGTCGAGCCACGCATCGCAGGCTCCGGAGAGGAGTCGGGCCCCCCGTAGGCGGGGCGGGGCCCTCCAGGGGTGCCGTCGTGCCGCCAGACGGTAGCGGGGCGGCCTCCAAGACGCCAACACCGGCGCCCATGGCGTGCGATTCTCAGGTCGTGCGCGATGAGCAGCGCCACCCTGCTGGTGACCCTGCATGAGGAGGGCCAGCATGCGCGCCGAGGTGCCGACGGAGGTGGCGAACGGCTGCGGGGCCGTGACGTGGCTCCTTCTAACGCGGTTAGAAGTCAAGGCGCATCGCGGTGCACACAGCTTTCGCCGCAGCCCACGCCAGCAGAATCCCTAGCATGCGCGCAGCTACTCCTCGATTTTCCTCTTGCTGTGGAGAAGCTCGATGAATGGAGGGCCACCGTCCGGAGCCTTGTCGGCATCACCAACAACGATGAGTTGCGGCCGGCAGGACCCGTAGGCCGTCACTCCGTTGGGCCACCGCATGCCAGCGGAGGTCGGGCCGGAGGCGATGCAGCCAGGGTGCACTTCCCTCCTCCATGTCGACCACCGCGGGTGTCGGTCCGTCGCCACGACGCTCGTGATGATATCTCCATCGCGTCGTCTGACCCACGAACCCACCGCAACCAACGCCAAGTTCTTCGGGAGCGAGTTCATGAAGACGCTCGAACCACCATCGAGCACCGGCGTGACGCGCGCCACCAATCGGACAGGCGGGCAGGGCCCACCACGGACCACCCAGCACCGGGAGGCTATAGTGCATACCTTACGAGGTGGGTTGTCCGGCCTTCACCCGTGAACTGCGGCATTTCCAGTGGCCCTCCCACCGCACGTTCAAGCCCGACGTTGGCGAAAAGTACAATGGCAAGACTCACCCGTCGGAGTTCCTCAGCATCTACACCATCACGATGCAAGCTGCTGGGGCCCGCGACGACAAGGTGCTTGCCAATTACTTCTCATTGGCACTAAGCCCAATGTTATGTCATGGTTGATGCACTTGCCGGTAGACTCCATTTCTTCTTGGGCGGATCTATGTCATGAGTTTGTTGGCGCCTTTACCGGAGGCCACCAAGCTCATGGCCAGGCGAGTGATCTGCATATCATCCCCTAGAAGGAAGGAGAAAACTTGTGCAAGTACATCCAAAGGTTCAGCCGAATGTAGTACAACATCCCCGACGTTCATCCTGCCGCCGTGATTAGTGCATTCCATCAGAATGTGCGCAATTGTAAGATGCATGAAGAGCTGGCGATGAACAAGGTCAGGGATGTGGCCGAACTTTATGTTCTGGCCATCAGTGCGCTCGCGCTGAAGAGGGAAGGAAGTACCCCGGCGAAGACTCCGGCGTGGAAACCGACTCCATGGATGATACCGCCACCCTGGCTAAGAAGGGCATGCGCCGTAACAGGAAGCGCAGCGGCAAGACCGTGCTTGCCGTCGAGGGGTCCGACGACACCGGCGCCACCAAGAAACCCAAGGCAAGTGACCCCGGCAAGGAGGTTGCCAGGTGTGCCGCTTGCCGGGCCTTGGCAGCTGCCGATAAGCCAGGGGCTCCGACAAGTAGTATTGCAAGATCCACCGCACCAAAGGCCACGATCTCCAGAACTGCCGACAGGTGGAGCTGCTCGCTGAGAAGCAGAAAGCCGAGTATGAGCGGCGGGACAAAGAGAAGGGCCAAGAGGGTGCCGAGGGATTCAGCAAGAAGCATGGTGGCCAAGGAGGCCGCCGCGGCAAAGATAATCAGCAGGAGAGGCCCACCCGGGGCCGTGACAAGAAGCAGGAAGATGATGATCATGACGAGGACAATGAGTCCGGCGACCACGGGTTCCAGAAATCCACAGAAGCCATGTGTGTCAATGGTGGCGCCTCGCTGCATACATCCCACCGCCAGCTCAAGCAGTGGGCACGTGAGATCACAGCGGTGGAGCCATCGCTCGACGCACGGAAGCCGCTGAGGTGGTCCAGCACGCCTATCATCTTCGACACCAAGGACCATCCTGACCGCACGAATTCGATCGGGTGCTTGCCGTTGTTGGTCTCGCCAACAATCCGCAACCCCAAGGTGACAAAGTTGTTAGTTGACAGCGGGACCGGTCTGAACTTGATCTCGCCTGTTGTGATCAAGAGGCTGCAAATCCCTGATGGAGACCTCGAGGAGACGAGCATGTTCCAAGGGGTCAACCCGGGGAGGAGCCAGCCGAAGGGAAAGGTCACGCTGCCCGTGACGTTCGGAGGCGAGCTGAACCATAGGACGGAGAGGATTATCTTCAATGTAGCTGAGATCCCCTTGCCCTACAACGGTATCCTCAGCCGCCCGACACTAGCCAAGTTCATGGCGGCTTCACACTACGCCTACAACATGCTGAAGATGCCCGGGCCGATGAACATCATCACCGTCCCCTCCGAGAAGAAAGATGCATTGATTTGCACCGACCAACTCTACCGCGAAGCAGTTGCAGCAGCTGCCGCCAAGGCATCTGCTCCTGCCGACGGAGCCCCGAGAGGGAAGAAGACCGACGAGACCCCTCGCACTTAATCCTGCAAGCACACCTCTTCGGGGTGTTGCGCTCCCATTGAGGACGTGCCAGAGAGGTCCGCCGGCAAGAGCAAGAAGTCCAGGGCTACACCACCGGAGACCAAGAAGGTGCCCATCAAGGAGGACGGTACGGGGGGAGCTTTCACCATAAGCTCCACCCTCGACAGCAAATAGGAAAGCGAGCTCGTCACTTTCCTGCGGGCGAATGTCGATGTGTTTGCATGGCAAGCCTCTGACATCCCCGGCGTTCCCATGGAAGTGATTGAGCACCATCTTGCTGTCTGTCCGCATGCACGGCCCGTCAAGCAGAAGGTCAGGAAGCAAGCTCTGGAAAGGCAGGAGTTCATCACGGAGGAGATCAGAAAAATAGAGGCGGCAGGCTTGGTAAGAGGAGTACTCCATCTGACATGGTTGGCCAATCCGGTAGTGGTGCGCAAGGCAAAAGGGAAGTGGAGACTGTGTATTGATTACACAGACATCAATAAGGCTTGTCCAAAGGTTCCCTTCCCATTACCGCGCATCGACCAGATTGTTGACTCCACGGCTGGGTGTGACCTGTTATCGTTCCTCGACGCCTACTCAGGATACCACCAGATCTTCATGACAAAAGAGGACGAGGAGAAGACAACATTCATCACCCATGTGGTATTTATTGCTTTTTACGGATGCCTTTCGGGTTGAAGAGTGCTGGCTCAACCTTTGCAAGAGCGGTCCAAATTGGTTTTGAGCCCCAGCTATATAGAAATATGGAAGCCTATATGGATGACATAGTGGTCAAAACCAAGGACAAAGCAACACTTGTGCAAAATCTGGAGGAAACGTTTGCAAACCTGCGCAAGATCAACCTCAAGTTGAACCCGGAGAAGTGTGTCTTCGGCGTCCCGTCCGGCAAGATTCTCGGGTTCTTTGTGTCGCAGCGTGGGATCGAGGCAAACCCAGATAAGATCAAGGCCATCGAGCAGATTGAGGCACCCAAGCGGATCAAGGACGTGCAATCGGCTCACTGGCTGCATCGCCGCCATGAGCAGATTCATCTCCAAGTCCGCGGAGCGTGCCCTTCCCTTTTTCAAGATCTTGAAGAAAACGGGCCCAGTGGAGTGGAGCCCAGAGGTCGAGGCAGCGCTGCAAGATTTGAAGAAGTACCTCTCCTCTACCCCGGTGCTGGTTGCGCCCAAACCACAAGAACCGTTGCTGCTGTATCTAGCAGCGACGAATCAGGTGGTTAGCACTGCACTAGTGGCACAGAGAGAGGTCGACGAAGAGGCGGCGGCAGCGGCAGAGTCAACGGATGGCAAGCCGAAACCCTCCCCGCCAAGGCTCGGTCCCGGCAAGACTGAGTCCCCCGTGGGGGCTGACGCTAGTGCAACAGGGTCCACGCGACCGGGTGAAGTGGCGCAAAAGAACAAAATGATGCAGCACCCTGTTTACTTCGTCAGCTCCCTCTTGCAGGGGGCTAGGTCGAGGTACTCAGGTGTGCAAAAGCTGCTCTTCAGCCTCCTTATGGCCTCGAGGAAGCTGTGCCATTACTTCCAAGCGCACAAGATCACGGTGGTCACCCACCTCCCATTGCAACGGATACTGCATAACCCAAATGCAACGGGGAGGATCGTGGAATGGGCCCTGGAGTTTTCAAGTTTTGGTTTAAAGTTCGAAAGTACCTCGACGATTCAGAGCAGAGTCTTGGCGGAGTTTGTTGCAGAATGGACCTCGACGCCCGACAAAGAGGTGCAGGAGACTACTCTCCCCGGCAAGGAAACGAGCCGCAACTGGATCATGTACTTTGATGGGGCCTTTTCGCTGCAAGGCGCCGGTGCTGGTGTGCTTCTTGTCGCACCGACTGGAGAGCACCTCAAGTATGTCATCCAGATGCACTTTCCCCGGGAGATGTCAACTAACAACACCGCTGAGTACGAGGGTTTGCTTGCCGGTCTTAGGATCACGGCAGACCTCGGAGTCAAAAAGCTCATCGTCAGGGGCGACTCACAGCTCGTCGTCAGGTAGATCAACAAAGATTATTAGAGCCCGTTGATGGAAGCTTACGTAGATGTCGTGAGGAAACTGGAGGAGTGCTTTGACGGTATACAAGCGGAGCATGTCCCTCGGACGGAGAACGACATCGCCGACCACCTGTCACAGTGCACTGCCCTCAAGCTACCTGTGGAACCAGGTACTTTTGTGCTTCAGTTAAGTCAACCATCTGTCGAGCCGTCAACCGGGCAGAACAAGCGGAGGAAGCTAGGCTCCGGCAAGTACTTCCCCACCGAGCTCCCGGGAGCCGCTGGAGAAGATGTTGCCGTGGATGCCGATCCTCCCGTGGGGCAACCGACTCCGACAGGGCCTTAGGTCATGGCCGTAGAGACGACCGCTCCCGTGGCAGAAGAGATGCCTTTGGTCCTTGTCGTCGAGCCACAGGCTCCGGCATGGGTGCAGCACACCATCTGATTCCTCCAAAAAGGAGAGCTTCCTGAGGAGCAGGAAGAGGCAGAAAGAGTAGCCCGCCAGTCTGCTCTGTACCAATTCGTTGACAATGTATTGTATAGAAAAAGACCGAATGGGGTGAAATTGAAGTGCATCTCCTGGGAGGAAGGACTAAAGCTGTTGGCAGAGATACATGGAGGCATATGTGACTCCCACATCGGGTCAAGGGCCCTTGCCGGCAAGGCTTTCCGGCAAAGTTTCTTCTGGTCCACCGCCCTCCAGGATGCGACGGCATTAGTAACCAAGTGTGAAGCGTGCCAATTCCATTCGAAGAAGCTTCATCAACCAGCTCAAGCCCTTCAAACTATCCCTCTCTCCTGGCCCTTCTCGGTCTAGGGGATCGACATATTGGGCCCCTTCCCCCATGCTGTCGGGGGCTTTGAGTACTTGTATGTTGCAATCGACAAGTTCACAAAGTGGCCAGAGGTGGAAACAGTGAGGAAGGTGACGGTGCAGTCAGCCATCAAGTTCTTCAAGGGACTAGTGTGCCGTTTTGGGGTACCCAACAGGATCATCACCGATAACAGCACACAGTCCACAAGCCATGCCTTCATGCAATACATTGAGGATCTCGGCAGTAGGGTCAATTTTGCTTCCATGGCACATCCACGGAGCAACAGCCAAGCGGAGAGAGCAAATGCTGAAGTTCTGCGAGGCTTAAGAACAAAGACTTTTGACAGGCTGCGCAAGAGTGGAAGACGCTAGATTGACGAGTTGCCGGCGGTTCTTTGGTCGATCAAAACGACACCAAATCGAGCCACCGGCTAGACACCCCTTGCCTTGGTCTACGGGGCGGAAGCAGTTCTCCCCATGGAACTCATATATGGGTCACCTCGAGTGCTCGCTTATGATGAGCTTGAGCAAGAGCGATTGCGGCAAGATGACGCGATGCTCCTTGAGGAAGATCGTCTCCAGGCGGCTGTGAGAGCACCACGCTACCAACAAGCCTTGTGCCGCTACCATAGCTGCAAGGTTCATCCCCGGAGCTTTGAGGAAGGCGACCTTGTTCTTCGGCACATTCAGTCGGCAAAGAATTCCAACAAGTTGACGCCAAAGTGGGAAGGCCCTTATCGGGTAACACGAGTCACCAGGCCCGGCGCAGTCCGTCTGGAGACCGAAGATGCCATTCCAGTGAGCAACTCCTGGAACATCGAGCATCTTCACAAGTTTTACCCATAAGGCGCGGCTGCTGGGCCTCCCGGCAAGCCACCCTTTTGTACAAGCCTTGCCGACAAGGCATGTAACCCTTTGTATAAAGCCAGGCGTAGACCCTGAGCATAAATAAACGAAGCGTTGGCGCCCTAAGTCATAGCATGTATGCTAGGTCTAGCCTCTTCCTTGGTTAGGGTTGATAGTGCTTGGCGGTGCCTAACCCCTAGCTTAGAGGTCGAGTGCGCGTCTCTCTGTTCTTCTCTGTCTTCTTTGGTTCGCAGGGCACATAAGTATTCTTGCCAAGCTGTTTTGGAAGAAAGGGGACGGACCGGCATCCGGGCCCCGGCAAGCCAAAGTTGTCGGAGGCTGCAAGAACAAGGATCCATCCGCGGCAAGCAAAGGTTGCCGGGGGCTGCAGATCCAGATAAGTCTTTTATCCTCTATCATGCATTTCATTATGGACTGGGATATGTGAAACCTTGTTTTATCCCTAGGCTACCATGCTCCCCTCTTTCCGTACCATAGGATTAATTCCTGGGGCCGAATCTGCTCGTAGTCGCGGCAGCAAGGAAGTGAAACGAGGAGCCTAAGCCCACCTCATCCCTGCCTCCGCCAAGGGCATGAGAAAGGTCGAGCAAAGTGGGGGGACGGCAAGGCCTGTTGCCAGGCGAAAAACATTTATCTTAAAAAATAATGAGGATTCGCTCCTTGTCGTGGGTTGCACCCGCGAACGAAAAACCCAGCAAACATCCCTATTTCATTAAAAAAAACATCCCGTACAGGTACAGTTCATACGAAATGAAAAACATGAGCAAGGGGATTACAAGTTCTAAAGTTAACAAAGGCCCGAAGGCTTACAAGACTAAAAAGAGATAAGGTTCCCGTAATCCCTTTCTTGTCCCTCTCCTCGGGAAATGAAACGAGAAAGCATAAGGGCAAAAGGGGCGCCTAGGCGAGCTACGAGCGGCAGAAAGCACCAAGAGAACATCTCAGTGGCCGTCCAAAGGCTGGCTGGTGATGGTAGCGCCGGAGGAAGAGCTCGAAGATGAGGCGGCAGGACGTCAATACGCGATGAAGGCGTCGGTGCCCGCGTACTCCGACTTTACGGCCTTGCCGCCCGCCCTCTTCCTCTTCTGCAGCCTCCCAACACCAGCCACCCAAGGAGACGACCCCGAGAAGTTCAAGGTGCCGGCGACACGGATGATGGGGTCGCTAGTGCCGCCCGGAGCGGCACCCGACGCCTAGTCGGACCCGTCATCCTGCCGCCCGCTACCCTCGTCATCGCTGCCATTGTATTCCTCACCACTCTCGCTCAAGGAGGAATCTTCATCATCAGAGGAGCTCTCCATACAGCACCTGACGCGAGTCCCGAAGTGCCCGAAGATCTTGATGGAGAGGAGGCCACTCTCCATTATTTGAAATGGAGAGTGAGCCCCTCCGTCAAGCTATGGATACGAGCAAAAGTTTTCCACCCTCGGCGAAGATACATGACGTGAGGGGCGGGGAACTCGACGTCGGCCCATGGATGCTATTCCCACAACCCCTCATATGCAGCCGCAACGCCTGCGACGGATCCAGCTCCATCTCCCGCGCAAATGGAGTCAGGAGGCAAAGACGACGGCGCGGCGGCTGGCGCAACCTGACGAAGAACCCGCAAGGGTTGTCCCCGATGTGGCCCTCCACTGGAGGAGGGGTCGCTGGCGGAGGCGAGGCTGATCTGCCGCCCCGTCCTCCTCTCCCTCGAGCGCCGCGACGACCTCGACCTCGCCCCCTCCCCCTCTCTCTAACGGCCGGCTCCACCGCTACGAGCTCTTGGGGAGGAGTGATGCATTGTCTGGCAGAGACCCCCACCGTCACCGATGAAGCGTCGCCACGCCCCCTCACCATGACAAAAGAAAGGAGGTAGCGGGAATGGGGAGAGATAGATGACGAAGGATTGAGAGGCGCCGTTCCTCCCGCTCCCCTCTTTATAAAGGGGCGGGGGCAAGGCTTGGCCGCCCCGTCTCGGCCAATCCGGCGCATTGAAGTGACAGCAGGCGGGGCCTTCGACCGCCCTCCCCGCTCCATTGAAGGCACATGGGAATCGACCCACGCGTGCGCGACTTCCCGCATCCCGCGCACCTGTCATTCGTTCTGCATCGTGCATGCAGCGAACGGTTCCCAAGTGAGGGCAGTAAATGAGTAGCGGCCCTGCGGTCTCGAAGAGACACGCAAGCCGCCTCTTTACTATCCACCACAAGATGACACCAGCATGCTTCGGTCACGCACGCGCGCACGACCTCCATGACGCGCGTTCGATGCAGGTCGTGGGGAAGCGCAGCGGACGGAACAATTACTGCGGTAAAATCCGCCCCACCTGCCCGCGCACCATTCTAGGCCTGGCCCAGCAACGTGACGCGCTTATGTATGGCCCAGGCCCAGGGGCTCCTGTCGGTGTACAAAAGCAGGGGCTCTCCTATTGACCCCTTTACTTGTGCACGGGCAGTCACGGCCACGCGCCATGGCCGTACATAGCAGAGCAAAGGAGGGAAGCCAAAGAGAAGCCGAAGGCACGAGACAAACAAGGCAACATCAAGGACCAAGGCCACAAAGTGCAGACAGGCGAAGCAGGTTTCCCCGGCAAGGCCCTTGCCGGGGCAGCCTCAGCAGCCCCGCTAAGCCCCTTGCCGGGGCGGCTCGCCCACACCAGCGGAGTGAGCCACCCTCGAGCCACGATCTCCAACACCAACGACCACGTTGGGCCAGGGCTCGGGAGGCACCTCCATGGTGGCATGCAAATCTTTGTGAAGACAAAGAATACTCAAGATCAGATAAGGATTGGAGGGCAACAATCCTCGTCAAGATTCTTACCAAGGAAAACCCACAAGACCCCTGGCAAGACCCTTGCCGGGGACGATAGCACGCCACGTCAAGACCCTTGCCGGGCCACCTGGCAAGACCCTTGCCGAAGGCAACAGCGGGGCCACTGCCAGACCCGCACCAACCAGATCCCCATCGTCGTTCGCATGCAGCTGCCAGCCCGACCAGCTGGGCAGGCACCTGTGTGGCAGCATGCAACTTCCGGGCCAACTCAGCACACACCTGTGTGGCGGCATGCAGATCTTCATGGAGGCTCCACCGCCGTGCCACCTCAGCTGCCTGCCTACCTACATGGCACCGCATGCATCGCTGGCCAGAGCACATGTCGAAGCGAGGAGGAGCGGCGACGGACAGGACGGGCCTCGCTCCCCATCCCCAATAAAGTGAAGGGATACCTAAGCCACGCATTAAATGCATCTAGTCCTGTAATACGAGCGATAAGCTCGCGGCACTGTAGGCCTTTCCACCTCCTGTGTGCCACTGTGGCAGCCCCTTTCGCCTATAAAAGGAGGCCCAAGGCATACAGGAAAAGGATTCGGCTCTTTCGAACCACGTAGCACCCATAGCTAGTTCGAGAGCTCAAGAACACTCAATACATCCACCAAAGCAGGACTAGGGTTTTACGCATCCTCGCAGCCCGAACCTGGGTAAATGATCCTTGTACTGGATATTGATCCTGCTCTTCTCACAACCCCGCGGCCCGCAACCATAGTAGGGATTCTTGTGATCCCATAGGTGTTGTTTCCCACCGACAGTCTTCTTAGGCTTCGACCTACTGGCCCACATGTCAGCCAGTACATTTGTTTTTTAGTCCATTTGGTGGGATGGGTGAAACAATGATGTAGCATCTATGCAGCCCGTTTATATATATGGTAGAATTTAAAGCCCATTTGCATTTTTCTTGAAATCCGCGGACTTGCTGGGCTGGGTGAAAATATCATGTTGGGTTCAGTTTTGCATTCTTATTGAAAAATAGAACTGAGTTGTTTCTACTATATATAATAAGATATAAATATAGATTCAGTTTTGCATTCTTATTGAAAAATAGAACTGAGTTGTGCATCGTCTTGAAAAAACAAACATAACTTGGGCTGCTGATGTTATAGACAAGCCAGGTTGGGAGGCCCAGAGGCTGCTTGATACATGCTGGATCCAAAAAATGTTGAAATATGTCGTGGGCTGCCCATGTTAAACTACAAAACCTAGGCCATGGACCTGGTGGGCCCGGGACTGTCATCCTCTCGACGAACAATTGTCTCCCGATTCCTCTTGTTTTGCTAACCATGTTGGCATTGCCAGACAGCGGCGCCGCAACGAGAGCACCAAGGCGGAGGGCGACGTCGAGACCTCGGACCGAATGAACCGGAGCGGGGGAAGACGCAGGCAGAGAGGAGTACGAGGGTTGACTTGTTCGGGTGCAGGGTGAGTCGGTGGAGCTGCCGCCGCCGGACAATGTGTGGGAGTAGAGGATCGCCTGGCCAACGCCATAGGCTATGATGGCCAACTGCTATATAGGAAGAGGACGAAAGATTGAACAAAATAAAGAAATACAAATGGATAGGTGGTTGGTCCCATATGTCTGTGTACGAGACCTGCTGGATCCACCTGAGAAGGGGAATATGTTGGGAGGAAGGACATTCAAAGCATGACAGCCGAGTGAACTAGCTTTTTTTAACGGACAAGTGAACTAGTTACATACATAAGCAAATAGCCACTAAAAAAGCAAACAGGTTAATGGGTTCTTAAAAGAAATATTTCAGACAAAATAGATAATTACGACACATAGGCTAATGCATGAAACACCCAGATGATAAAGGTGCTTATAAACAGATAAAGTACAACATCTAGACCTTCCTGGCACGCTTGATCATGACGCTGCGGCTGTCCGTGTACTCGTCGGTTACGGGAAGCAGACACACCCTCATGTCCAAGATCCACCTGTACATGTCGTAGCATGCGCATGCGTCCTTGGACGTGTAGGTTATGTAGGCTAGATTTAGAGGTACCTCCCACGTGTTCAGGTCCTTGGTATTGTTATCCTCTTTCATGTTGGCGTATCAGGGGTCGATGATGGTCTCGGCGAGGTCAACCACGGAGTCCTTCTCCTGCCCGTTGCCGATGATCTTGTATTGCTTCTGGATGTCGACAAGCTTGTTGCACCAGATGGCCGAATCGTCATGTTCTTACTTCTCTCCACCGTAGCGAAGGTGCAGTCGGCGCTGCCGATGAAACGGGCGAATGCTCCAGAACCTCTGATGGCCCTATAGCAGTGGTAGATGAGAACCTCATCCCGCACACATACGTGGGCGACGGCGATCCGCTGGTCCCTGTCAGGAGATGAATGGATGGGCACAAGGTCTAGTCCTGCGACCTTGTGCTTTCTCATCCTGTCGGTACTGCTTGAACTCGGCGAGGCAGAGCTTCACCGAGTCCAGATCGTTGGTGTACATCACATTGAACTTGGTGCAGCCATAGGACTGAACGGTGAACTCAAAGGGGAACCCCTTGCTGAAGTCCATATCCAGCAGGCTCATCCCTCGGATCGCCATTGGAGTTGCTTCAAGTGAACGAGTGGGTAGGCGGTGGCAGCAGTTTGTTTTTCAGCTCTTGGGGGACTAGATTCAACAGTAAACTAAGTGTGTATAGCCGCCAACAGTTACTACCCCTCCCTCGCCCGCTGCATGCATGGCAGAAGATGCACCCTCGGCGCATTCAAACGCCTTCATTAAGAAACCTACTCCGGCCACACGTCGGTTCACAAGCGGGTCTGTATTGGTACTGTAATAACAAGAGTTAGTGGTCATTTTACTTAAATGTAATTAGCTTTAATAGAAATTTATACTTAAAACAAGCAATGCATTGGCTCGTTCTATCAGTGCCACAGGATCAACATGCACAACAATTAGAATTATTATTCTCAGGACGCACACAAGCAACACATCTGTCGCACTTTCACACAGATAATACTACCAAGTTTGAACTGTTTGTTATGGTTGTTGTCCTCTGCATCATCATGCCGTGTTTCCCAGCTTGCAAGATTCAGAACCAACAAATAAGATCCAAATAATAAGTACAACGAAGATGCCTACACATCTCATTTATTCCCAGCTTGCAAGATTCATAACCAACAAATAAGATTAAAACAATAAGTACAACAAATATGCCTACACATCTCATTGATTCCCAGCTTGCAAGATTCAGAACCAACCCATTAGAGCCTTTTGATAAAGTGAATATCGGGATTAAATCCATCTTGGCTAGCCGTGTCATACAACTGAAGAACTTGGCGAATGCTCTTGACCGTCACAACATCTCTAGTTGAGTATTCCTATTTGCACAACACAAACAAGAAGAGCATGATTAATATAATAGTGGCACTCCTTGAACTCAGCCTCCAGCTCCACTCGGATGAGGCCTGTCTGGAGTTCCATAATTCAATTCATGCACCTTTTAATGCAGTTCACCTGAAATGAAGCAAAGATTGCATCATTGCTACAATCCTCTAATCTATTAAGTTTGAAAGGGACAAGAGTCATAAGATCCTGGTCGACTGACCTCAATTATTAACTGCACAAGCTAGCAAGAAGTACTTGCTCTCATGAGCTGGCTGGTTCTTCTTTAGTAGTTGCACTAAAATTGAGGAACATTAAGGTTGGCTGTCCGGATCATGTAAGGTGCAACTATAATTTGCTTATCCTTTTGTGCAGTTCCACTAAAATAAAGTGCCATTGTGGTGACAGTGATGGCTCATCTTGCAAAGGCTAATAAAATGTTGCACGAGATTACCAGCAGAACTTGACGGAGATTTTGGAAACTCCAACAACCATTTTGTGCAGTTCCACCAAAATTGAGAGATGTTGCCCACATGACATTTTAGTTGAACTGCACAAGACACTCATTCCAAAAAAAAGTGTTTTGTGCAGTTCACCAAAAGGTCACAATAGCAACAAGGTGAAATGGATATCCCTATCTGCACAAAAAGATAGAAAGTAAACAGTTGATGGTCAATAAAAATATATGAAACATACACGAAATGAAAAGAAGCATCTTAATTATGTTCATGGCAATCACGCAAGGACAGTAGTAATTTTAAAATGTCAACAATGTTTCATGTTACCAAAAGCATTACAATCAACAATGACATTCATCAAATATGGGATTACTTTAATGGTGGCACTGCTTGTTTACCAGATACAGTAATCAACATCAGCTAAAGAGTTGGTTTAAGGGCATGGGACCGTGGGGACACCAGGACACTCAGCAGCGTAAAGGAGCAACTTACTTATCATACTGGGGAAAACAGCAGGAGTGCCATTTGTAACACAGTTTAATTGCATCTTATCACTGGAGGCATTAGATTAACAATAACACTAGTTAGACATGTCCCTAATGTAACAGTCTGATCGCTTCATTTTACATGCGCCCTTACATTAACAACAGCAAAAGGTTGGTCTAAGGACATGTGACAGTGGACGCATTAGCACAATGTACCTACAAGGAGGCATAAAGTGGTGATGCCGAGTTTGTTCATGCTATGTGAGGGCAGCAAATCTAATCCTGGAGACCTTTTACTATGTGAGGGCAGCAAACCTAATCCTGGAGACCTTTTACTATGTGATGGCATCAAATCTAATCCTGGAGACCATTTACTATGTGAGGGCAGCAAATCTAATCCTGGAGACCTTTTACTATGTGAGGGCAGCAAATCTAATCATGAGACCTTTTACTATGCGAGGGCAGCAATTCTAATCCTGGAAACCTTTTACTATGTGATGGCAAAAAATCTAATCCTGGACATACTCTGTTGACTTGTCCACCAGCCGCCACTTTCTACCCTTTTTTCAACCAATAATAGATCTGTTCCTTATCAAGTTTGTACTACGTTTTCCCATTATTTCCCTTTTCAACCAAGAGATCGGTTGGGTATCCGGTCTCTACTACTTTCACCATATTAGTTCCTCTTTAAATCAAGTCCTAGATTCATGCTACAACTTTCCCCCCTTTCTTTGTTGTTTGAACAAAGTCCTAGATTCGAATGCATGAAGTAGCTTTACCTTTAATAATACTAAAAATTTAGGTGGCTTTGGAAGAGCTGATGGGAGTAGAAAAAGATGCACATGCAGACACATGGGGATCTGGGGCATTAGAGCAGGGCCGCTTTCAAAGAACTTCGTCGGGATGTCGGCGGCGGCAGGTCAGATCTGCGCACAATACGGCAGGGAGGAAGAAGGGTCGGAGGACCTCCCGAGCTGGCGCTGTGTTAGAGAGAACGACACGGGCAGAGGATCGGGCCCCTCCGGCAGCTGTGGGTTTCCTCCCTTGCCGGCGATGACCGCGTGAGCGACGCACCTAGTCCTCTACACACACCAGCGGAAGGAATCCAGCTGGATCTGTGACCAACGGTGAGCAGAGAGAAAATGTCGCTACCGTTGTCTTGTTTATATCTGGAGAGGATGAGAGAATGCAGAGAGCAACCCTAGTAAAGAAAGCGCTCAGGCTCCTGCGTACATATATAGTAGTGTGATTATCTTTTTATCTCCACAACAAGTGTTTCATTTTGTGTACGTGGCATTAAAGAAAAGAAACTCTTTATTTAAGGTGACTAACTGTACGACTCCTACTTAGTAGTAGTAGTAGTAGTAGTAGTAGTATTGTTCACTTGTGCTCCCTGGCCCTCCATTCATTGAACAACCCCATGGGTGAATAAACATACAGTACTAGTATTTAATAGAACGAACAAGGTCGAACAATTTTCACGTAGTTAAAAGTTGAGGGCGGGGCTTTTCCCCGGCAGTACGCGCGGAAATTTTCGCATAGGCGGTTTGACAGAGAGGCGAGGAGGGTGAGGGAGTAGCGGATTCAACTTACTTACTTCTGGAAAGGTTGGGCTGTGCAATTTGACGGCGCGTTACTGCTGGAAAGACTTGTGATATGACTACTCACTATAGTCATGAATTACTGGCGGTACAACCTGGGTGATGCCCGCCTTCCGTTCTGCACTCTAATCTGGTGCATGACACATATTACGTCGACCCGGATGCTGCTGGCTCTCCCACATGTCGGCGAAGTAGTATGTAGTAGTAAGAAGGAGCAAAGAATCATGCGGTATAAGTCTTTCTAGAGATTCCAACAAGTGACTACATACGGAGCAAAATGAGTGAATCTACACTCTAAAATATGTCTACATACATCCCTATGTTGTAGTCAATTTGAAATGTCTAAAAAGACTTATATTTAGGAACAGAGGGAGTAGTAGTACTACTACTCACGTCGGAGGAGTGTGAACCACGGCAGCCCAGTGAATCAGTAGTAGAAAACAATGTGTTGATATGGCCATAAAAAACAATGTGCCACGGTCCATACTGTAGCATGTACAGTACTACTCCTCTTTGTTTGGATCCCTAAGTTAGAGCTAGTTCGGGTTGAAATAGCCTCAAATTATCCAAATAGGAGGGTTAGGTTGAGCTAGTTTGCTCTAACCCAGCTAAAAAAACTAGCCCGATGGAAAGGTTCTAATTGGGTTAGTTCTCCTTGGGCCCACTAAAAGAGAACTAAAAAAAATATCCCCTGCCCACACCAGATCGCTCCCTCCGCCCCCCCTCGCACGACTCCTCTCTGTTCCCCATCGGGCCGCCTGCCCAAGCGCCGCTCCGCGGCTCGCCCTCTGTCACCTCCGGCCGCCCTCTCCCTCCGGCCTTCGAAGCTCGCACCGCTCCCCCTTCACCGGTCATTTTTCTCCCTCTGTCATGCGCAACAGCGCTGCATCTACCAGGGAGGTCATGAGAGGGGTGAGTTTGTTCATTCCTTCTCTATCTCACAGCCATATCATTGATCTTGCTTGCTCTAGTGCTAATTCTAATTTGGAAAAGTAGATCCTGATTAAACTTTGTATAGATTTGTGGTGCATGCATGGAATTGTTTGATGCTGCTTGAGGAGGTAATAAATCTTTATAGAGGCCCAAAGATTCAATTCACCTTTCTAGGTATTTTAGTTTCAGGCTTGCATTATTTCTAGAGGCCCAAAGAATCAGTTCACCTTTCTAGGTATTTCAGTTCCAGGCTTGCATTGTTTCTAGATGCCCAAAGATTTAGTTCACCTTTCTATGTATTTCAGTTTCAGGCTTGCATTATTTCTAAAGGCCCAAAGGTTCAGTCCACCTTTCTAGGTATTTCAGTTTCAAGCTTGCATTATTTCTAGAGGCCCAAGGATTCGGTTCGCAGTCGTCGGCAAGTGGCCCTGCTACCCATGCCGGTGTCGAACTCAACTCGCAAGCGCCAGAGTCGGAGCGGTTCCCAGGGCTTGGGCTCTACAGAGCCTTCCTCCAGAGCGACGATGATGAGCTCCTCCCTGGGTGCGTGAGGGCTCCCGACTCCCTCCCTATCGTGAATGACTTCCGTGATGAGTTAGCTCATGCTTTATTTCATGGAGTGTATTTTTTTGTGAAGCTTGATTGAGGACTTGTATGTTTAAGTGGGATATCTCAATTGTATGGACAAAGTAAAATTTATCATGTTTTGCATGCTTGATTTGTAAAGATGGTTCGTTTATGTCAATTGTGAGCGGGAGGAGGCCACACAAGAGCCGGCCACACCAAATCTGGTAGGAAATAGGGTCCAAAGTAGTCAAATAATTGAGAAAGAACATTTATTGTCAATCTAACCCTGCCATCCATACACCTCTTTGGTTTAGAGTTAGTTCAGTGTTAGAATCTAACTCTAACCTCTAACTGAGTTAGAGTTCTCCTCGTCTGGGTTCATCGCCATCATACTTTCCCCATTTCTGTGTTTTTAGTATCCAACGAATCAAAGAGGCCCTTAGACTGGTTTAGGTCTGGTAGTTTTTAATAAACGTGTTATGTCCAAAATTTAATGGACGTGCTCTGGTTTCTATGAAAATAATCTGGTTTCATGTATTAATTCATTTATTTATTTATTCTTCTGCGGGGGGTTTGCATGTAATTCGTGAGGTCTGAAATGTAAAGTACCCCGGTATATGCTCTGAGTCGTGCATGCACTACGACCCAGATGCTCTATGTCCCACATGTCGGCGAAAGGGAGCACGTGGAAATAGCCTAGGAGTACATATAGGAGGATAAATGCGTGAAAAAATATGTACGGTGAAGCGTAGTTGCGGTTTGAAAAGGAAACCTAAAGTGATGATAGGTATAAGTCGCACGCACCCAACTAGTGGTAGTACTAGACATACGACTGCTTTTTCCCTAAAAAGGAGTTATGAGTGCTCAGTACTCCTATTCTATCAACATGAGTCCCATCTGATAACAGCGTCTGTGCTACAACTAGCTCTTATCCCTCATTTCTCTCTTCTAATTATAAACTCAGCCGACGCCCGGTGGGCGGGGTGGGGATTTGCCGATGGTAGGTTTGCTCAGCTGTGGCCCCACCTCACAATGAAAACGTTACTACTGGAATAAAAATGACATATACTCATTTACTAATAAAACATTAAGGCCACAAGGCGATGCAGTGCTGGTTAGAGGAGGCAAGAAGAAGAGATGCATCCATCGATGACGTCCACCTCCTTGACTCAGGATGCCGGCCCACCGAACAGCGGCTAAGTAGCAGTGGCTTTCGTGGCCAGGTCGACGTGCTTCTGAACAATGGCGTCCAAAGATTCTAGTTGCTGGAAGAAGGCCAACGTCTTTTTGTCCTTGCTGGCCATGTAGTGGCCTATGTAGACGATTTCCTCGTAGACGTGGATGTGTAGGTCGACGGTTTCTTGCATGGCTAGGCGCTGCACGACGAGCGCGGCCTCGAGGTGCACATTCTTCGTCGCGACCGTCGGTGTCAAAACCGGCGGATCTCGGGTAGGGGGTCCCGATCTGTGCGTCTAAGGCTAATGGTAACAGGAGTCAAGGGACACGAGGTTTTACCCAGGTTCGGGCCCTCTCGATGGAGGTAAAACCCTACTTCCTGCTTGATTGATCTTGATGTTATGAGTATTACAAGAGTTGATCTACCACGAGATTGTAGAGGCTAAACCCTAGAAGCTAGCCTATGATGATTATGATTGTCGCCCTACGGGCTAAACCCTCCGGTTTATATAGACACCAGAGGGGGATAGGGTTTACACAGAGTTGGTTACAAAGAAGGAGATCTAATATCCGGATTGCCAAGCTTGTCTTCCATGCAAAGGAGAGTCCCATCCAGACACGGGACGAAGTCTTGAGTCTTGTATCTTCACGGTCCATCAGTCCGGCCAAAGTATATAGTCCGGATACCCCCTAATCCAGGACTCCCTCAGTAGCCCCTGAACCAGGCTTCAATGACGATGAGTCCGGCGCGTAGATTTTCTTCAGCATTGCAAGGCGGGTTCCATCTCCAAATACTCCAAAGTAATTACCAAACACTTACATCGTGTCCGGATCTGCAAGATGATCTTCACATGCCATCATGAAGAGAACGATATTCCACAAACATAATCCGCTGACATCTTTGGATAGCATGACATAGCACCCTGGTCGAGTCATTATTGAACCGTATCTCTACTACCAACCACCGCACATGTTGTGAGGCGGTCTCATCAAAGCAGAGATCGTGTTCCCCTTATCGCGGGGCTTTCATTAATACGGGCACGGGTAGCATAACCGCACCGCTAATCGCGGCGAGTGGGGAACGAGCGGGTTCCACTAGGCAAGTGGGGAGGCGCAAAAGCTTTTACCGCCTCTATAAAGAGATAAGGTCTCTTCCTCTTTACCCACGCCTTTCCCTTCCGCTTGTCCATTCCCCTTTGCTCGAGCCCTAGCGCCCAAGCACTCTTCTTCTCCACCGGAGAGAAGTTCTCCGAAGATGTCCGGATCCAGAATAGGAGGCAAATGGATGGCCTCTACCGTCCGGGAGAGGGATATCAAAAAGCTCCGAGAGGCCGGGTACCTGGCTAAGAAAATCGGCCACCGTCTTCCGCTGGCGGTACAGATCGTCCCCACTCCAAAGCCCTACGAGAGGGTCGTGTTTCTTCCTCATTTTGTCCGCGGGCTCGGGTTGCCCCTTCACCCATTTGTTCGCGGCATCATGTATTATTACGGGATTAATTTTCATGATTTGTCCCCTAATTCTTTCCTTAACATCTCGATGTTTATCACCGTGTGTGAGGCTTTTCTCCGTATTTTGCCCCACTTCGGCTTATGGCTGAAGATCTTCAACGTAAAGCCCAAGGTGGTGAATGGCGAGCACGCCGAGCACGGCGGCGCCATGGTGAGCAAGATGCCCAAGATCACATGGCCGTCGGGCACCTTTAATGATTCCGTCAAGGAGTGGCAGCAGCAGCAGCAGTGGCTTTGGGCGTCAAGGAGTGGCACGCGGTAAAAAGTGGGCCGCTGCTCCTAAATTCAGATCCGGAGCCCCACTGCGGCTCATGTCCTGGCCCAAGAAGGGCCTGAACTGGTCCTCATCCGACGAGATGTCAGTGCTCCAAACGCGCGTCCAGAGCGTGGTCGATAAGGATGTCAAACTCGTCAATGCAGTCCAGGTGATGTTAGTTCGCCTGGTTCTCCCTTGCCAGCACCGAGCCTGCAGCTTGTGGGATACGACCCAGCCGAGCACTAGACCCTACGGGAGCTCTACGGCTCCTCACACAAGGACTTTTGGAAGGTGCTCTTCAAGTCCGGCAAGACGTGGCCGGGCTCCGCCGAAGACCGCGGGTATCAACTGTCCTGCTCTGCATGTCCGGTAAGTCATTGCTATGCTCTGTCCATCCATGTTTTAGCTGGCATATCCCGAGGGAGACGCTTTTATCATGCTTTCTATGATAATCCGAGGAATGGACGAAGAAGGTGGGGCGGATACACTGTCCAGCCCCGCTGCCGGAGGAACCGGTAGGACCTCTTCTGACGAAGATGCTGGTCCCAGCGCCTTACGAGGCGCCGAATAAAGAGGCCTCCAAGAAGGTCAAGAAGACCCAGAGCGGCCTCCGTCACCGCGACGCTTCGAACACAAAATCCGAAGACTCCAGCGACCATCCCTCCTCCAAAGACAAAGAGGAGGAAGAAGACGAGTCCTCCATAGGGGAAGGGAAGAAAAGGACGGCTTCCTCATCCCTGGAGGCCGAATCGCCAAAGAGGGGGAAAGGTTCCCTCCCGGAGGCATCCACCACGGCTGCTAATAGGAGCCCGGAGTGGGATTCCAGGGCCCAGCCCCTGGTAAAGTCGTGAGTACACGAAATTCGAACAGCCTACGTGCCCGGGGTCATTAGGATGTAGTAATTTAACTGTCGCCATACTTTGTGCAACCTGGCGAGGTCCCACGCTGGACAGTCCTCATTGGAGGATTCGCTGAGCTCAGATGCCCTGGAGAGCGAGACGCCACCAGAGGCCCCTTCCCCGAAGCCTAAGTGCGACACCGAGGTGTCGTCTCAGCGGGACCCGGACCAAGGAGGGCATATCTCTGGGGCCGGATACCCGGGAGCAGCGGTTCCCATGCTTGTCGATGGCGGGGGCGATCTTAGATTCGGCCCGCAGCCGGACACGGTCCTGGAGACCTTTAAAGCTCCAAGATCGAGCGAGCATCCCGCCTTGACATAGGGAGGCCTGCCCGCTCCACCAGCAACCTCTGTCCAAGCAGAGTTGTCGGGCGGCCTATCGACGGCACTAAAGAGTGCGTCCATCGTCGATGAACATCGCACCCTCATGGGTGCGGTGATTGAAAAGATTCAGTCCGCTGAGAGCGGACAGAATGAATCCTACCTTAGCCTTATAAAAGGCTTTGAGGTATGTTTTTAGAAACCTTTGAAGATTGTCATAGTATGAGTAGTAGCCCCTGATGCACTGTCCGGTGAAAGAGAGAGAGCTGGACAGGGGATCAAATTTTTGCTTCGCAGGAGACTCAGTAAATGACATATATCCCTTTGTTTGAAAACAGGCGTCTGTAGCGACGACCGCCTCTCATAATGTAGAGGTGTCCGGACTAAAGAAGAGTCTGGAATGGGCCAAAGAAGAACTTGGCTGCGTGAAGAAGCAGTTGGAGGACAAGCAAGGTATGTCGAAACCTTGTCCTAAATTCAGCACGAATAGGTAGTTGTGCCTGATGAGAATATGTGTATTGTTTGCTTTAGGAGCGAGTGCCAAAATTGGGGCACCGAAGAAGGCTGTGGCCGAAACTGACAAGAAGGCCGCCGTGGAGCAGGCTCTTCGCGAGAAGCACGAGGCCAGGGTCATTGAAGCGGAGCGTGAGCTCCAGGAAGCCATGAAGAAGAGTGAGACCTTAGAGCAGAGTCTAGCGGGGAAAGAGTCCGAACTCGCCCAAGCTCTCCAAGCCGTAGATGATGCTCGGGAAGAAGCCCGAGGTGCTCTGAAGGACATTCAGGAGGCACGGAGGGTTGCGGCCGGTAAGGCTTTTGGTACTCAAAGCATTTTTGCCATAGAAATAGGAGGAACTCTAAGAAACAAACTGAATTCTTGTTTTTCCAGGGGCGTTTGCGGACCTGCTGCGCATCATATCTGATGTTGCCCAATTCTACCGGACTGAAGAGAAGAAGTCTGCGGAGAAGCATTTCTGGTCGCAGTATTTGGCGCCGAATTATCCGGTGCCCTTTATCGATCAGCTGAAGCAGCTGGTCGAACTGCACCAGGCGGCCGAACTAGCCATGAAGGACTTAGTTGTCCGGCTGTGGCCCGCTAAGCCGATTCCAAGCAGTTACTTCAGACTCGTGAAGAGGATTGTTGGTGCTTGCCCTCAGCTCGAAGTCATTAAGCAGTCGGTCTATATAAAAGGTGCACGCATGGCATTTGCCCACGCGAAGGTGCACTGGGGGAAGCTTGATGCTGAAAAGCTGATGACTGAGGGACCGCTGGAGGGTAAGGAGCATCGCAAGCATGAATTGTATTATGAGGGTGTCTTGAAAGGAGCTCGCCTTGTGGCGGAACAGTGTACCAAAGACACTATATTTCCCTGAAGGCAGTCATGCCATCCTTTGTAATGCGGGATAATGGAAATGTTATTATTTATTGCCTGTTATATGAACGTTTTTTATTCCTGTGCGGCCGTTTAGTTTATATAAATGCTGAGAGTTGGCCAGTCGTCGGCTTCTGCCCCCACGTAAAAAGTACGGGGGTGTTTGGGACATACCTGAACACTCTTTATCCCATTGTTGGGTCCTTTAAGGAGGTGTTCATCACCACGAACCAGGCAATCGGACTATAGGTCTTTATCACTCTCACTTAGCCATAGGAATTCGAGTATGGTAGGCGCAGCCCTTGGTGTCCGGAAGACCGTACGAGGGGCTCTAACGGCGCCTGATCAGAAAACCGATTCATCGCACTCTGCATTTATTATGGCATTGTGCGGAATAAATCTTTAAAGATTTTACAACCTCTCGAACAGCTGACCAGCTCTCGCCGTATCATGAGAGTCAGTTTTCGGCTTTCTCTACCGAGGTGCTCGTCCGGAAGAACCGAGACATAATCGCAGTAGTTCTCCCAGCGCTACCTTAGCCGATAGAGCGAAACATAAGGTACCAAAACATGGGAGCCAGGCAAACCCAACTAATGAGCCAAGACATGATTCGGAGCTGATGCATATAGTGCTATAAGTCCGGGGTGCCGAGCGACCGAGAAGGTGGCCGGACTCTGTTGCCATATTATGAGTACTATGAAGCCCCTGGCATAGTGGGGCATAACACTATGTACGGGTGCCGTTATGACAAAAAAAGCATCAATGAGGGACGACGGCCGGTAAGTGTTATTTAAGTCTATGTATTGTAGTAGAGTGACATGTCTATGCATATGAGTACGGTTTAGGCTTATGAAAAGAGGTGTGTTGGCGGAACCTGTCGTGGCCGGACTTGAGGAGGCTGTGTGCGGATCCGAAGTGTATCTGCACCGTCTCCTTGGGGGGGGGGTACTTATGTGTTCCCGCCTTGTGAGTCCGAGCTGATTCCATGTCGCCAGTCCTGTTCAGCGCAAAAGTCAGTCCGTAAAGGCAAATGCCTAGAGGCAGTTGCATGTCATATGGTGGTTGAACCGCGGGTGCCTGATCGGAGCCTGGTCGAGCTAGTCTATCATGCCGTAAAGTAGCTCGGACTCCTCAGTTGGTGTCCGGGTGGTTGGCTTCCAAATCGAAGTTCGATAAATGGGCACAACTTGCTATATCAGCGGCGGTATAATTTCCACTGTTAGGGTGGAGTTCGGCCTTGCCCATAATTGTGACCATGTCACGTGAGTTTGGCCTGATGTTGTACCATGTTGAGTCTAGCCAACGCGGTTCGTCCCGATAGTGTATGGTGGTTACTGTATAAGGGGACAATGCCGAAGACTTATTCTTCGGCATGGTATTTGTTTTGGTTATCCGAAGACGACCTCCAGGGGTGGGCCTGTAAAACATGGCCTTCGCACCTGCGACGGCATCTTTTAGAAGATGTTGTTAATGCGATTGATCCTCGAGCGGTCAATACCTATCTGGCAAATTTTGTCCTGGCGCAGCGAGTTTGGGCTGCTGTTTATGCCCATAGGGGCTCATGTGGGATGGAACCCACAAACTACTGGTTTGATGTGATCGAAGATGGTTGGCCGTGTTTTTGTACTGCAGGGGATCTTCCTTTGACCTCGCCATGTTTGGTGGTCTGGGATTCTCATTGTTTTAGACCTCCTTTCATTGTTTCCGGTGCCCGACCGGCTGTTTCGTTTTTGAGGATCCGTCATTCTCTGTTGGTATGCTTGGCCGCCACACTAGGGGTACCATGAATTTGACATGGTTGGTTGAGTATGCTGCTCGGGCCGGATGGGCCTGAGCTGTTCTGTTTCCGCTGACCGGACTGGGAGTCATGGAATTCGGCACCAACTCCCTTGTCTTGATCGTCATCATTATTTTTGTGATGCTTATGTCTGTTTCGTCGAGGTTTATGGATGCTGCCTCATGTTTCCTGCGTATTGCCCCGGACCGTGGTGTATTGGTGTCGGGGTATGGGCTTTAGGACCTCCTTCTTAGGTTGAGGTGGCGGATTGTGCTTTGTGTACCCTTTGGCGGGGCGGTCGAGTCCATATTCCTTGGTTGCCAGGACCTTGGTCCATCTGTCTATGAGCAAATCTTGGTCAGCTTTGAGCTGCTGTTGCTTCTTTTTCAGGCTTTTCGCCGTGGCCATAAGTCGTCGCTTAAAGCGAACTTGCTCTGCGGGATCCTCAGGCACGCTGAATTCGTGATCGCCGAGGCTCACCTCGTCTTCGGAGGGGGCATGTAGTTGTCCTCCTCCAAGTATCCGTCTGTCTCCTGTCCTGCCTGCTCAAAGGCAGACTGATTAGGATTGTGTTCATCTTCGGCACCGTCCGGATTGTTTTTGACTCCTATACCGGTATTGTTGTGGCGGGGCTTGGAGTGGCGCTGGTGACGCATGTACTTTGCCGTCTTCCTTGAGGGGCTATCCTCCATTGCCTCATCGTCATTGGTTCTTTGGGAGTGTCCACCATATATATATCATACGGAGAGGTGGCTGTCCAGCGCCCCATGGGCGGTGGTTCCTGTTCTTCTTTTGCACCGTCGTCCATACCGTCGGTGTCTTCGGAGTCGAAGTCAAGCACGTCGGTCAAATCATCGACAGTGGCAATGAAGTGGGTGGTGGGTGGGCAACGAATTCCCTTGTCGCCTGCTTCCCACTCGAGCCGGACATAGTTCGGCCAAGAGTCTCTTGACAAAGAGAAAGACTTTAACGAGTTCAGCATGTCGCCAAAGGGCGAGTGCTGGAAGATATCCATAGCGGTAAACTCCATTACCGGAGCCCAACCAAATTTGGCGGGCTCGGGGGTGCGCGGACTGGAACCTACAGCCGGAGACGAGTCCGGGGGTCTGATGACACATGCTTCCTTGGGGGTGGAGTCTGTGTTCGGCTCCACCGTCGATGAGTGTGCGGCTTCCGACGCGGGGTCTATCCACCCGTCCCCGGACGATGCAATCTGCCCCGGATTTAGATCCGGAGCTCCTGCAGGCGTGATATCCCAAGTATTGTCCGACAGCAGGTTTAAGCCACGCTCGTCGTGACTGTTCGGCACTCCTGGCGTAGGCTCAAATCCGTCGAAGATCAAGTCTCCGCGGATATCAGCCATGTAGTTCAAGTTTCCGAACCTGACCTGATGGCCAGGGGCGTAGCTGTTGATCTGCTCTAGTTGGCCGAGCGAATTGGCCCACAGTGCGAAGCTGTCGAACACGAAGATCTGTCTGGGGAGAAAAGTCTCACGCTAGACCGCGTTGTTGATGATTGAAGGAGCCATCGAGCCTTGCAGCGACAACACAGAGGAACTCTCAATGAAAGCACCAATGTCGGTGTCAAAACCGGCGGGTCTCTGGTAGGGGCTCCCAATCTGTGCGTCTAAGGCTAATGGTAACAGGAGGCAAGGGACATGATGTTTTACCCAGGTTCGGGCCCTCTCGATGGAGGTAAAACCCTACTTCCTGCTTGATTGATCTTGATGATATGAGTATTACAAGAGTTGATCTACCACGAGATCGTAGAGGCTAAACCCTAGAAGCTAGCCTATGATGATTATGATTGTCGCCCTACGGGCTAAACCCTCCGGTTTATATAGACACCGGAGGGGGCTAGGGTTTACACAGAGTCGGTTACAAAGAAGGAGATCTAATATCCGGAAGCTTGTCTTCCACGCAAAGGAGAGTCCCATCCGGACACGGATGAAGTCTTGAGTCTTGTATCCTCATGGTCCATCAGTCCGGTCAAAGTATATAGTCCGGCTGTCCGGATACCCCCTAATCCAGGACTCCCTCAGCGACCTCCGGCACCTGTAGGGCCACCACGGCTTGAAAGAGTTCCTCACCATGGAGGCCGACAAGGGTGTCAGGCAATGAAGAGCCTGGGCGCGCGGGTTGGAGCAGTACAACAAGGTCGTCCACGCGCTTCTTGATGACAGTAAACTTGTGGATGGATTTGACCATCATGTCGTCCATGCGAGAGGCAAAGCCGGCATCGGCGATGGCTATGACGCGGGCGGTCGCTAGCACCATCTGGAAATGCTGCACGGTACGGGGCTGCAGGCCGGCGCCTTGGATGATTTGGCACAGCCGACTGCCGCTCGCGTTCATTGCTTCCATAGGTGCTTCTGGCTTTTGGTCACTTGGTCTTGGATTGGAGTGAGCAGTGTTGCGCAGAGACTAGGAGTAGATGAATTGGAGTTGTGGGGCGCCTTTATATGAGAATCCAAACTCTTTTGCATTCACATCATGTTGGCTCTATTATGCTTCTCCAATTAATTCCCTCTGCATGTAATTTGAGGATGCATCATTGACCGTTCAACATCTCGGGAATCGCTACCCTCTCCCTCCGTGGCATTCAAGCACCTATGGAAGCAATTGTCGCTCGCGTCTATCGCGTGTCAGGAGACGTTCTTGTCGACGATGAGGTGCCTATGGTGACTTCATAATTTTCAAGACGATAATACTAGTATACTCAATATTGTGCAGCGCGACCAAGGTGGATAGGAAAACGAGAGAACTACGTATTTATTTATGGTGTAGATTCACTCATTTTTCTCCATATGTACTCCATCTCGGTGTAGTCTAGTCACTTGTTGAAATATCTAGAAAGAAAAATACTCCTTTATGGTTTACAGGGCTATACTAGCAAGTAACAATGGGCTCACATAGCAATTTTGTCTCATGCAAGAGCCTGCCTATATGCGTGCTCCTGAGAACTGAGCACAGCTCAGTTGGCAAGGCGCTAGAGTTCGCAGCCAGCCCACCAGGGTTCAAGTCTCGGCTTGAGCGTTTGGTTCTCATGGAGTTTTCTTCTATAAAAAAATGCCAACATGTTAGTCTAGCCAAGGTTGGTCTTGTTTTTTATATGCGTGCTCCAAGGTTCGCAACTGCGACGTTCGGGTTGCGCTTGGCTCTTCGCCTCTTCGAGAAGACGAACAATGATGTTACTACTACTGCTTCTACAGTATCGAATCCACTGTTGCATGTCCGTCCACCGCGAGCGGGAGGGATAGCTTGTTGTAGTACTATAAGCAAAAGCATGTCCTCGTCTGCGAGCCACCGCGCGCATGGCCGAGGGAGAAGGCCTGTAGTATTAAAATCAAGCTTCTCCTCGTTGTACGAGTTGATGCGAGACATCATAGCACTGGCCCCACATGGTTGCCTCTAAACTTGGTTGAAAGACTCGCAGTGTACAATAATCCATTTGCTGCAACCTCTAACATTTACCCCACCACAAATTAAAATATACATTCCTGTCTTGACTAGATGAGCGTGCAAACTAGAATCACCAGGATGACAGGTAGGGCTAGAAGATTATTTTAATCAAAAAAAGCATAGAGCCGACCCCAACGATTTTAAGCTTACAGGCACGGTACACGCTATCCTAGACTACTCTACACATGAAACTGCCACATGAGCGTTCGGGCTGCGCTTGGCTCTTTGCCTCTTCGGGAAGTCGAACAATGATGGAGTACTACTGCAGTGGAGGAGTACTACAGTATGCTTCTGGTCATCTGACACCGATTAAACTGTTGCATGTCCATGATGACCCACAAGTGTAGGGGATCTATCATAGTTCTTTCGATAAGTAAGAGTGTCGAACCCAACGAGGAGCAGAAGGAAATGATAAGCGGTTTTCAGTAAGGTTTTCTCTGCAAGCACTGAAATTGTAGGTAATAGATAGTTTTGTGATAAGATAAATTGTAACGAGTAACAAGTAAATAAAGTGCAGCAAGGTGGCCCAATCCTTTATGTAGTAAAGGATAAGCCTAGACAATTTCTAATAATGAGAAAGGAGCTCCCGAGGACACATGGGAATTATCGTCAAGCTAGTTTTCATCATGCTCATATGATTCGCGTTCGGTACTTTGATAATTTGATATGTGGGTGCACCGGTGCTTGGGTACTGCCCTTACTTGGACAAGCATCCCACTTATGATTAACCCCTATTGCAAGCATCCGCAACTACAAAAGAAGTATTAAGGTAAACCTAACCACAACATTAAACATATGGATCCAAATCAGCCCCAAACGAAGCAACGCATAAACTAGGGTTTAAGCTTCTGTCACTCTAGCAACCCATCATCTACTTATTACTTCCCAATGCCTTCCTCTAGGCCCAAATAATGGTGAAGTGTCATGTAGTCAATGTTCACATAACACCACTAGAGGAAAAGACAACATACATCTCATCAAAATATCGAACAAATACCAAATTCACATGACTACTAATAGCAAGACTTCACCCATGTCCTCAGGAACAAACGTAACTACTCACAAAGAATATTCATGTTCATAATCAGAGGAGTAATAATATGCATTAAGGATCTGAACATATGATCTTCCACCAAGTAAACCAATCAGCATCAACTACAAGGAGTAATCAACACTACTAGCAACCCACAGGTACCAATTTGTGGTTTGATACAAGATTGGATACAAGAGATGAACTAGGGTTTTGAGAGGAGATGGTGCTGGTGAAGATGTTGATAACCCCTCCCGATGAAAGGATCGTTGGTGATGACGTTGGTGATGATTTCTCCCTCCCGCAGGGAAGTGTCCCCGGCAGAACAGCTCCGCCGGAGCCCTAGATTGGTTCCGCCATGGTTCTGCCTCGTGGCGGCAGAGTTTCGTCCCGTAAGCTTGCCCATGACTTTTTCCAGGGTAAAAGCCCTCATATAGCAGAAGATGGACACCGGGGGGCCACTAGGGGGCCCAGGAGACAGGGGCACGCCCAGTAGGGTTGGGCGTGCCCCCCACCCTCCTAGGCAGGGTGTGGGCCCCCTGATGTATTTCTTTCTCCCAATAATTTTTATTAATTCATAAAACATGTTTTGTGGAGTTTCATGATTTTTGGAGCAGTGTAGAATACGTTTCCAATGTTTGCTCCTTTTCCAGCCAGAATTCCAGCTGCCAGCATTCCCCCTCTTCATGGTAAACCTTGTAAAATAAGAGAGAATAGCCATAATTATTGAGATATAATATGTAATAACAGCCCATAATGCAATAAATATTGATATAAAAGTATTATGCAAAATGGACGTATCAACTCCCCCAAGCTTAGACCTCGCTTGTCCTCAAGCGGAAGCCGAAATCGAAAAATATGTCCACATGTTTAGAGATAGAGGTGTCGATAAAAATTAAATACGGACATGAGGGCATCATGATCATTCTTATAACAGCAACATATATAGATTTTATCATATGATTTCTTATACTCAAGTAATGATCAATTCACAATGTTAAGTATGGTTCAGAAACTTCATTGAGAACTAACAAACTATAATCTCAGTCATTGAAGCAATTGCAATTTATCATAAAATCAGAAAGAGTCAATAATAGAGCTTTTCAGCAAGTCCACATACTGAACTATCTTGTAGTCTTCTACAATTGCTAACACTCACGCAATACTTGTGGTTATGGAGTTTCAGCCGGACACTGAGAAAGATAGGGGCTTATTGTGTTGCCTCCCAATGTATTCACCTTTGGGTGATGTCAACAATAGTAGCCCATGCTAACTTACATCCAATTGGATATATATATATATATGTATATATATATATATATATCATGATATTTCAAACACAAGGAGCTTGCCAAAGGATAAAATGAAAAAGGGAAAGGTGAGGATCACCTTAACTCAAGCATAAAGTAAAAACATAAAGTAAAAGATAGGCCCTTCACAGAGGGAAGCAGAGGTTGTCATGTGCGTTTAGGGTTGGATGCACAACATCTTAATGCAAAAGAACGTCACTTTATATTGCCCTTTGTATGTGGACCTTTATTATGCAGTTCATCGCTTTTATTACTTCCACAACAAGATCGTACAAAACTTATTTTCTTTGCACTAATAAGTCATACATATTTAGATAGCAATTTTTATTGCCTGCAACATGACAACTTACTTGAAGGATCTTACTCAATCCATAGGCAGGTATGGTGGACTCTCATGGCAAAACTGGGTTTAAGGATATTTGGAAGCACAAGTAGTATCTCTACTTGGTGCAAGGAATTTGGCTAGCATGAGGGGGAAAGGCAAGCTCAACATGTTTGGAAGGTCAATGACAATATACTTTAACTGAGATGTGTGAAAACATAAACCATTACGTTGTCTTCCTGGTCCAACGTCAACTCTTTTAGCATGTCATACTTAATTAGTGCTCCCAATCATAAAAGGTGTCCAAGATAATATATTTGTATGTGATCCCCTCTTCCTTATCACTTCCTATTAATTGCGAAGATGACCAAAACTATGTTTATCAACTCTCAACAACTTTTATGCCTCATAGTTTCTATGTGTGAAGTCATCACTAACCATAAGATCAATATGAACTCTTTTATTCTTTCTACTTTCTCAAGATCATAGCAACATAGCAAAGCCCTTGACTCAACAATAATCTTTATTATAGATAGCTCACGGACTCGATTACAAAAAGAGATCACAAAGCAAAACTCAAACTACTTGATCTCAAAACTTTAATCTACTATATCAAGATACTACTAAAGGATTGAACTAAATAAAATAGTAAAGATAGGAGTGTGATGGTGATACGATATCGGGGCACCTCCCGCAAGCTTGGCAGTTGCCAAGGGGAGTGCCCATACCCATGTGATTATGTCCTTGGAGGTGATGGAGGTAGTGATGATGATGGTGGATAATCGCACATCGAGCGTAAAAGCTCCTCCAACTTGCGGATAATGCCCTTGAGTCCGGCGATATGATCCTTCAACAAAATATTCTCCTACGTGAGATACTTGTTCTGTATGCGAGCTAACTCAATCATCTTGAAAGCTTCAATCTCTGTTGGAGTAAAGAGGTTAGGTAAAGGTTGAGGGATGTCTTCTTCTTTCACCGCCAGAGCTTGGACCTCCATGGCCTTCTTGATCTCGTCATCCTTGTTGATCTCCTCCGGTTCTTCTCTTTTCAGCTCTATCTTCAATAGCCAAGCATCCTTGTCTTCATTGTTGGAGGAGGGTGACGTCGTAGTGCTCTAGATCTGCAACGGAAAAAGCTCGAAACGAAAACAGAGGATATTTGCGTGATACGGTGGTCAAAACCTTCGGGAGTTTATATAATGAATTTTTACCGACCAAAATATGTAACGTGCAAGAAAACGGAGTCCGGGAGGCACACGAGGTGTCCACGAGACAGGGGGCGCGCCCAGTAAGGGTGGGCGCACCCTCCACTCTCGTGGGGACCTCGTGTCCCTTTCGGACTACTTCTTTCTTCCTAAAATTGTTAAATATTCCAAAACTGATAAAAATTGCCTTTGGAGTTGTTTTGGACTCGGTTTACTTACCGTACCACATACCTGTTCCTTTTCAGATCTGGAACGTTCTGGAAAGTGTCCCTTATGTATTCTTCCGGGGTTACGGTTTCAATAATATTAGTTTCAAAATTTATAGGATTACCTGAAATATAATGTTTAATTCTTTGAATGTTCACCACCCTTGGACTTGTGCCTTCGAAGTTGTTGATTTTTATGGCACCAGAACGATAGACCTCCTTGATAACGTAAGGACCTTCCCATTTAGAGAGAAATTTTCCTATAAAAAATCTTAAACGAGAGTTGAATAATAACACATAATCACCTACATTAAACTCACGCTTTTGTATCCTTTTATCATGCTAGCGTTTGACTTTTTCTTTGAATAACTTGGCATTCTCATATGCCTGGGTTCTCCATTCATCAAGTGAGCTAATGTCAAACAACCTCTTCTCACCGGCAAGTTTGAAGTCATAATTGAGCTCTTTAACAGCCCAATATGCTTTATGTTCAAGTTCAAGAGGTAAATGACAAGCTTTTCCATAAACCATCTTATACGGAGACATACCCATAGGATTTTTGTATGCAGTTCTATAGGCCCATAATGCATCATCAAGTTTTTTGGACCAATTCTTTCTAGATCTATTCACAATCTTTTGCAAAATTAATTTGAGCTCTCTATTGCTCAACTCTACTTGACCACTAGACTGCGGATGATAAGGAGATGTGATTCTATGATAAACATCATACTTAGCAAGCATCTTACGGAAAGCACCATGAATAAAATGTGAACCACCATCAGTCATAAGATATCTAGGGACTCCAAACCTCGGAAAAATAACTTCCTTAAGCATTTTAATAGAAGTGTTATGATGAGCACTACTAGTTGGAATAGCTTCTACCCACTTAGTAACGTAATCAACAACAACTAAAATATGTGTATAACCATTAGAGGCAGGAAAAGGCCCCATATAATCAAAGCCCAAACATCAAACGGTTCAATAACAAGAGAGTAATTCATAGGCATTTCTTGACGTCTACTAATATTACCTATTCTTTGACATTCATCACAAGATAAGACAAACTTATGAGCATCTTTGAAGAGAGTAGGCCAATAAAAACCAGATTGTAGTACCTTGTGTGCAGTTCTATCGCCAGCGTGGTGTCCTCCATAAGATTCAGAGTGACACTTGCGTAGGATCCGTTCCTGTTCATGCTCAGGCACACAACATCTAATTACACCATCTACTCCTTCTTTATAAAGGTGTGGGTCATCCCAGAAGTAATGTCTTAAATCATAAAAGAACTTTTTCTTTTGCTGGTATGTGAAACTAGGAGGTATAAATTTAGCAACAATGTAATTAGCATAATCAGCATACCAAGGAGCAGTACGAGAAGCATTAACATCCGCTAATTGTTCATCAGGAAAGCTATCATCAATAGGTAGTGGGTCATCAAGAACATTCTCTAACCTAGACAAGTTGTCTGCAAGGGGGTTCTCAGCTCCCTTTCTATCAATAATATGCAAATCAAATTCTTGGAGCAAGAGAACCCATCTAATGAGTCTAGGCTTAGTATCTTTCTTTTCCATAAGATATTTAATAGCAGCATGATCAGTGTGAATAGTAACTTTGGAATCAACAATATAAGGTCTAAACTTATCACATGCAAACACAACTGCTAAGAACTCTTTTTCAGTAGTAGCATAATTTCTCTGGGCGGTATCAAGAGTCTTGCTAGCATACTGGATAACATTCAATTTCTTATCGATTCTTTGCCCTAGAACAACACCAACAGCATAATCACTAGAATCACACATAATTTCAAAAGGTAAATTCCAATCAGGTGGCTGAACAATAGGTGCAGTGATCAAAGCTTTCTTAAGTATTTCAAATGCTTCTACACAATCATCATCAAAGACAAAAGGAATATCTTTTTTCAATAAATTAGTCAGAGGCCTAGAGATTTTAGAAAAGTCCTTAATGAACCTCCTATAAAAACCGGCATGACCAAGGAAACTTCTTATACCTTTTATGTCCTTGGGACATGTCATCTTTTCAATAGCATCAACTTTGGCTTTGTCAACTTCAATACCTCTCTCAGAAATCTTATGCCCCAAGACAATGCCTTCATTAACCATAAAGTGACACTTTTCCCAATTCAGGACGAGACTAGTGTCTTCGCATCTCTACAAAACTCGATGAAGGTTGCTCAAACAATCATCAAAAGAGGATCCATAAATGGAGAAGTCATCCATGAATACCTCACAAATCTTTTCACAAAAATCAGAGAATATAGCCATCATGCATCTTTGAAAGGTAGTAGGTGCATTACATAAACCAAAAGGCATACGTCTATAAGCAAAAGTACCGAAAGGGCAAGTAAAAGTAGTTTTCGATTGATCCCCCGCTGACATAGGTATTTGAGAGAAACCAGAATAACCATCTAGAAAGCAAAAATGAGTGTGTTTGGATAGTCTTTCTAGCATTTGATCACAAAGGGTAATGATCTTTCTTAGTAGCCTTATTTAATTTACGGAAATCAATTACCATCCTATAACCTGTAATAATTCTTTGCGGGATCAATTCATCTTTATCATTAGGAACAACGGTAATACCTCCCTTTTTAGGAACACAATGGACAGGGCTTACCCAATCACTATCAGCAACGGGATAAATTATACCTGCCTCAAGGAGCTTTAGTATCTCCTTTCTTACCACTTCTTTCATCTTGGGATTCAGTCGTCGTTGAGGATCTCTAACTGGTTTGGCATCTTTCTCCACTTAAATTTTGTGTTGGCATAATGTGGGACTAATGACCTTAAGATCATCCAGAGTATATCCAATAGCAGCTCGGTGCTTCTTCAGAGTTTTCAATAATCTTTCCTCTTCTTGCTCTGAAAGGTTAGCACTAATAATAACATGATATATTTTCTTTTCATCAAGATAAGCATACTTAAGATTATCAGGTAATGGTTTGAGTTCAAACACGGGATCACCCTTGGGTGGATGGGGATCCCCAAGAATTTCAACGGGAAGGTTATGTTTCACCACAGGTTCCTGTTTAAGGAACACTTCATCTATTTCCCTTCTTTCCTTCATAAACATATCGTTTTCATGGTCTAGCAAATATTGTTCTAACGGATTAGTAGGAGGCACGGCAATGGAATCAAGACCAATAATCTCATCCTTACTAGGTGGTTCCCTATCACGAGGTTGTCTACGAAACTTAGCAAAATTAAACTCATGAGACATACCATCTAAGCCAATGGTGACAGTATCTTTTTCACAATCAATTCTAGCACTAGCTGTATTTAAGAAGGGTCTACCAAATATAATAGGACAAAAGTCATCTTGTGGGGAACCAAGAACAAGAAAATCAGCAGGATATTTAACCTTCCCACACAAGACTTCAACATCTCTAATTACCCCAACTGGTTTAATGGAATCCCTATTAGCAAGCTTTATAGTAACATCAATGTCTTCCAATTCAACGGGTGCAATGTCGTGCATAATTTCTTTATATAGATCAATGGGTATCGCACTAGCACTAGAACCCATATCACATAAACGATGATAACAATGATCTCCTATTTTAACAGAAATAACAGGCATGCCTACGACAGGTCTATGTATCTTAGTATCTGGTCTAGCAATATTAGTAGTTTCATCACAGAAATAAATAACATGCCCATCTAGATAATCATCCAAGAGATCTTTAACCATAGCAATACTAGGTTCAACATTGATTTTCTCAGGAGGTGTATAAGTCCTAGTATTACTCTTACGAACAACAGTCGAAGTTTTAGCATGATCCTTTATCCTAACAGGAAAAGGAGGTTTCTCAACATAAGTAGGAACAATAGGATCACTATAGGTGATAGTCTTTTCTTCAACTGTAATAGGTGCAACTACTTTCACTTCAATAGGAGGATTATATTTAAACCACTTCTCTTTAGGGAGATCAACGTGAGTAGCAAAAGATTCACAGAAAGAAGCTACTATCTCAGAGTCAAGTCCATATTTAGCGCTAAATCCATGGAAAGCATCGGTATCCATAAAAGATTTAACACAATCGAACTTAGGTGTCATACCTGACTCCTTACCATCATCGGAACCCCAATCTGCAGACTTGCATTTAATTCTTTCCAATAAGTCCCATTTGAAATCAATAGTCTTCAGCATATAAGAACCAGTAGAGGAAGTATCGAGCAGGTTGCGATCATTAAGAGAAAGCCGAGCATAAAATTTTTGAATAATCATTTCCCGGGAGAGCTCATGATTGGGGCATGAATATAACATTGATTTAAGCCTCCCCCAAGCTCGAGCGATGCTTTCTCCATTGCGAGGCTAGAAATTATATATGTAATTACGATCACGATGAACAAGACGCATAGGATAGAACTTCTGGTGAAATTCCAACTTCAATCATTTATAATTCCAAGATCTCGTATCATCACATAGCCTATACCATGTCAATGCATCTCCCTTCAAAGATAAAGGGAAGACCTTCCTTTTGACAACATCATCGGGAATACCTGCAAGCTTAAATAATCCACAAACTTCATCCACAAAGATAAGGTGTAAATCGGGATGCAATGTTCCATCTCCTACAAATGGATTAGCTAGCAGTTTCTCTATCATACCCAAAGGAATATCAAAGTAAATATTTTCAAAAAGTTCAGTAGGTTGAGGAGCAACTATTTGCTCTTCTGGTCGGGGTGAAGATACCCCGAACAAGCCCCTCAAAGGATTAGTTTCCATAGTGAAAAGTAACAGAAAATTTCAGCACACTATATAAATGTTTCCTTACCAAGTTCCACTCACCAAAAGCGCTACACTCCCTGGCAACGGCGCCAGAAAAGAGTCTTGATGACCCACAAGTGTAGGGGATCTATCGTAGTCCTTTCGATAAGTAAGAGTGTCGAACCCAACGAGGAGCAGAAGGAAATGATAAGCGGTTTTCAGTAAGGTTTTCTCTGCAAGCACTGAAATTGTAGGTAATAGATAGTTTTGTGATAAGATAAATTGTAACGAGTAACAAGTAAATAAAGTAAATAAAGTGCAGAAAGGTGGCCCAATCCTTTATGTAGCAAAGGATAAGCCTGGACAATTTCTAATAATGATAAAGGAGCTCCCGAGGACACATGGGAATTATCGCCAAGCTAGTTTTCATCACGCTTATATGATTTGCGTTCTGTACTTTGATAATTTGATATGTGGGTGGACCAGTGCTTGGGTACTGCCCTTACTTGGACAAGCATCCCACTTATGATTAACCCCTATTGCAAGCATCCGCAACTACAAAGGAAGTATTAAGGTAAACCTAACCACAACATTAAACATATGGATCCAAATCAGCCCCTAACGAAGCAACGCATAAACTAGGGTTTAAGCTTCCTTCACTCTAGCAACCCATCATCTACGTATTGCTTCCGAATGCCTTCCTCTAGGCCCAAATAATGGTGAAGTGTCATGTAGTCGATGTTCACATAACACCACTAGAGGAAAAGACAACATACATCTCATCAAAATATTGAACGAATACCAAATTCACATGACTACTAATAGCAAGACTTCACCCATGTCCTCAGGAACAAACGTAACTACTCATAAAGCATATTCATGTTCATAATCAGAGGAGTAATAATATGCATTAAGGATCTGAACATATGATCTTCCACTAAGTAAACCAATTAGCATCAACTACAAGGAGTAATCAACACTACTAGCAACCCACAAGTACCAATTTGTGGTTTTGATACAAGATTGGATACAAGAGATGAACTAGGGTTTTGAGAGGAGATGGTGCTGGTGAAGATGTTGATGGATATTGACCCCCTCCCGATGAGAGGATCGTTGGTGATGACGTTGGTGATGATTTCCCCCTAACGGAGGGAAGTGTCCCCGGCAGAACAGCTCCGCCGGAGCCCTAGATTGGTTCCGCCAAGGTTCCGCCTCGTGGCGGCGGAGTTTCGTCCCGTAAGCTTGCCCATGATTTTTTCCAGGGTAAAAGCCCTCATATAGCAGAAGATGGACACCGGGGGGCCACCAGGGGGCCCAGGAGACAGGGGCGCGCTCCCCACCCTCCTGGGCAGGGTGTGAGCCCCCTAATGTATTTCTTTCGCCCAATAATTCTTATTAATTCCAAAAACATGTTTCGTGGAGTTTCAGGATTTTTGGTGCGGTGCAGAATAGGTTTCCAATGTTTGCTCCTTTTCCAGCCAGAATTCCAGCTGCCGGCATTCCCCCTCTTCATGGTAAACCTTGTAAAATAAGAGAGAATAGCCATAAGTATTGAGATATAATGTGTAATAACAGCCCATAATGCAATAAATATTGATATAAAAGCATGATGCAAAATGGATGTATCAGTCCACCGCGTGAGGGAGGGAGAGCCTGTAGCGAATGAAAGCTTCTCCTAGTCCTGTCAGCCACCAGACTCATGGGCGTGGGAGGGACGCAACTTCATTGACTTACTGCTCCTGCCTTTGCGTCTATGACAGGTGGGCCCAACAGGTGGGTGGCCCACCTGTCATGCATCCAAAGGCAGGTGTGGTTAAGGCGAGAGGGCATTGTAGTAATCAAACTTCTCTGTCTTGTACGAGTTGACGCGACACATCAAAGCACTGCACTCGATATATTTCAAAAATTTGTGTTTATCGATGCATTAATTACAATGCATGCATGCATGCCATGACTCTCCTTTTGATACTTGCATGTGTTGATTTAATGCACCTTGAAGTAGTATGAATATGTGACGGTAAAGTTTTGTAATGCCCTGGCCCTAATAAAGCGAGAGATGGTTGTGCACGAGGAGGGCGAGATCATGCAGACGGAACAGGACCCGATGATGGAGCTCTCTATGTTCTCGATGGACCTCACCTTGCTCCACTGCCCCCTGTGCCTCCGCCCCTTGAAGCCTCCAGTGTATGAGGTTCGAATACACCTCCTCCGTTCGGCTAATCGAGCAAGGTGAAGGTTTCTTGATTGATGTGTTGTTTGATTGATTTGTGCAGTGCAAGGGAGGGCACCTAGCCTGCACGGACTACCGCGCCGAGCGCCCCGGGAACCAGCAGCAGTGCCAGAAGTGCGAACGCGGCGGTGGCTTCGACACGCGGAACACGGCGGTCGATGCTGTCCTCTCCTCAGTGAGGGTGGAGTGCCTGCATGAAGGTTGTGGGCTCTACGTCACTTACCACAAGCTCGCCGATCACCAGAGCATGTGTCCGCTCGCGACCTGCAAATGCCCTGTGCCCGTCTGCGACTATGAAGGCTCCCCGCAGGTGCTCTCCCACCACATCAGCACCGTGCATCCCATGCTCATGCATAGGATCCAGTACGGCAAGGTGCTCAAGCTGCAAGTGCCACTGTCGGAGCCACGGCTCTTGCTGTTCGCGGAGGAGGACGCCTGCGCGTTTTTATTGGTCGGCGGCATGCTCGACATCGGCGCACCTAACGCCATGTCGGTCATCTGCATCAGAGCATGGTCATCCCCACTGCCGTACTACATGGCCAAGCTGTGGGCGAACGGCCCGCCGGGGAAGCTCAAAGGACCTACGCCGTCAAGGTGGAAATGGAGGTGACAAGCAGCAAGGATCCCGGCGATGTCGCCGTGCATGAGCTGACCTTCTTCACAGTTCCGCCCAAGCTGCTGGCCGGGGCTAAGTTGGTGTTCCTCCACATTCAGATTGACAAGCTCACGTCCTAAATGATTCTATAGTGCCTTCTGTTTATCTTAGTAATATGCTAATATAGGGGTTAGCTCAGTCTACTTTAGCTTAAGAGATGGTGGGCTTTGGTGGCGATGTAGCAATTACTTCGACATCAGATCAGCAGTTAAAGTAATTTCCAACAGTCGAACGGATATTTTGTGTCTGTTGGATATAAAGATCCTTTGGGTAAGAAGTATAACAGCTTATATGCTTGTTTGTTCAGGAAGTGTTGCATACTTGTGCGAGTTGACGCGATACATCAAAGTAGTACTACTACTAGTAGTACTCCCTCCGGTCCTAATTTCTCTGCGCATAAGGCTGGTCATAGTGGACATAGGTAGTAACATAGATGCCACATAAGCAAAAATGATGAGGTGGCAAGTAATTAATGAGGAGAGAGGCAAATAGAGTAACATAATATGTTACCATCACATAGCGCTTTCCAATGCAAAATGAGTCTACAAAGTAATAAATGAAGACATCTAGTACTATCTCAAGGCCAAGGAGCAACGTGAAACCTATGATAGAGCCAATCGTATGGTTGATAACAATACAATTCGTAGCTACAGTCGCGTGTGTGAGAGAGGACGAGTGTGTGCGCGCACCTCTTCTCTTCCTGTATAACATACTAAACTCAGAGTACAAGTGTATGTGGGTGGCATCGACCTACGGAGCTAGAGATGGTGCATGCGAGAAGTATTGAGAGATAGGTGTAATGCGTCTGAAAAAAGACTAGTCTATAGCTCGCCATGTGGCTATTCCTGTCGAACGCCCCAATAAGCGTAAGATATGTATCCGATGGTGCCAGTTATTGCACGTACAAAGCAGTAGAAAAAGAACTAGTACCATGGCATATGCTACACGAAGGCTGAGAACACATGCCCACGTTACACCATCCGGGAATAATGCCACACTTCGAAATTAAACCGTCAATAAATTTTGAGTGCATTTCGTCACATTCCAAATTACTACTACTACTACCACGCTATATTTAATTGCAAACCTGTTCACACCGATCACAACCTACTCCCTCCATCATCGCCGTGACCAAGGAGGAGGGGAAAACAAGAGAACTTAATGTTTATTTGCTAATTAATAGCATTGCATGCAATGAACTAACCACTGCATGTCGTGTTTGGTAGTCTCAAGTCATTAGAAGCATGCACACCCACATCTCTTATTGGTTGATATGTCAAGAAACAAGAAACGAGGTAGAAGTTAATGCACCACGCCTAAGTGTTTTGGGATTATTTGGTTTCCCACTTAGGAGCATATTAGTACTCGGTTATAAACACTACTATGCCAAGATGACCGCACATTCCTACTCAACTCCTCATCCACAAAAAGAAACAAGTCATTCAGCATCCTTCCCTTGCTTCTGCCATGGCCAGCGTGAGTTCTGGTTCGAGAGATTACCACCAGGGAGAGGCGAGCATGGAAGCGGAAGCACGAGAGATGTCCCGCCTCCCCTCGAAAGCAGCCGACATGTCCCGCCACGCGGAAGTAGCAGCACAGAGGTCCTGCCGCGCCACCGAAGCAACACAGAGGTCCCGCCGCGCTGTCCATGCAGCAGACTGCTCCGGCCATGCTGCAGAAGCAGCAAAGATGTTCCGCCGTGTCGTGAATGCAGCAGAGATGTCCCGCCGCGCGGAGGTGGCCTGGGAAAATGTCTCGCGGGGAGGCGACGACTCTTACAGGCGCATGCATGCGATCATCCATCGCCAGATGGATCAGTTCTCTGGCTGGGCGAGGTTGCAGGATGACACGAAAGCCTCGTTTTAACAGGCTACCGGCGTTATGCAGCAACTAAGGGAGGGCAATGAGAGGCTCCGAGCCGAGCGCAACCTGCTGAGGGCGAAGATCGTCCGAAGTGCGGAGTAGCAGCAGGAGGCTAGTGCGTTGTTGAAGAGGACCGGCATCATCGTCAAGAAACTTATGGACGAGAATGACATGCTCCGCATCGAGCAGCAAAGGCTGGTGGAGGAATCCGTGGATGCTCTCAAGCAGCGTCTTGAGGACACAACAGAGCTCATCGCTACTCGCCGTGGAGACTAGTTCCCGCGGCCTGCAGCAACGCATCAAGAAAGTAGAGATCAGCGAGCCAGATCGTTGTCTTCCTTCTTCTTTTTCCCTTCGGGCATAACCGCATGTGCCTTTTTTAATTATCTTCCTAATTATGTAAGAAAATTATTATCCACTGTCGTCGTCCTTATATATTCATCAGTCTTGCTATAAGTCGCAGTAGATGCTATATAGGTCCGTCGGATCTTACAGCAAGATCCGTGCAAAAATTTCTTTTTAGATTTTCTTTTTTCTCTCTTAAATTTCAGTCGAGGGAGACATAGCCACACCATTAAACAGAGGCTCAGGCGCCATTAATGGAGACCTTGGGAGAGAGGTGGACGGCAGATGGAGGTCAAAGGGCTCTCCTCCCGATAAGCACGCGCAGGGGTCTGATCGCACGCCTCCCGTACTCAAATAGCTACCCTGCATGACGCCTCCTAGCTAATAAAAAAGGGGACGCGTGGCTGCACGTAAATGGTAAATAGAAAGCCCACGGTTTCAATAATACTTGTGTTTCTGATTGTAACGTGACAACATGTATTCCAAAATGACTTTGTTGATTGTTAATGTGTGCACCTTCGCAAATCGGACAACAAAATTACCACAGCATGTTGGTGCCATGTCCTGACACCAAGCCAAGTTTCATGATTTTCATGCGTGTTTTGGATTTACACGAATTTAAAAAACCAAGTTTCTCAATGTTTCTAGCCGAGCCACGACGCCTAGATGTTTGAATTTCATTCCCATTTCTTGCATGCATGGGACCTAGAAATTTACCCGAGGACACACATGTGATTTTTCAACCAACTTTGGTGCACCGGAGCATGTGCTTGTATTTCAAATTTGAATTATGCACACAAAGGTGACACGTTCCCTCTCAGAACCACGGGCCTTCTTGAGAGAAGCTCCGATTTGCAAGAAGCTTATACCAAAACTTGTTCCTATTCGGCCAAATTTTTTACCACAGCATGGTAGTACCATGACATGACACCATGCCGAGTTTCATGATTTCCAGGCGTGTTTTGGATTTACAAGAATTTTAAAACCAAGTTTCTCAATGTTCTCGGTTGAGCCACGATGCCAAGATGTTTGAATTTCATTCCCATTTCTTGCATGGGACCTAGAAATTCACCCGAGGACACAAATGTGATTTTTCAACCAACTTTGGTGCTCGGGAGCATGTGCTTGTAGTTCAAATTTGAATTATGCACATTAAGTGACAAGAAACTCAATTAATGTATAAAAAAGGCCAAACGAATCCGGAATAATTCCAAAATTTAACAGGGCACTCATGTAGTTCTTGTTGCCTCTGTAAAAAAACCCAAGGGGGGGCAGCGTATATCATTCTTCACTCAAAGGTGACACGTTCCCTCTCAGAACCACGAGCATTCTTGAGAGAAGCTCCGGTTTGCGAGAGGCTTATACCAAAACTTGTTCCTATTCGGCCAATTTTTTTACCATAGCATGGTAGTACCATGACATGACACCATGCCAAGTTTCATGATTTTTAGGTGTGTTTTGGATTTACAAGAATTTTAAAACCATGTTTGTCAATGTTCTCGGCCGAGCCACGATGCCCAGATGTTTGAATTTCATTCCCATTCCTTGCATGAGACCTACAAATTAACCCGAGGACACACATCTGATTTTTCAACCAACTTTGGTGCATGGAGCATGTGCTTGTAGTTCAAATTTGAATTATTCACATTAAATGACCATAAACTCAATTAATGTATAAAAAGGCCAAACGAACCCGGAATAATTCCAAAATTTAAAAAGGGCACTCATGTAGTTCTATGTTGCCTCTATAAAGAAACTCAAGGGGGGACCGTATATCGTTTCACACTCAAAGGTGACACGTTCCCTCTCAGAACCACGAGCCTTCTTGAGAGAAGCTCCGGTTTGCAAGAAGCTTATACCAAAACTTGTTCCAAATCATACGACGTTTTACCACAACATGTTAGTGCCATGACATGACACCATGCCAAGTTTCACGATTTCCAAGCGAGTTTTGGATTTACATGAATTTTAAAACCAAGTTTCTCGATATTCTCGGCCGAGTCATGACGCCAAGATGTTTGAATTTGATTCCCATTTCTTGCATGGGACCTAGAAATTCACCCAAGGACACACATGTGATTTTTCAACCAACTTTGGTGCACCAGAGCATGTGCTTGCAGTTCAAATTTGGATTATGCACATTAAATGTCCGAAAACTCAATTAATGTATAAAAAAGGCCAAATGAACCCGGAATAATTCCAAAATTTAACAGGGCACTCATATAGTTCTATGTTGCCTCTGTAAAGAAAATCCCAGGGATGCAGCGTATATCGTTCTGCACACAAAGGTAACATGTTCCCTCTCGGAACCACGAGGCTTGTTGAGAGAATCTCCGGTTTTGCAAGAAGCTTATACCAAAACTTGTCCTAATTCAGACAAAAAATATACATATGAAAAACAGGGTTTAGATTATCCCAAACACATCTCGCTACCTAGACCAATGTACTCTTATTTGAATTCAATATAAAATGGATACAAATATTTGAATTGGTGATCGTATGGTACATGTAGTTCATAGTGAAATATTATTACTGCTATATGCATGTTTTTTGTTATCAAGATAATATTTAAATGATTGTATAACTTGACAACAATCATATTCAAATAAGGAAAATTGATTCAAATTTAGTGCATATGGTAGACAACGATATATATGTTCATGGGGTAGAGTAAAATGTTCATATATGATGGAAGATCAAAATGTAGGACTACATCCATTATAAACCACAAGGTCATCTAACAATAAATTCGAATTCAACATAACATGGATTCAAAAATTGAAATTCGAGATCCTGGCATTTGTAATCATATAAAAAGGACATGACTCTTTCTTTTGGTGGGAATTGATTTGTTTTTTGTTGTTGTTGAGGGAAGTGCGAATCGATTTGGTACTGTACAGGGTAATCTTCTTCTCCTGATTTTTTTACATTTTTCTTGTAGTTTTTTCAATGACATCTATAGCAATATAGTAAAAGGGGACATGACTTTCTTGTGTCTTGTACGAATTGTTTATTTGTACACGTTAAGTTTATTCTGCTGAACAAGGAACCCGCGCCTTGTTATCCTGAAATTTTCAAGCTCGAGTATCTTTTGTCTCATCTACTTTGAAACTCCTGCCTCTTCAACCCGCTCCGCGCCTTGTTATCCCAAAATTTCGACACGCGCGAAAACTCCCTCCTCATCTGAAATCAGTCCCGCAGCCCAGACACGCGAAATCCCCCTTCTACCCCTCAGCCAGAAATGTCGGCTCAACGTTGCGGTGTCAAAACCGGTGGGGGTACGCTGGTAACTTACACTACATTTCGGACAAGCGCGTCCCTAAGCCATGGCTCCCCCCATACCTTCCCCTTTGTCCCCCCCCCCATTCGCACATCGAGGCCGCCAAAACCCGTGAAACCCCACGCCCCTCCGTCGGCCTCCTGACCGTCGCCCAGCCGGAGACACTTCCCTGACGATGTCGTCCACCGCAACAGCTCACCGTCCCTCATCCACCGCACCGAATGAGGATCCATCATCGATCTCGTTGTCCCACCGGATCAGCTGCCCCGTCCTCCACCTCCAAGGAGCTGCCCTGACATTCACCTCATCTATCGTGCCACCTCCATCCCCACAACACCGTCTTGACCTGCCCCACTGGAACCGCAGCACCCTCACCAATTCCTCTGGTGAAACCGAGGCCCACTCAGTGCCACCAAGGAGGTTCTACACTCACCGCTGCATTTTATCTTTTATTCGATCTCACGGGGCTGCCGGTGCTCGATACCGAGCAGCCATGGCGGGTCTCCATCGACGGTGCCGTCGCCGCTTCATCCACGGCGTCTCTGTTGGGGAACGTAGTAATTTCAAAAAAAATCCTACGCACACGCAAAATCATGGTGATGCATAGCAACGAGAGGGGAGAGTGTTGTCCACGTACCCTCGTAGACCGAAAGCGGAAGCGTTAGCACAACGCGGTTAATATAGTCGTAGGTCTTCACGATCTGACCAATCAAGTACTGAACGTATAGCACCTCCAAGTTCAGCACACGTTCAGCTCGATGACATCCCACAAACTCCGATCCAGCAGAGCTTTGTGGGAGAGTTCCGTTAGCATGATGGCGTGATGACGGTGTTGATGATGCTACCAACGCAGGGCTTCGCCTAAGCACGGCTACGATATTACCGAGGTGGAATATGGTGGAGGAGGACACCGCACACGGCTAAGAGAGCAATGTTCAATTGTTGTGTCTAGAGGTGCCCCCCTGTCCCCGTATATAAAGGAGGGAGAGGAGGAGGGCGGCCAAGGAGGAGGAGGCACGCCCAAGGGGGGAAATCCTATTCCAAGTAGGATTCTCCCATCTTTCCTAGTCCAAGTAGGAGAGGGGAAGGAAGGGGAGGAGAAGAAGAAGGAAAGGGGGTCCAGCCCCCTAGTCCGATTCAGTTTGGGCTAGGGGGGCCGCGCGCCCCTAGTTGGCCGCCTCTTGATACGTCTCCAACGTATCTATAATTTTTGATTGCTCCATGCTACTTTACCTACTGTTTTGGACTATATTGGGCTTTATTTTCCACTTTTATATTATTTTTGGGACTAACCTATTAACCGAAGGCCCAGCCCAGAATTGCTGTTTTTTTGCCTATTTTAGTGTTTCGAAGAAACGGAATATCAAACGGAGTCCAAACGGAATGAAACCTTTGGGAACGTGATTTTCTGACCGAACATGATCCAGGAGACTTGCACCCTGCTTCAAGGAACAAAAGAGGCAGTCACGAGGGTGGGGGCGCCCCCCCCCCCCAGGGCGCGCCCCCTGCCTCGTGGGCCCCCTGTTGCTCCACCGACGTAGTCATCCTCCTATATATACCTACGTATCCCCAAACGATCAGAAGAGAAGCCAAAAACCTAATTCCACCGCCGCAACCTTCTGTATCCACGAGATCCCATCTTGGGGCTTGTTCCAGAGCTCCGTCGGAGGGGGCATCCACCACGGAGGGCTTCTACATCAACACCATAGCCCCTCCGATGAAGTGTGAGTAGTTTACTTCAGACCTTTGGGTCCATAGCTAGTAGCTAGATGGCTTCTTCTCTCTTTTTGGATATCAATACAATGTTATCCCCCTCTCTCGTGGAGATCTATTCGATGTAATCTTCTTTTTACGGTGTGTTTGTTGAGATCGATGAATTGTGGGTTTATGATCCAGCTTATCTATGAATAATATTTGAATCTTCTCTGAATTCTTTTATGTATGATTGAGTTATCTTTGCAAGTCTCTTCGAATTATCCGTTTGGTTTGGCCAACTAGATGGGTAGTTCTTGCAATGGGAGAAGTGTTTAGCTTTGGGTTCAATCTTGCGGTGTCCTTTCCCAGTGACAGAAGGGGCAGCAAGGCACGTATTTTATTGTTGCCATCGAGGATAACAAGATGGGGTTTTTATCATATTGCATGAATTTATCCCTCTACATCATGTCATCTTGCTTAAGGCGTTACTTTGTTTTCAACTTAATACTCTAGATGCATGCTGGATAGCGGTCGATGAGTGGAGTAATAGTAGTAGATGCAGAATTGTTTCGATCTGCTTGCCTTGGACGTGATGCCTATATACATGACCATACCTAGATATACTCATAATGATGCTCAATTCTGTCGATTTCTCAAGAGTAATTTGTTCACCCACCGTAGAATATCTATGCTTTTGAGAGAAGCCACTAGTGAAACCTATGGCCCCCAGGTCTATTCTCATCATATCAATCTCCATTACTTTATTATTTGATTTGTTTTTACTTTGCCTTTTACTTTTCACTTTGCATCTATATACCAAAAATACCAAAAAATATTATTTATCATCTCTATCAGATCTCACTCTCGTAAGTGACCGTGAAGGGATTGACAACCCCTAATCGCGTTGGTTGTGAGGAGCTATCGTTTTGTGTAGGTACGAGGGACTTGTGCGTGGCCTCCTACTGGATTGATACCTTGGTTCTCAAAAACTGAGGGAAATACTTACGCTACTTTGCTGCATCATCCTCTCCTCTTCGGGGAAATCCAACGCAGTGCTCAAGAGGTAGCAAGAAGAATTTTTGGCGCCATTGCCGGGGAGGCTCACGCAAGAGCAAGTCAACCATACCAAGTACCCATCATAATCCCTATCTCTCGCATTACATTATTTGCCATTTGCCTCTCGTTTTCCTCTCCCCCACTTCACCCTTCCTGTTTTATTCGCCCTCTCTTTCCCAATCTCTTCCTCTTTTTCCCGTTGCTTTTCTGTTTGCTCGTGTGTCAGTTTGCTTGCTTGTCGCGATGGCTCTACCTAGATTGGTGATCTTCACCTTAAAAGGCTAGAGGAGATCGAAAGCAATGTCAGAAAGTTTATGGCTTTGCAATTTGAGCATAATAATTTCTTCAGAAACGAGCTTAAGGAACAAAAAGTTTTATGAGTTATATGAATAAAGAACTCGATGATATATCTAAAGAATTTGATGGTATAAGATCCCAAATTGCTCGTCTTGAAAAGATGACCGCTGAAATTTTGGATATGCAAGCTACCTTAGTCAATAAGATGGCCGCTAAACCAAATTCCTATGAAAATCAAGATGAAGATCTAAAAGTTATTGTTGTTTCCCCCATTAAATCTTTGTTTTGCAATATGAATCTTGATGAAACTGAATATGATCTTCCTTTACCTAGAAGGCGTTCTAAGAATTCGAAGTTTCTAGATCTTGATGATGAAATTGATAAATGTGGGATTGAAAGAAATAAAAACCTAGATGTTGCTAAACCCACTATATTGGATCTCAAGGAATTTAATTATGAAAATTGCTCTTTAATTGATTGTATTTCCTTGTTGCAATCCGTGCTGGATTCTCCTCATGCTTATAGTCAAAACAAGGCCTTTACCGAACACATTGTTGATGCCTTGATGCAATCTTATGAAGAAAAACTTGAGTTGAAAGTTTATATCCCTAGAAAACTCTATGATGAGTGGGAACCTACTATTAAAATTAAAATTAAAGATTATGGGTTTCATGCTTTGTGTGATTTGGGTGCCGGTGTCTCTACTGTTCCCAAAACTTTGTGTGATTTGCTAGATTTCCGTGACTTTGATGATTGCTCTCTAAACTTGCATCTTGCGGATTCCACTATTAAAAAGCCTATGGGAAGAATTAATGATGTTCTTATTGTTGAAAATAGGAATTATGTGCCCGTAGATTTTATCGTTCTTGATATAGATTGCAATCCTTCATGTCCTATTATTCTTGGTAGACCTTTCCTTAGAACGATTGGTGCAATTATTGATATGAAGGAAGGGAATATTAGATTCCAATTTACCTTAAAGAAGGGCATGGAACACTTCCCTATAAAGAAAATAAAATTACCATATGAATCTATCATGAGAGCCACTTATGGATTGCCTACCAAAGATGGCAATACCTAGATCTATCCTTGATTTTATGCCTAGCTAGGGGCGTTAAACGATAGCGCTTGTTGGGAGGAAACCCAATTTTATTTTTTTGTTTTTTGTTTTTGCTTCTGTTTAGGAATAAATAATCCATATATCCTCTGTTTGTATGTGGTTTTATGTTTTAATTAGTGTTTGTGCCAAGTAGAACCTATAGGATAACCTACGATGATAGTTGATTTGATTCTGCTGAAAAACAGAAACTTTGCACGCACGAATATAATTTTTTTAAATCACATAAACGTGATTTTGCGTTGATTATTTTTTCTGCTGTTCAATAAACAAATTTTCCATGACTTCCTATTTTGGTAGGGTTTTTAGAGTTCCAGAAGTTTGCGTTAGTTACAGATTACTACAGACTGTTCTGCTTTTGACAAATTCTGTTTTGCATGTGCTGTTTGCTTATTTTGATGAATCTATGGCTAGTAAAATAGTTTATAATCCATAGAGAAGTTGGAATACAGTAGGTTTAACACCAATATAAATAAAGAATTAGTTCATTACAGTACCTTAAATTAGTCTTTTGTTTACTTTCTCTAACGGAGCTCACGAGATTTCTATTGAGTTTTGTGTTGTGAAGTTTTCAAGTTTTGGGAGAATTCTTTTGATGGATTATGGAACAAGGAGTGTCAAGAGCCTAAGCTTGGGGATGCCCATGGAACCCCCAAGATAATCCAAAGACACCAAAAAGTCAGAGCTTGGGGATGCCCCGGAAGGCATCCCCTCTTTTGTCTACTTCCATCGGTAATTTACTTGGAGCTCTATTTTTATTCACCACATGATATGTGTTTTGCTTGGAGCGTCTTGTATTATTTGCGTCTTTGCTTGTTAGTCTACCACAATAATCCTTGCTGTACACACCTTTTGAGAGAGCCATACATGAATTGGAATTTGCTAGAATACTCTATGTGCTTCACTTATATCTTTTGAGCTTGATAGTTTTGCTCATAGTGCTTCACTTATATCTTTTGAGCGTGATAATTTTTGCTCTAGTGCTTCACTTAGATCTTTTAGAGCACGGTGGTGGATTTTTTTTAAAGAAACTATTGATCTCTCATGCTTCACTTAGATTATTTTGAGCGTCTTTAATAGCATGGTAATTTGCTTAATATTAATATACTTGGTATTCAAGATATGTGAAACTTTCTTTTGAGTGCGTTGAATACTGAGATAAGTTTGAAGCTTGATAATTGTTTTGAGATATGGAGGTGATAATATCAAAGTCGTGCTGGTTGAGTAATTGTGAATTTGGAAATGCTTGTGTTGAAGTTTGCAAGTCCCGTAGCATGCACGTATGGTTAAAGTTGTGTAACAAATTTGAAACATGAAGTGTACCTGGCTTGTGCATCCTTATGAGTGGCGGTCGGGGACGAGCGATGGTCTTTTCCTACCAATCTATCCCCCTAGGAGCATGCGTGTAGTACTTGATTTTTGATGACTTCTAAATTTTTGCAATAAGTATATGAGTTCTTTTGACTAATGTTGAGTCCATGGATTATACGCACTTTTACCTTTCCGCCTTTGCTAGCCTCTTCGGTACCGTGCATTGCCCTTTCTCACCTCGAGAGTTGGTGCAAACTTCGCCGGTGCATCCAAACCCCGTGATATGATACGCTCTATCACACATAAACCTCCTTATATCTTCCTCAAAACAGCCACCATACCTACCCATCATGGCATTTCCATAGCCATTCCGAGATATATTGCCATGCAACTTCCATCATCATATTCATGACATACATTACATTTGTCATATTGCCATTGCATGATCATGTAGTTGACATTGTATTTGTGGCAAAGCCACCATGCATTATTTTTCATACATGTCACTCTTGATTCATTGCACCATCCCGGTACACCACCGGAGGCATTCATATAGAGTCATATCTTGTTCTAAGTTTCGAGTTGTAATCCTTATGTTGTAATCAATAGAAGTGTGATGATCATCATTATTAGAGCATTGCCCAAAAAGAAAAAAAGAAAAAGAAAAAGAAAAAAAGGAAAGGCCAAAAAAAGGCCAAAAGAAAAAAAAGAAATGCCCAAAAAAAAGGGAAAAGAAAAAAAGAAAATAAAGAAAATAAATAAAAAGGGCAATGCTACTATCTCTTTTTCCACACTTATGCTTCAAAGTAGCACCTTGTTCTTCATGTAGTGAGTCTCATATATTGTGCTTCAAAGTAGCACCTTGTTCTTCATGTAGTGAGTCTCATAAGTTGTCTTTTTATACTAGTGGGAATTTTTCATTATAGAAGTTGGCTTGTATATTCCTACGATGGGCTTCCTCAAATGCCCTAGGTCTTCATGAGCAAGCGAGTTGGATGCACACCCACTAGTTTTCTTTTGTTGAGCATTCATAGCTCTAGTGCATCCGTTGCATGGCAATCCCTACTCCTCATGTTGACATCAATTGATGGGCATCTCCATAACCCGTTGATTATCCTCGTCAATGTGAGACTTTCTCCTTTTTTGTATTCTCCACACAATCCCCATCATCATATTCTATTCCACCCATAGTGTTATATACATGGCTCACGCTCATGTATTGCGTGAAGGTTGAAAAAGTTTGAGATTATTTAAGTATGAAACAATTGCTTGGCTTGTCATCGGGGGTATAGAAGTTGGGAACATCTTTGTGTGACGAAAATGAAGGATAGCCTAACTATATGATTTTGTAGGGATGAACTTTCTTTTGCCATGTTATTTTGAGAAGACATGATTGCTTTGATTAGTATGCTTGAAGTATTATTATTTTTATGTCAATATGAACTTTTGTCTTGAATTTTTCGGATCTGCAAATTCATGTCACAATTAAGAAGATTTACATTGAAATTATGCCAAAGTATCACTCCGCATCAAAAATTCTATTTTTATCATTTACCTACTCGAGGACGAGCAGGAATTAAGCTTGGGGATGCCTGATACGTCTCCAACGTATCTATAAATTTTGATTGCTCCATGCCACTTTACCTACTGTTTTGGACTATATTGGGCTTTATTTTCCACTTGTATATTATTTTTGGGACTAACCTATTAACCGGAGGCCCAGCCCAGAATTGTTGTTTTTTGCCTATTTCAGTGTTTCAAAGAAACGGAATATCAAACGGAGTCCAAACGAAATGAAACCATCGGGAACGTGATTTTCTCACCGAACGTGATCCGGGAGACTTGGACCCTGCTCCAAGGAACAAAAGAGGCGGTCACGAGGGTGGGGGGGCGCCCCCCTAGGGCGCGCCTTCTGCCTCGTGGGCCCCCTGTTGCTCCACCGACGTACTCCTTCCTCCTATATATACCTACATATCCCCAAATGATCAGAAGAGGAGCCAAAAATCTAATTTCACCGCCGCAACCTTCTGTATCCACGAGATCCCATCTTGGGGCCTGTTCCGGAGCTCTGCCAGAAGGGGCATCCACCATGGAGGGCTTCTACATCAACACCATAGCCCCTTCGATGAAGTGTGAGTAGTTTACTTTAGACCTTCGAGTCCATAGCTAGTAGCTAGATGGCTTCTTCTCTCTTTTTGGATCTCAATACAATGTTCTCCCCCTCTCTCGTGGCGATCTATTCGATGTAATCTTCTTTTTGCGGTGTTTTTGCTGAGATCGATGAATTGTGGGTTTATGATCCAGCTTATCGATGAATAATATTTGAATCTTCTCTGAATTCTTTTATGTATGATTGAGTTATCTTTGCAAGTCTCTTCGAATTATTTGTTTGGTTTGGCCAACTAGATGGGTAGTTCTTGCAATGGGAGAAGTGTTTAGCTTTGGGTTCAATCTTGCGGTGTTCTTTCCCAGTGACAGAAGGGGCAGCAAGGCACATATTGTATTGTTGCCATCGAGGATAACAAGATGGGGTTCTTATCATATTGCATGAATTTATGCCTCTACATCATGTCATCTTGCTTAAGGCATTACTCTGTTTTTAACTTAATACTCCAGATGCATGCTGGATAGCGGTCGATGAGTGGAGTAATAGTAGTAGATGCAGAATTGTTTCGATCTGCTTGTCTTGGACGTGATGCCTATATACATGATCATACCTAGATATACTCATAATTATGCTTAGTTCTGTCAATTGCTCAACAGTAATTTGTTCACCCACCGTAGAATATATATGCTTTTGAGGGAAGCCACTAGTGAAACCTATGGCCCCCGGGTCTATTCTCATCATATCAATCTCCATTACTTTATTATTTGCTTTGTTTTTACTTTGCCTTTTACTTTTCACTTTGCATCTATATACCAAAAATACCAAAAATATTATTTATCATCTCTATCAGATCTCACTCTCGTAAGTGACCGTGAAGGGATTGACAACCCCTAATCGCGTTGGTTGCGAGGATCTATCGTTTTGTGTAGGTACGAGGGACTTGTGCGTGGCCTCCTACTGGATTGATACCTTGGTTCTCAAAAACTGAGGGAAATACTTATGCTACTTTGCTGCATCATCCTCTCCTCTTCAGGGAAATCCAACGCAGTTCTCAAGAGGTAGCACCTCTCGTCTTCCTCCACATGGGCCCATGAGGCCCAATAACACCCCCCCCCGGGAGGTTCCGGTAACCTCCTGGTTCTCCAGTATTTATCTGATAACCCCCGGAACTCATCCGGTGTCCGAACATAACCTTCCAATATATCAATCTTTATGTCTCAACCATTTTGAGACTCCTCATCATGTCCGTGATCACATCCGGGACTCCGAACTCCCTTCGGTACATCAAAACACAAAAACTCATAATACGATCGTCAGCGAACTTTAAGCGTGCGGACCCTACGGGTTCGAGAACTATGTAGACATGACCGAGACTCGTTTCCGGTCACTAACCAATAGAGGAACCTGGATGCTCATATTGTTTCCCACATATTCTACGAAGATCTTTATCGGTCCAACTGCATAACTACATACGTTGTTCCCTTTGTCATCGGTATGTTTCTTGCCCGAGATTCGATCGTCAGTATCTCAATACCTAGTTGAATATTCTTACCGGCAAGTCTATTTACTCATTATGCAATGCATCATCCCGCAACTAACTCATTAGTCACATTGCTAGCAAGGCTTATAGTGATGTGCATTACCGAGAGGGCCCAGAGATACCTCTCCGACAATCGGAGTGACAAATCCTAATCTCGAAATACGCCAACTCAACAAGTACCTTCGGAGACACATGTAGAGCTCCTTTATAATCACCCAGTTACGTTGTGAAGTTTGCTAGCACACAAAGTGTTCCTCTGATAAATGGGAGTAGCATAATCTCATAGTCATAGGAACATGTATAAGTCATGAAGAAAGCAATAGCAACATACTAAACGATCAAGTGCTAAGCTAACGGAATGGGTCAAGTCAATCACATCATTCTCCTAATGATGTGATCCCGTTAATCAAATGAAAACTCATGTCTATGGCTAGGAAAAACAACCATCTTTGATCAACGAGCTAGTCAAGTAGAGGCATACTAGTGACACTATGTTTGTCTATGTATTCACACATGTATTATGTTTCCGATTAATACAATTCTAGCTTGAATAATAAACATTTATCATGATATGAGGAAATAAATAATAACTTTATTATTGCCTCTAGGGCATACTAGTGACACTTTATTATTGCCTCTAGTGGTCGGGCATTGAGTCTGACTCAACTTCACACCTTGTAATACAGGAAAGAACCCTTTCTTTGCTTGATCCATTTTGAACTTTTTCAAAACTTTATCAAGGTATGTGCTTTGTGAAAGTCCAATTAAGCATCTTGATCTATCTCTATAGATCTTGATGCCCAATATATAAGCAGCTTCACCGAGGTCTTTCATTGAAAAACTTGTATTCAAGTATCCTTTTATGCTATCCAGAAATTCGATATCATTTCCAATCAACAATATGTTGTCTACATATAATATTAGAAATGCTACAGAGCTCCCACTCACTTTCTTGTAAATACAGGCTTCTCCAAAAGTCTGTATAAAACCATATGCTTTGATCACACTATCAAAATGTTTATTCCAACTCCGAGAGGCTTGTACCAGTCCATAAATGGATCGCTGGAATTTGCACACTTCGTTAGCACTTTTCGGATTGACAAAACCTTCTGGTTGCATCATATACAACTCTTCTTCCCGAAATCCATTCAGGAATGCAGTTTTGACATCCATTTGCCAAATTTCATAATCATAAAATGCGGTAATTGCTAACATGATTCGGATAGACTTAAGCATCGCTACGGGTGAGAAAGTCTCATCGTAGTCAACCCCTTGAACTTGTCAAAAATCTTTTGCAACAAGTCGAGCTTTGTAGACAGTAACATTACCATCAGTGTCAGTCTTCTTCTTGAAGATCCATTTATTTTCGATGGCTTGCCGATCATCGGGCAAATCAACCAAAGTCCATACTTTGTTCTCATACATGGATCCCATCTCAGATTTCGTGGCCTCAAGCCATTTTGCGGAATCTGGGCTCATCATCGCTTCCTCATAGTTCGTAGGTTCGCCATGGTCAAGTAACATGACCTCCAGAATAGGATTACCGTACCACTCTGGTGCGGATCTTACTCTGGTTAACCTACGAGGTTCGGTAGTAACTTGATCTCAAGTTTCATGATCAATATCATTAACTTCCTCACTAATTGGTGTAGGCGTCACAGGAACCGGTTTCTGTGATGAACTACTTTCCAATAAGGGAGCAGGTACAGTTACCTCATCAAGTTCTACTTTCCTCCCACTCACTTCTTTCGAGAGAAACTCCTTCTCTAGAAAGGATCCAAATTTAGCAACAAAAGTCTTGCCTTCGGATCTGTGATAGAAGGTGTACCCAATAGTCTCCTTTGGGTATCCTATGAAGACACATTTCTACAATTCGGGTTCGAGCTTATCAGGTTGAAGTTTTTTCACATAAGCATCACAGCCCCAAACTTTCAGAAACGACAACTTTGGTTCTTGCCAAACCACTGTTCATAAGGCATCGTTTCAATGGATTTTGATGGTGCCCTATTTAACGTGAATGCAACCGTCTCTAAAGCATAACCCCAAAACGATAGCAGTAAATCAGTAAGAGACATCATTGATCGCACCATATCTAGTAAAGCACGATTACGACGTTTGGACACACCATTACGTTGTGGTGTTCCAGGTCGCGTGAGTTGCGAAACTGTTCCGCATTGTTTCAAATGTAGACCAAACTCGTAACTCAAATATTCTCCTCCACGATCAGATCGTAGAAACTTTATTTTCTTGTTACGATGATTTTCCACGTCACTCTGAAATTCTTTGAACTTTTCAAATGTTTCAGACTTATGTTTCATTAAGTAGATATATCCATATCTGCTCAAATCATTAGTGAAGGTGAGAAAATAACGATACCCGCCGCAGGCCTCAATGTTCATTGGACCACATACTTAGTATGTATGATTTCCAATAAATCTTTTGCTCGCTCCATAGTTTCGGAGAACGGCGTTTTAGTCATCTTGCCCATGAGGCATGGTTCACAAGTACCAAGTGATTCATAATCAAGTGATTCCAAAAGTCCATCAGTATGGAGTTTCTTCATGCGCTTTACACCAATATGACCCAAACGGCAGTGCCACAAATAAGTTGCACTATCATTATCAACTCTGCATCTTTTGGTTTCAACATTATGAATATGTGTATCACTACTATCGAGATTCAATAAAAATAGACCACTCTTCAAGGGTACATGACCATAAAATATATTACTCATATAAATAGAACAACCATTATTCTCTGATTTAAATGAATAACCGTCTCGCATCAAAAAAGATCCAGATATAATGTTCATGCTTAACGCTGGAACCAAATAACAATTATTCAGGTCTAAAACTAATCCCGAAGGTAGATGTAGAGCTAGTGTGCCGACCGCGATCACATCGACGTTGGAACCATTTCCCACACGCATCGTCACCTCGTCCTTAGCCAATCTTCGCTTAATCCATAGTCCCTGTTTCGAGTTGCAAGTATTAGAAACAGAACCAGTATCAAATACCCAGGTGCTACTGCGAGCATTAGTAAGGTACACATCAATAACATGTATATCACATATACCTTTGTTCACCTTGCCATCCTTCTCATCCGCCAAATACTTGGGGCAGTTCCGCTTCAAGTGACCAGTCCCTTTGCAGTAGAAGCACTCAGTCTCAGGCTTAGGTCCAGACTTAGGTTTCTTCTCTTGAGCGGCAACTTGCTTGCCGTTCTTCTTGAAGTTCCCCTTCTTCTTCCCTTTACCCTTTTTCTTGAAACTGGTGGTCTTGTTGACCATCAACACTTGATGTTCCTTCTTGATTTCTACCTCTGCAGCTTTTAGCATCACGAAGAGCTCGGGAATAGTCTTGTTCATCCCTTGCATATTACAGTTCATCATGAAGCTCTTGTAGCTTGGTGGCAATGATTGAAGAATTCTGTAAATGACACTATCATCAGGAAGATTAACTCCCAGTTGAATCAAGTGATTATTATACCCAGACATTTTGAGTATATTTTCGCTGACAGAACTATTCTCCTCCACCTTGCAGCTATAGAACTTATTTGAGACTTCATATCTCTCAATCCGGGCATTTGCTTGAAATATTAACTTCAACTCCTGGAACATCTCATATGCTCCATGACGTTCAAAACGTCGTTGAAGTCCCGGTCCTAAGCTGTAAAGCATGGCACACTGAACTATCGAGTAGTCATCAGCTTTGCTCTGCCAGACGTTCTTAACGTCGTCAGTTGCATCTGCAGCAGGCCTGGCACCCGGCGGTGCTTCCAGTACATAATTCTTCTGTGCAGCAATGAGGATAATCCTCAAGTTACGGACCCAGTCCGTGTAATTGCTACCATCATATTTCAACTTAGCCATTAAAAGTCAACAGAACAACAGCACGGGCCATCTATCTACAATAACATAGACAAGCAAAAATACTATCAGGTACTAAGTTCATGATAAATTAAAGTTCAATTAATCATATTAGTTAAGAACTCCCACTTAGATAGACATCCCTCTAATCATCTAAGTGATCACATGATCCAAATCAACTAAACCATGTCCGATCATCACGTGAGATGGAGTAGTTTTCAATGGTGAACATCACTATGTTGATCATATCTACTATATGGTTCACGCTCGACCTTTCGGTCTCAGTGTTCCGAGGCCATATTTGTATACGCTAGGCTCGTCAAGTTTAACCTGAGTATTCTGCGTGTGTAAAACTGTCTTACACCCGTTGTATTTGAACATAGAGCTTATCACACCTGATCATCACGTGGTGTCTCAGCACGAAGAACTTTCGCAACGGTGCATACTCAGGGAGAACACTTATACCTTGAAACTTAATGAGAGATCATCTTATAATGCTACCGTCAATCAAGCAAAATAAGATGAATAAAGGATAAACATCACATGCAGTCAATATAAGTGATATGATATGGCCATCATCATCTTGTGCTTGTGATCTCCATCTCCGAAGCACCGTCATGACCACCATCATCACCGGCGTGACACCTTGATCTCCATCGTAGCATCGTTGTCGTCTCACCAACTATTGCTTCTACAACTATCGCTACTGCTTAGTGATAAAGTAAAGCAACTACATGGTGATTGCATTGCATACAATAAAGCGACAACCATATGGCTCCTGCCAGTTGCCGATAACTTTGTTACAAAACATGATCATCTCAGACAATAAATTTTAGCATCATGTCTTGACCATATCACATCACAACATGCCCTGCAAAAACAAGTTAGACATCCTCTACTTTGTTGTTGCAAGTTTTACGTGGCTGCTACGGCTGAGCAAGAACCGTTCTTACCTACGCATCAAAACCACAACGATAGTTCGTCAAGTTAGTGTTGTTTTAACCTTCTCAAGGACCGGGCGTAGCCACACTCGGTTCAACTAAAGTTGGAGAAACTGACACCCGCCAGACACCTATGTGCAAAGCACGTCGGTAGAACCAGTCTCGCGTAACCGTACGCGTAATATCGGTCCAGGCCGCTTCATCCAACAATACCGCCGAACCAAAGTATGACATGCCGGTAAGCTGTATGACTTATATCGCCCACAACTCACTTGCGTGTGCGTGGGAAAGGGGGGCCGACCCCCTAGTCCAATTCAGTTTGGGCTAGGGGGGCCGTGCGCCCCTAGCTGGCCGCCTCTCCTCTTCCTCCACATGGGCCCATGAGGCCCAATAACCCCCTGGGAGGTTCCGGTAACCTCCCGGTTCTCCGGTATTTATCCGATCCCCCGGAACTCATCCAGTGTCCGAACATAACCTTCCAATATATCAATCTTAATGTCTCGACCATTTCGAGACTCCTCATCATGTCCATGATCACATCCGGGACTCCTAACTACCTTCGGTACATCAAAACACAAAAACTCACAATACGATCGTCACCGAACTTTAAGCATGCGGACCCTACGGGTTCGAGAACTATGTAGACATGACAAAGACTCGTTTCCGGTCAATAACCAATAGCGGAACCTAGATGCTCATATTGGTTCCCACATATTCTATGAAGATCTTTATCGGTCAAACCGCATAACTACATACGTTGTTCCCTTTGTCATCGGTATGTTACTTGCCCGAGATTCGATCGTCGGTATCTCAATAGCTAGTTGAATCTCGTTACCGGCAAGTCTCTTTACCCGTTATGCAATGCATCATACCGCAACTAACACATTAGTCACATTGCTTGCAAGGCTTATAGTGATGTGCATTACCGAGAGGGCCCAGAGATACCTCTCCGACAATCGGAGTGACAAATCCTAATCTCGAAATATGCCAACTCAACAAGTACATTTGGAGACACCTTTAGAGCTCCTTTATAATCACCCAATTACGTTGTGACGTCTGGTAGCACACAAAGTGTTCCTCCGGTAAACGGGAGTTGCATAATCTCATAGTCATAGGAACATGTATAAGTTATGAAGAAAGCAATAGCAAGATACTAAACGATCAAGTGCTAAGCTAACGGAATGGTTCAAGTCAATCACATCATTCTCCTAATGATGTGATCTCGTTAATCAAATGACAACTCATGTCTATGTCTAGGAAACACAACCATCTTTGATCAACGAGCTAGTCAAGTAGAGGCATACTAGTGAGACTATGTTTGTCTATGTATTCACACATGTATTATGTTTCCGGTTAATAGAATTCTAGCATGAATAATAAACATTTGTCATGATATGAGGAAATAAATAATAACTTATTGCCTCTAGGGCATATTTCCTTCAGTCTCTCCCCCATGTCGTTGCTTCCTTGCTGGTGACTTCCACAATGGCACAAGCTGTAGCTGCTCCGGCTCTCGCTCACGCTGATGCTGTTGCTGCTGCTCAGGCTCTCGCTCGCGTTGCGGCTCTTTTGTTGCTATCGATCGCGCTGCTGCACTGCTCTTGCTTTCATTCGTGCTGCTGCTCTTCTCTGTTATTGCCGTCGGTCGCGCTGTTGCTCCGCTCTTGCTCTCGTTCGTGTTGCTGCTCCGCTCTTGCTCTCGCTCGCGCTGCTACTGCTGCTGCACAACCTCCGACAGCTACAGGAGTTGGGTGGGCAACAAACAGTAGATGATCCATTCTCTATCTTTTTAAAACTGAAGCTATAATCTACATGATATCATTAGTTTTGGATCTATCCACTCGTTTGCTACCATCAGTCTTGATTTCTGCATGCACCCCTTAGGCCTTACAAAATCTAACTATTTTTTATTATGCATGTCAGTTATTTTACACAATCGTACTGAACATGTAGAGAAAAAGATAAGACCATTGCGTGGGAATATAATGGCATGCAGACGCCGCTCCATGGTGGGCGAAGTGCTACCCACCCTCCCGCCATTCCAAATTGTATTCCAGAGGAAGATAACAGTTCAGATGGGGATTCAGAGCGAGCCGACCACTCCTATTTACCACCTGAGGTGTTTGCTCTAACCTGGCATGCTGATGTTGGTCATATCATGCATATGGCGCCTCGCATTGCTTACATTATACATCGTATATGTCATCAGCTTAGTTTAGATTTGCTTTGTGTGAATGCCACCTGTTTGGTTTCTATATCATACTCCCATCGTTTCTAAATATTTGTCTTTTTAGAGATTTCAACAAGTGACTACATATGGAGCAAAATGAGTGAATCTACACTCTAAAATATGTCTATATACATACTTATGTGGTAGTCCATTTGAAATCTCTAAAAAGACAAATATTTAGGAACGGAGGGAGTATATGGGAATTATGCAATGCCATCTTCTTTAGCTAGGCATCATATACGTGAATCATGCAATGCCATCCTGTTTAGCCAGTCATCCTATATGTGAATTGTATCATGCCATATTTTTTTCATAATGTATTCCATTTGTCAACAATGTTTATACATTCATCTAATCTTCCTGTGCATCAGCCATTTGGGTCAGTCATGGGAAAATCTGGAGTGAAAACAAGGTCTTCTGAGCAGTCAGTGCTACCTGTCGATGCAGATTTCTTGCTGGTTACAGATAGCTCCTTAGAGGAGGATTCAGAGACAGATGACCAGTCGTATCCCCCCCCCCCTCGTGGTGCATGCTCTAACTTGGCAGGGTTATATTGCTCATATCATGCATATGGTGTCTTGCATTTCCATGCCATCTGCTTAGATTAGACATGCTTTGTGTGAATGCCTCCTATTTGCTTTCTATATCAGATATGTGAATTATGCAATGCCATGTTTTTCAGCCAGTTATCATCTATGTGAATTATGCACCGCCATGTAGCCAGGTATCATATATGTGAATTATCTCATGCCATCTTTTTTTCATTACGTATTCCATTTGTCGAGAATCTGTGTATATTGAACTACTCTTCATGTGTATCAGACATTTGAGCCAGTTATGGAAAAATCAGGAGTGAAAACAAGGTCTTCAGAGCAGGCAATGGTACCTATTGAAGCATATATCTCGATGGTTACAGGGAGCTCCTCAGAGGAGGATTCAGAGACACGTGACCAGTCCTATATCCCACCTGAGGTGTATGCTCTAAGTTGCAATGTTTATATTTCTCATATCATGCATATGGTGTCTTGCATTGCTTAGTTTAGAAATCATATGCACAATATTGAATTCCATCTACTTAGTTTAGAGATCATACATGTGAGTGCTAGCTGCTTAGTATATGAATCAATTATGTCAATTCTATCATGCCATCCTGTATACTTAGACAACATGTATGTGAATTATTTCATCCCAACCTATTTGAGAAAGACATCATATAGTTTTGTCATGTCATCCTGTTTAGATACTCATCATATGTTGAATTATGCCATTATATCCTGTTAAGTTATCCATCATATATCTGAAACTGTGTCATGCTATCCTGTTTAGTTAGACATCATATATGTGAAATTGTGTCATACTGTCCTGTTTGGTTAGACAACATATATGTGAATTACCACATCTGTTTATCATACAATGTTTGTACGTTCAATTTCTTTTCTTGTTTATCAGCCATTTGAATTGGAGGGGGTGATGGCAGTATCTAAGGGAGCAAAAACCTGTTCTTCACAAAAGACAGTGCTACCCGTCGATGCGGATAGAACCATGGTTGTACTGGCCCACAAACTAGCCCCACCACACATAATCGAGACTCTTCCAGATTGCACACTTACACCGTTGGGCAGAGAACCAGGTACAACCCATCTAACCCCAACCCCAGCAGATAGTAACCCACTTCTAGTTGACAAAGCACCATGTCCACCACAGAGTACCCCCACACGAGCAGTTTGTAAAGCAACCACAGTGCCCAAAGCATGAAGACCGCCACAGCGAACCCAAACTTCACGTTTAAAGCAGAAGAGCAACTATTCTCATGTCAGATTCCGTAGCTATGGTACATACTCCTTTGTTGTTGCATCACTGTATTTACTCATACCAACTACTTTCGAATTTGAAGGATCCAATTGAAACTCCAATGGCCCAACAGGTATGTTTTAAACCTATTTCTATAACTGGATTGTTGTTCTAACTTCTTGTTATATGTTGATTTCAGTTTCAGTTGTATAAACAGTTATGTTCTCATGTGATGCACATTACAAGTGTTGCCAATGTTGTGTAGTTTCTCACACTTATATTCTGTCTATGCTGTTACTTTCACCCAAGTCTTCCCAAAGGTCTTACTTGGCACTTTATTGAAACTAAAGCTATAAAACATGATTACGACAGTAGCTTAATCATGTAAACACACAAAAATAGTAAGGGTAAATATTGGGTTGTCTCCCAACAAGCGCTTTTCTTTAGTGCCTTTTAGCTAGGCATGATGATTTCAATGATGCTCACATAAAAGAAAAGAATTGAAACATAAAGAGAGCATCATGAAGAATATGACTAGCACATTTAAATCTAACCCACTTCCTATGCCTAGGGATTTTGTGAGCACATAATTTATAGGAACAACAATCAACTAGCATAGGAAGGCAAAACAAGTATAACTTCAAAACTTTAAGCACATAGAGAAGAAACTTGATATTATTGCAACTCCTACAAGCATATATTCCTCCCTCATAATATTTTCAGTAGCATCATGAATGAATTCATCAATATAACCATCACATAAAGCATTTTTTTCATGATCTACAAGCATAGAAATTTTACTAATCTCCACATAAGCAAAATTCTTCTCATTCGAAATAGTGGGATCACTAATTCCTAAAGTGGACACTCTTCCAAACCCGCTTTAGATGATAATATTATTCATACTCCAAAAGATATAAGTGAAGTTCATGGAGCATTCTACAATTAGTATAGTCTAACCAATATCCAAGCTCAAAATATATAAGTGAAGCACACGAAGCATGATCTATAAAACCACACTCAAAAGATTTAAGTGAAGCGCAAAGAGCATTCTATAAGGTCATACTCAAAAGATATAAGTGAAGCACATGGATCATTCTATAAATCAATGAAGGGATATCTCATACTAGCATGGTTCTTAAATAAAAAAGAAAAACACAAGGGACACAAATCATGTGAACAAAACAAACACCAAGGTATACCGATAATTGTTGAAGAAGAAAGATGCGATGCCAGCCGGGGCATCCCCAAGCTTAGATGCTTGAGTATCCTTGGAAATTTACTTGGGGTGCCTTGGGAATCCCCAAGCTTTAACTCTTGCCTCTCTTTATTCTTCTCACATCGGTAACTCCTCGTTCTTCGAACACTTCATCCACAAAGACTTAACAAAAACTCTATGAGATCTGTTAGTATACTAAAGCAAATCACTACCTTAAGGTACTATAATGAACTCATTCTTTATTTATATTGGTGTTAACCCTACTGTATTCCAACTTATATATGGTTCATACCCCCCACCCCACCCCCCCCCACCCCGATACTGGCCATAGATTCATCAAAATAAGCAAACAACACACGAAAAACAGAATCTGTCAAAAACAGGACAGTCTGTAGTAATCTAGAAGTTTAGTATACTTATGTAACTCCAAAAAATTATAAACAAATATGAAAATTTAAAAAAATTGTACATAAGTAATGTGCAAAAAGTTTCAGACCCATTTGACTTTCCAGTAAAAAATGTAAATTCATGCACTACAGCCAAAGTTTTTGTTTTTGTACTGCACATAGTAAACAAGCAATCTAATCATCCTAAAACCAAAGCTTGGCACATTATTTTTATAATACAATGGATATATACAAGGGGATAATTATTTTCAGAGAAGCTTCCATGAAATTTATTACATTGTTTCCATGAGGATGAACACAAGTGTTCAAGGTCGACCCTCACTTCTCCAATGCATAACCATCCAATCACTTCTCTTATTGAAAAAACTTTTTAGGCATGAGAGGCAAGTAATTTTTTGTTGGTATTTTCATTCTTTTAAATTTTTTTGTATGTTTCACCCACAACTAAACAAAAACAAAAAGGAAAAAAATCTACTTAGTGAAGAAAGTAAACAAGCACACACGAGAATACCAACCCCACGCTATTGCTCCCCGGCAACGGCGCCAGAAAAGAGATTGATAATCCCGAAGTGTAGGGAATCATCGTAACAATTCCCAAAGGTGGAGGTGATAAGTATGTAGTGTCGAACCCACAAGGAGCTAAAGGTAAGATCAATATTCTCTCAAGTCCTATCTGCCACTGATACGACTCTACGTACACCGAACGTTTGCTTCCAACTAGAAACGAGAAATAAAACTACGTTGTGGGTATGAAGAGGATAACTTTGAATGGTATTGGAGAGCTAAAATATAAAAGTAGGTGCTTTTATCATAAATTTAGAATATATTACAAAATATTATAAATAGCAAGTGTGGAATAATGATGGATCGGTGTGCGGAATTGTCCTAGGCAATTGTTAACAAGACCGGTAGTCGTCATTGCAATTTCATATGAGGGAGAGGCATAAGCTAACATACTTTATCTTCTTGGATCATATGCACTTATGATTGGAACTCTAGCAAGCATACGCAACTACTAAATATCATTAAGGTAAAACCCAACCATAGCATTAAAGCATCAAGTCCCCTTTATCCCATACGCAACAACCCCCTTACTCGGGTTTGTGCTTCTGTCACTCAAGCAACCCACTATAAGTGAATCATGAATGTATTGCAACACCCTACGGCGGGAATCCCTCACGCTTGCGCGACACAGAGGGCACCATAGGACAGCACCAAAATAAAAGATACAACTCATACCAATCTAGGTCATCAATCAACCCAAAGACAAAGGATATCTACTCAAAACATCATAGGATGGCAACACATCATTGGATCATAATATGTGGCATAAAGCACCATGTTCATGTAGAGATTACAGCGGGGTGCGGGAGAGTGGACCACGTAAAAGAGATGAGGATGGTGATGATGATGGTGATGTTGATGAAGACGATCACCGCGGCGATGATTCCCCTCCCGGTGGCACTCCGGCACCACCGAGGGAAAGGAGGAGAGGTTCTCCCCCTTGTGCTTCCTCCTCCATGGCCTCCCCTATAATGAGAGAGGTTCTCCCTCTAGATCTTGGCCTTCATGGCAATGATGGCCCCTTCGAGATCCTCCTCCATGGCCTCCGGTGATGATGGCCCCCTCCGGCAGGGTGCCAGAGAGGGCCTAGATTGATTTCTTGTGGATACAGAAGCTTGTGGCGGAGGAACTTCTGATCTAGGTTATTTTCTGAAGGTTTCTATATTTATAGGAGAGGATGGCGTCGAGAACAAGTCAGGGGGTCCGCGAGGCAGCCACGAGATAGGGGGCGCGCTCCCCACCCTCATGGGGCCCACGGGACTCCCCTCCGGTAGATATTTGTTCCAGTATTTTTTATATTTTCCAGAAAAATTCTCCGTTGATTTTCATCGCATTTCGAGAACTTTTATTTCTGCATAAAAGCAACACCACGGCAGTTCTGCTAAAAATAGCGTCAGTCCGGGTTAGTTCAAATCAAATAATACCAAAATCATATAAAACTATTGTAAACATGGCATGAATACTTCATAAATTATAGGTACGTTGGAGACATATCAGTAGTTCTGCTGAAAACAACGTCAGTCCGGGGTTAGTTTCATTCAAATCAAGCAAATTAGAGTCCAAACCAAGAGGAAAAGTGTTAGGAAAAGTAGATACGTCGGAGACATATCAGAAGCAAACAAGGAAAGGTAAACGAAAAATATTTTTGTATTTTTGCAAAAACATTTTAGAAGTGGGGGAGATGAAAACGAGAGGCAAATGGCAAATAAAGTAAATTGCAAGGAGATGAGGTTTGGTGATTGGGTACCTGATAGATGTTGATGCTATCTCCCCCGCAACGGCGCCAAAAATTCTTCATGATTGCTTGTATCTGCGTTTGTATTTACCCGAAGAGGAGAGGATGATGTTGTCGGTGTCAAAACCGACATATCTCATAGTAGGGGTCCTAAGCTAAGCATCTTGGAGCGATGCTAACATGCTCACAAATTTTACCCAGGTCTGGGCCCTCATGATGGAGGTAAAACCCTACGTCCTGCTTTTGATTGTATTGATACAGGTGTAGTACAGGGTACATGTATCTACCACGAGATTGTTCTAATGAATATCCAATGATCCATTGACTAGCCTGGCCTCGGTTTATATAATGTACCAGAGGCCTAGGGTTTAGAAGGGTTCTCGTCTTGGGCACCAAGTTTTGTGGAGTCTTCCTTATATTCGTCAAGGGCTGCCCGAAGTAGCCCATTAGTGAACCGCCATGGGGGTCCTCGGCCTGATCCACCTGGTCGGGAGATGACGTGGTGAGTACCCCCTAATCCAGGACACCGTCAGTAGCCCCCTAAACCGGTCTTCAAGTTGGCGATGCACCTCAATTTTTTTGAACTATTCTTCATCTTCAGTCGGCGTTCTTGAAAAGTGGTTCAACAAATTTTCCCATCTTTGATCTTGAGGATTGCGGATTTAAATCCAAAGAGTTCACACGCCCGGCATCCGGGGAGCCCTTTAAGTCTTCGGCCTTTATCAATGCCTTGTTATTTTTATGCCACACCTCGGGTTTGAAGTGTTTCCTGTGCGGCGGTGTCTCCTCACGTCCAAGCTCCAACGCCGGACTACATCCAAGCTCCAACGCCAGACTGTAGCCGTGTTGTCTTTTTACAGCCGAGCTCCAATGCCGAACTGCGTCCGAGATCCAACGCCGGACTGTATCCGAGGTGTCATATATTACCTTGGGTCGAAAAAGTCAAAGGAGTTTAGCCGAGCTTAATGCCGGACATTTCCTATATAGATTTAGCCACTTGCATCCAAGCTTAATGTCGGACTGCTTTCGAAGTGGTGCACCACCTCGACCGTGCACGTGGGCTGATTGTTTGCGGATTTTATTTTCGATTGGTGCAACTTATTTGCTGACACGATGTATAGCTAGTAGCCCTCAAGGTGTGTGTCGGCCTAAAATCCGAGATGCACCTGAAGGAAAATATGAAAACGCTGGTCCCAGTAGCCCCTGAGACTCAGGTCAATTTGCGAAATTGACCTGAGGATCAACTCCTAGCTCGGCAGCATATGTAGGAATAGAAACGTAGTGTAATATATTAGAGGAGATAGTGATCGGCGGACGGGCCCTGGAGAGAGGGTCTTGACAAGTCATTGTAATACGTTAGCTTGATGCGGGATAAGTCCCAAATGGTACCTATTGTTGTCCGAAGACACGTTTGCCCATAGCTCGGTCAAGCCGAACACTAGGCACTTTCAATTTTCTGCATTGAATAGGCAATGTAGTAGTCCCCGAGCCACTGGTCGGGTGGCAACACCAGTTTAGGGGATCGTGTGCCCCTTTAATATTTTTAAATGATAAGTGCGAAGCCCAGTAGCACCCGAGACTTAATGTGGGCATGAGTGGCCGAATTAAGGATCGATATCCGTTTGATAGAAAATTTTGTTATGTTTAACACAAACTTCTCGAAAAGATAATAAAGATCTCTTAAAGGAGCTAGAGCTAGCGAAAGCTAGGCTCGCCAAGGTCAGCCCCAAGGGGCTTAATAAATAGGAAATCAATGGGGAATTATGAAAGCATTATGCTAGCTACTCGGTTGTCTCGACGAGATTTTGCCCTTGACTCTTTGAAAGATGGGCTGCAGTAAATTGACTTACTCACAATATGTGTAATGATGCTATGTACCCAAGTACTTTACATCATTAATGCTCGGATCCGCATTGTACAAAACTTCATTGACCGACCATCGGCTTCAACCTCCTCGACCAGTAGCAGGGAGTGTTTGTCCCACTTTATAAAGCCTTTATGAGAGAAAAGATTTACGGCAAACAAGGCAATCCAGCCATACGGTTTTATAAACAAAGGTACACAGAGAGATATGTTATATTACTTTTTAACGTAAGAAACATCTTCTGGGAAAAATAGTTCCTTTATAAATTCCTTTTCCTAGGCTATCATGTTGACCATGATCGTGAAACTTCAACTCCGATCAGTGTGGGACGAAAATAGTGAGGATTTAGTTCAGGGAAAGTTCCCGAACTCTGTTGTCTTTTTTTAGGGAAAGGATTTTTCATTAATCAAACTAGGTGATTACAACCAGATATTACAATGCTAGCTATCTCAACAAGTGTGTTACGAAGCGAACATGCAGTTCATTGTTGCAAACAACTCATAGCCTGCAAGAGTTTGGCTGGCCGCATTTGCATGTCGACTAATCTTAGCTAGACGAATGTTCCTTTTGTGGGTCAGCATCCTTCTGATCTCACAAATATGATGTGTATACCTGGATTTATCGATGCCACTCGCACGGATCATCTGCAACATTTCATCGCAGTCTGTCTCCGCAATCAACGGAAGCTCCGTCCAATGAAGAGCAAGTTGGAAGCCTTCTAGCATTGCCTCTGGTACGTCTCCAACATATCTATAATTTTTTATTGTTCCATGCTATTATATTATCTGTTTTGGATGTTTAATGGGCTTTATTATACACGTTTATATTATTTTTGGGACTAACCTATTAAGCCAATGCCCAGTGGATATTGTTGTTTTTTGCCTATTTCAGTGTTTCACAGAAAAGGAATATCAAACGGAGTCCAAACGGAATGAAACCTTCGGGAGAGTTATTTTTGGAACAAAGCAATCCAGGAGACTTGGAGTGGACGTCAAGAAAGAAACAAGGAGGCCATGAGGCAGGAGGGCGCGCCCAGGGGGTAGGTGCCCCCCCCCACCCTTGTGTGCCCCTCGTGGCTCCACCGACCTACTTCTTTTGGCTATATATTCTCATGTACCCTGAAAACATCCGAGAGCACCATGAAACCCTATTTCCACCGCCGCAACCTTCTGTACCCATGAGATCCCATCTTGGGGCCTTTTCCGGCGCTCCGCCGGAGGGGGAATCGGTCACGGAGGGCTTCTACATCAACACCATAGCCTCCGATGATGTGTGAGTAGTTTACCATAGACCTTCGGGACCATAGTTAGCTAGCTAGATGGCTTCTTCTCTCTCTTTGGATCTCAATATAAAGTTCTCCTCGATTCTCTTGGAGATCTATTCGATGTAATTCTTTTTGCGGTGTGTTTGTCGAGATCCGATGAATTGTGGGTTTATGATCAGGATTATCTATGAATAATATTTGGTTCTTCTCTGAATTCTTATATGTATGATTTGTTATCTTTGCAAGTCTCTTTGAATTATCGGTTTAGTTTCGCCTACTAGATTGATCTTTCGTGCAATGGGAGAAGTGCTTAGCTTTGGGTTCAATCTTGCGGTGTCCTTTCCCAGTGACAGCAGGGGCAGCAAGGCACGTATTGTATTGTTGCCATCAAGGATAAAAAGATGGGGTTTATATCATATTGCTTGAGTTTATCCCTCTACATCATGTCATCTTGCCTAATGCATTACTCCGTTCTTATGAAGTTAATACTCTAGATGCATGCTGGATAGCGGTCGATGTGTGGAGTAATAGTAGTAGATGCAGAATCGTTTCGATCTACTTGTTGCGGACGTGATGCCTATATACATGATCATGCCTAGATATTCTCATAATTATTCGCTTTTTTATCAATTGCTCGACAGTAATTTGTTCACCCACCGTAGATTATGCTATCTTGAGAGAAGCCACTAGTGAAACCTATGGCCCCTGGGTCTATCTTCCATCATATTGCCTTCCTATTAATTTACTATATTTGCTTCCATTTATTTTGCAACCTTTACTTTCCAGTCTACATCATAAAAATATCAAAAATATTTATCTTATTATCTCTATCAGATCTCACTTTTGCAAGTGGACGTGAAGGGATTGACAACCCCTTTATCGCGTTGGTTCCAAGGTTCTTATTTGTTTGTGTAGGTACGAGGCGATTTGCGTGTGACCTCCTACTGGATTGATACCTTGGTTCTCAAAAACCGAGGGAAATACTTACGCTACTTTGCTGCATCACCCTTTCCTCTTCAAGGTAAAACCAACGCATGCTTAAGAGGTAGCAAGAAGGATTTCTGGCGCCGTTGCCGGGGAGGCTTACGCACAAGTCAAGACATACCAAGTACCCATCACCAACTCTTATCCCTCACATACATTATTTGCCATTTCCCTCTCGTTTTCCTCTCCCCCACTTCACCTTTGCCGTCTTATTCGCCTACTTTCTGTTTGCTTTTCTTTCGCTATGGCCGAATCAGAAAGGGTTAAGGGTTCTCTCCCGGGTTTCATTACTTTGGATAGTCCCTCTGTTCTCTCTAGGCTCATAAATAATGTGGCTATGGAAAGACCTACCGGGGCTATCAATGAGGGTTTGAATAATTTCAATGACGATGATCTAGGAATTTTCCTTTATTTACTTGATGAATCTTTAAAAGATGCTTGGGATAGGTTATTAATGATTCGGGCTAGCTCTGTGCCTCAATATCAAATTGAGATATACCTAAAAAGCTTTTATGTTGGCTTGCCCTCTTCGTTCAAGCAAGTTTTAGATTCTATTTTTGAAGAAAGTTTCCTTGAGAGAGATCCCATAGACACCTATGAAAAGATGAAAACTATATTTGGGCACCCCATGAGTCAGAAGTTTGAATCCACCTCTCTTTTGTGCTTTTATCAAAATGAAATTATCAAAGAAATGAAAGCTAGCTTAGATGCAAATTTCCGTAGCATGCTTAATCTTTCTTCCACCATTAATGGCCACGTGCTTTCTCAAAATAGAAATATAAATGTTGTAGATAATTTTTCTCTTTTCTTCCGCAAAACCAAAGATGGCAATACCTAGATCTATTCTCGCTTTTATGCCTAGCTAGGGCGTTAAACGATAGCGCTTGTTGGGAGGCAACTCAATTTTATTTTTGTTTCTTGCTTTTTGTTTCTGTTTAGTAATAAATAATTCATATAGCCTCTGGTTATATGTGGTTTTATGTTTTAATTAGTGTTTGTGCCAAGTATAACCTTTGGGAAGACTTGGGTGAACTCTTTATGATCTTGCTGTAAAAAACAGAAACTTTAGCGCTCACGAGATTAGCTGCCATTTTTACTGGAGAGTGATTTTAGGTTGATTATTTTTGCAGATGATTAATAGGCAAATTAATCACGTCCACTAATTTATTTCAGAATTTTTGGAGTTACAGAAGTCTACGTTTTATACAAATTAATACAGACTATTCTGTTTTTGACAAATTCTGTTTTTCATGTGCTGTTTGCTTATTTTGATGAATCTATGGCTAGTATCGGGGGGTATGAACCATAGAGAAGTTGTAATACAGTATGTTTAAAACCAATATAAATAAAGAATGAGTTCATGACAGTACCTTAAAGTTGTGATTTGTTTTCTTATACTAACGGAGCTCATGAGATTTTCTGCCGAGTTTTGTGTTGTGAAGTTTTCAAGTTTTGGGTAAAGATTTGATGGATTATGGAATAAAGAGTGGCAAGAGCCCAAGCTTGGGGATGCCCAAGGCACCCCAAGGTAAAATTCAAGGACAACCCGTCTTCGTCTATCGGTAACTTTACTTGAGGCTATATTTTTATTCACCACATGATATGTGTTTTGCTTGGAGCGTCTTGTATGATTTGAGTCTTTACTTTTTAGTTTACCACAATCATCCTTGCTGTACACACCTTTTGGAGAGGCACACATGAATCGGAATTATTAGAATACTCTTTGTGCTTCACTTGTATCTTTTGAGCTAGATAATTTTGCTCTAGTGCTTCACTTATATCTTTAGAGCACGGTGGTGGTTTTATTTTATAGAAATTATTGATCTCTCATGATTCACTTATATTATTTTGGGAGTCCCTTAGAACAGCATGGTAATTTGCTTTGGCTATAAAATTAGTCCTAATATGATAGGCATCCAAGATGGATATAATAAAAACATTCATATAGAGTGCATTGAATACAATGAGAAGTTTGATACTTGATGATTGTTTTGAGATATGAAGATGGTGATATTAGAGTCATGCTAGTTGAGTAGTTGTGAATTTGAGAAATACTTGTGTTGAGGTTTGGAACTCCCGTAGCATGCATGTATGGTAAACATTGTGTGACAAATTTCAAACATGAGGTGTTATTTGATTGTCATCCTTATGAGTGGCGGTCGAGGACGAGCGATGGTCTTTTCCTACCAATCTATCCCCCTAGGAGCATGCGCGTAATGCTTCGTTTTTGATGACTTGTAGATTTTTGCAATAAGTATGTGAGTTCTTTATGACTAATGTTGAGACCATGGATTATACGCACTCTCACCCTTCCATCATTGCTAGCCTCTTCGGTACCATGCATTGCCCTTTCTCACCTTGAGAGTTGGTGCAAACTTCGCTGGTGCATCCAACCCCCGTGATACGATACGCTCTATCACACATAAACCTACTTATATCTTCCTCAAAACAGCCACCATACCTACCTATCATGGCATTTCCATAGCCATCCCGAGATATATTGCCATGCAACTTTCCATCATTTCATTTATTATGACACGCTTCATCATTATCATAATGCCTTGCATGATCATGTAGTTGACATCATATTTGTGGCAAAGCCACCATGCATAGTTTTTCATACATGTCACTCTTTATTCATTGCCCATCCCGGTACACCGCCGAAGGCATTCATATAGATTCATACTTTGTTCTAGTATCGAGTTGTAATCATTGAGTTGTAAATAAATAGAAGTGTGATGATCATCATTAATAGAGCATTGTCCTAAAAAAAGATAAAGTCCAAATAAAAAAAGAAAGTCCAAATAAACAAACAAAAAAAGGGACAATGTTACTATCCTTTTTCCACACTTGTGCTTCAAAGTAGCACCATGATCTTCATGATAGAGAGTCTCTTGTTTTGTCACTTTCATATACTAGTGGGATTTTTCATTATAGAACTTGGCTTGTATATTCCAACAATGGGCTTCCTCAAATGCCCTAGGTCTTCGTGAGCAAGCAAGTTTGATGCACACCCACTTAGTTTCTTTTGTTTAGCTTTCATACATTTATAGCTCTAGTGCATCCGTTGCATGGCAATCCCTACTCTTTGCATTGACATCAATTGATGGGAATCTCCCTAGCCCATTGATTAGACGCGTCAATGTGAGACTTTCTCCTTTTTTGTCTTCTCCACACAACCCCCATCATTATATTCTATTCCACCCAAAGTGCTATGTCCATGGCTCATGCTCATGTATTGCGTGAAAGTTGAAAAAGTTTGAGATTACTAAAGTATGAAACAATTGCTTGGCTTGTCATCGAGGTTGTGCTTGATGAGAGCATTTTTGTGTGACGAAAATGAAACATGACCAAACTATATGATTTTGTAGGGATAAGCTTTCTTTTGCCATGTTATTTTGAGAAGACATGATTGCTTAGTTAGTATGCTTGAAGTATTATTATTTTTATGTCAATATTAAACTCTTATCTTGAATCTTTCGGATCTGAACATTCATGCCTCAATTAGGAAAATTACATTGAGAATTATGTTAGGTAGAATTCCACATCAAAAATTTTGTTTTTATCATTTACCTACTCGAGGATGAGTAGGAATTAAGCTCGGGGATGCTTGATACGTCTCCAACGTATCTATAATTTTTGATTGTTCAATGCTATTATATTATCTGTTTTGGATGTTTAATGGGCTTTACTATACACTTTTATATTATTATTGGGACTAACCTATTAACTCAAGGCCCGGTGCAAATTGCTACTTTTTGCCTATTTCAATGTTTCGCAGAAAAGGAATATCAAACGGAGTCCAAACGGAATGAAACCTTTGGGAGAGTAATTTTTTGAACAAACGCAATCCAGGAGACTTGGAGTAGACGTCAAGAAATAAACGAGGAGGCCACGAGGCAGGAGGGCGCGCCCCCACCCTCGTGGGCCCCTCGTGGCTCCACCGACCTACTTCTTTTGCCTATATATTCTCATATACCCCGAAAACATCCGAGAGCACCACGAAACCCTATTTCCACCGCCGCAACCTTCTGTACCCGTGAGATCCCATCTTGGGGCCTTTTCTGGCGCTCCGCCGTAGGGGGAATCGATCAGGGAGGGCTTCTACATCAACACCATAGCCTCTACGATGATGTGTGAGTATTTTACCATAGACCTTCGGGTCCATAGTTATTAGCTAGATGGCTTTTTCTCTCTCTCTTTGGATCTCAATACAAAGTTCTCCTCGATTCTCTTGGAGATCTATTCGATGTAATTCTTTTTGCGGTGTGTTTGTCGAGATCCGATGAATTGTGGGTTTATGATAAAGATTATCTATGAAAAATATTTGGTTCTTCTCTGAATTCTTATATGTATGATTTTTGATCTTTGCAAGTCTCTTTGAATTATCGGTTTAGTTTGGCCTACTAGACTGATCTTTCTTGCAATGGGAGAAGTGCTTAGCTTTGGGTTCAATCTTGCGGTGTCCTTTCCCAGTGATAGCAGGGGCAGCAAGGCACGTACTGTATTGTTGCCATCGAGGATAAAAAGATGGGGTTTATATCATATTGCTTGGGTTTATCCCTCTACATCATGTCATCTTGCCTAATGTGTTACTCCATTCTTATGAACTTAATACTTTAGATGCATGTTGGATAGCGGTCGATGTGTGGAGTAATAGTAGTAGATGCAGAATCGTTTCGATCTACTTGTCACGGACGTGATGCCTATATACATGATCGTGCCTAGATATTCTCATAATTATTCACTTTTTTATCAATTGCTCGATAGTAATTTGTTCACCCACCGTTATGCTATCTTGAGAGAAGCCACTAGTGAAACCTATGACCCCCGGGTCTATCTTCTATCATATTGCCTTCCTATTAATTTACTATATTTGCATCCGTTTATTTTGCAATCTTTACTTTCCAATATATATCATAAAAATACCTAAAATATTTATCTTATTATCTCTATCAAATATCACTTTTGCAAGTGGCCGTGAAGGGATTGACAACCCCTTTATCGCGTTGGTTGCAAGGTTCTTATTTGTTTGTGTAGGTACGAGGCGATTTGCGTGTGATCTCCTACTGGATTGATACCTTGGTTCTCAAAAACTAAGGGAAATCCTTACGCTACTTTGCTGCATCACCCTTTTCTCTTCAAGGGAAAACCAACGCATGCTCAAGAGGTAGCAGCCGCCAACTCAGCTTCAAGGGCTTCACTGTAGAAGAACAACACGCGGGCTGCAGCAAAGATGTCATGCCGTCCCCGGCCGTACCATCGTCCTTGACAAAGGCCCCATCAACATTCAGCTTCGCGTGTCCACTAGCAGGGGCTTCCCACCGTGGCTTTGCTATGATTTCATGTGATTCTGAAAGTTTGTGCCCAGAAAGATCAACAACCTATTTGCCTTTCACCAATTCTACTTCTGGATATTGCTTGATTGCGATGAGAGAAATAATATAGCTGGTTAAGAACCAGCGTGATGCTTCAAAAGGAACTGGAGGTTTATGGTGTGTAATCTCATTCCGCGCGTACCAAATCCTCCACATAATCATCAATGAGGCGAGCTTTTGTGTCTCCGTAAGGTTTCCAAGCAGACGAAATATCCAATCCGGCTCGGCGTCCCGTAGCATTTCCTGTGTAGGGAGTTCCCAAGTTTCATGCATAGCTTGCCAAAGGCCTACAGCATGGGGGGATCGAATAAGGGCATGGTGTGTATTCTCCTCCTCCATACCACACAACGTACATGTGTTGTCCTCTTCCTTGTGACGATACTTCTTAGTGGCCTGTGTATCAAGATAGTCCCTCGCAGCTTTCCAAGCAAATATACGGACCTTTGCAAGAGCATTATTTTTCCATATCAGATCCCACACAAGTCTTCTACCATCAGGTCTAGCACTGCATGTTGTACCATGCGTATCCATCTGTTCCTGTAGTCCAAGGTAGTATGCACTTCAGACAGAGAAGCATCCTCTCTTATCTTGGGTGCCAAGCTATAAAATCAGACTCCAATCTATTAGACGCCTTGATGTGCAAAATGCAATCTATGTATGGTTGTAGGGTACTCATGCACAAGATTTCTGCTCCATGTTCCGTCAGAGTTGAGGAGCTCCGCAATCCACTTAAGCTGGCACCGTCGCTTTTGAGTAATAGGCATGCGCAATTGACAACAGGGGCAGCAAGGCACGTATTGTATTGTTGCTATCGAGGATAAAAAGATGGGGTTTATATCACATTGCTTGAGTTTATCCCTCTACATCATGTCATCTTGCCTAATGCGTTACTCCGTTCTTATGAACTTAATAGTCTAGATGCATGCTGGATAGCGGTCGATGTGTGGAGTAATAGTAGTAGATGCAGAATCCTTTCGGTCTACTTGTCGCAGACGTGATGCCTATATACATGATCATGCCTAGATATTCTCATAATTATGCACTATTCTATCAATTGCTCGACAGTAATTCGTTCACCCACCATAAATTATGCTATCTTGAGAGAAGCCACTAGTGAAACCTATGGCCCTCGGGTCTATCTTCCATCATATTATTTTCCTATCAATTTACTATTCCTTCCTTCTTTTATTTTGCAATCTTTACTTTCCAATCTATATCATAAAAATACCAAAAATATTTATCTTATTATCTCTATCAGATCTCACTTTTGCAAGTGGCCATGAAGGGATTGACAAACCCTTTATCGCGTTGGTTGTAATGTTCTTATTTGTTTATGTAGGTACGAGGCGATTTGCGTGTAACCTCCCACTGGATTGATACCTTGGTTCCCAAAAACTGAGGGAAATACTTACGCTACTTTGCTGCATCACCCTTTCCTCTTCAAGCGAAAACCAACGCATGCTCAAGAGGTAGCAGGGGTCCTCCCACACAACCCAGAAACCATCGGGGATATGCCCTCCTGGCACAGACGCTCAGCAAAATGAGGTCGTGTGCGACCGACGAGCGCTCAAAAACAGAAATACGTATAGTAGAGCTAAAAAATACAATTATACGGCCAAATTGTTTCCGGTCGCAAGTACATCCCACACAGTCAGTCCCCGCTAAATGTTTCCATTCGTATGTACATCCTACACAGTCGCTCCAAGGAAAACGTTTCTGTTCACAGGTACATCACACACAATTTGTCCCGTTAAATCGTTTGTGATAGCGCTGCCATTGCACATGATATTAATAATTTTATCGTTTGCGTTATTGAATGCATCACACACGGTGCATAGAAGAGACTGTGTGGCAAAGGTTGTCCATCACACACAATTTTTATGTGGTAAACGTTTGCGCCAGGTGGCCTAACACAAACAGTTTTCAAGAGGATGTCGTGTGTGATTGTTCATTAATCTAACACGGTTTATTCCTAGAAAATGTGTGCGTTATTGAATGCATCGCACACCGCGTTTTCTCAATAACCATTTGCAATAGAAAAACCCAATTAGTAGGCTAATTGTCCGATTATTCATAATCCATTTAGTAATCTAATTGACATTCCATATTAAGCACACAATATATTTCATTTTCATAATTGAAATACATCAGAGTACAACATCATATGGCTTCAGCACTCAGCTACCCCATTACACAACTACACCAGGACCAAGTTTCACATGCAACATCTATAACCTTTCGAAATTAGCATCATAGATAGTACATAGACAGATGTATCTCATCTGGAAAACTGCTGAAGCAGAAGGCGAATTTTGAGCCTTCATTGATGTTGAAGGTCTTTGTAACTTTAGGCCAATGCCTGTGGATGATTGACCATCCATCCTTTGTCCTCTTCAGGAACACTTCAATATTGAACCGTGGGTGTTGTATGAATACCTTCCTCGCCTCCTGACCATACAGGTGGTTTGAGAGGTAATCATCAGTGAACTGCTTTGGAAAGGCCTGAAAACAAGGATGTGCATAAATATCTTCTCTATATTGGAAATGGGGTATAATAGTTAGTACCATCATGTAGTGAATTGATGTCTTCTTCATTGTGCAAACAAAGATCTTGTTGTTATTTGTCGCTAATTTCTTTATCCTAACAATCTTTCTGAGTTTCTTGACTTGACTGATATTCATGGACAACTCATTTCCCCATATGCAAAAAGGGTCGAACAGTGGGTCAAAACCTCTGACAACAGGACCTACATGTGCAAGACCAAATTGTTAAAAACCTAAATATTAGAATGGTTCATGCAATTTCACAATAATGTGCTATTAGACAACGGACCATACACGTGCTAACCTCGATTGTAAACCTCAGTGCTTCCCATTGTTTCCCTGCAACACATATGAGGTAGTTAGTCGTCAGGTTAAGTAAGGGTTTGCATGCTATCAGTAAAATATGTTGATGAAAAATAAGCACATTGCAGATTCATCGGATTAATTCAAGCCACATGGAAAACCCATTTATCCAAACCAAGCATGATTAAGAACAGGAAATATAGCAATTGTATATGTTTCTCATGTATTAAGTGCAGCCAAATTCGATTTATTCCTCACATGCACAACAATACAAAATTCTACCCACGACAATTGGACATCACAATGTAGAATTGAACCAAGCAGTTAGCTAAACACCACAACAAATGAACCAAACGTTAACTGAGCACCACATTGCACAATATAACATACTCCTAATAGAAGATCAGACAGTTAACAAAACCAAGCATGCTTAACAACTTGGAAATATAGCAATTGTATTTGTTTCTCATGTATTTAGTACAGCCAAATTCGATTTATTTCTCACATGGTATAAAATAATAGAATGCAGCCACAACAATTGAACATCGCATTGCAGAGTTGAACCAAGCACTTAACTAAGACCACAACAAATGAACCAAACGTAACGGAGCACCACATTGCACAATATAGCATACTCGTAATCGAAGATCAAACAGTTAACCAAACAAAGCATTCTTAAGAACTTGGAAATATTGCACCCTGAAGAATTGAACATCACATTGCACGACATATAGAACATATACACTAGAGTTGAAGATTGCATGGTAAAAGTAGATAGCACAATTCACTAGAATTTGTTAAGGGAAGGCAGTAGCTAGCAAACTGAACATGGGTCCTTGTAGTGAGCTAATAAGACAAGCTACTCCTCATTGTCGGAGATATCGTTGATGATTGGCTCCTTGGACATGGAAGAGGGCAAGGCCTCCGCATCGTGGGTGCCCTCGTTGTAGTGGTGAGTTGCCTGAGCCACTCCGGGCACCAACCTGCTGGCCCTCGAGATGAGGTAAGCACGTGCACGCTGAGAAAACACCTCGTAGTCTTCGTCAAAGGCACCAACGGTGGCCTCGAGAAAACGCCATGAAATGTCATTTAAAGCAGCCAACCGCAACGCGGCGTCGGTGCCCGAGGTGTCAACGGTAGCCTCAACGGCGAGGTGCTCCTCCAAGATCTGGGGGTCGACATGAATGGCAACCATCGCGACCTCATCCGCGCCTGCGGCCGCGATTTGCTTCTCCGCTTCCAAATGGTCCTTGAGATCCTGGCTATACTGCATGCACCATGGCTTAGGGCGGTGCTTATTTGGTGGAGGGGCCGGTGATTTAGGTGGAAGGTGTCGCGCTCGTGCCGGCGGTCGGGGCATGTGGGATGTGGAAGGAGGAGGAGGATGGGGGTCGGGTGTGGATTACCTGCCTGGATAGATGAGGCCGAGCAGCGTGAAGGAGGGTCGCCGGTGAGGAGGCAGCGCTGCAAGCAAGGAGTGAAGGTTTGAACTTGGAAAGGAAGGCGGAAATAGGGGAAATGTGGCTTTTGGTAAGGAGGAGGGGCGGGGAGGTAGATATTTCTGCGGAAGCCGAAAATTTGGAATTGCTTCAGCCAAAAAACTGGCGCGCAAAGTGTCATCAGACACGGTCCCTTATTCAGAACTGTGTACGATATGTGAACATCACAAACAATTCAGATAGCTTAACCCGTGTGTTTTGAGTTTGAACGTCAAAATTTTTGGTCGAATTTCCCTGGTTACAGTGATCATCCACGTCATTGCATAATTTGGGTACACAAAGGATACTACATCACACCCACACTTCTTAATAGAGCAAGTTGAGCAATTAAACAGAGCTAGCTGACCTAAACATTACTCTAACAAATTAAAGACCGGCACTCTTATTAAACAAAACAAAGAGTACTACTATGGCTGGTGCTCGTCGATCTCCGCCGCCGCCTCCATGTTTAGCTCGTGCTCGACGGTCTCCTGGGGAAGGGGCTCCATGGCATCAATTGCACCATACTCGGCAAGCATCTCGCCATCCGCGTCCGCCATATCTTTAGCATAGGCCGCCATGAGCTGGGCGTGGGCGGCCGCGATCTGGGCTCTGGCGGGCTCCGTCGGGGCAAGGTATGCCGCACAGGAATGGATGGCTGCTCGAACTCTCTCGGCGATTGCCAGCTCTTCGGCCGTGGGTTGCCAAACATTGTCGGAGAAGCTTCATTCAATTTGTGCGGTGACCGCCACCAGCTGGGCGTCGGCGGCCTCGACATGGTAGTGGGCGGCCTCCATCAGGGCTAAGGCCGCCGCTACGAAACGGACAGCTGTTGTGCCTCTCTCGTCAGTTGCTATCCCCGAGGAAGATGCTGCTGCCGCCGCCTGAGAAGCAACAGTGGCCGTTTGGACTGCCTTGGCAGCCTGGACGCATACTGCGGTCACCCTCATGAAGGTTGTTAGCACGCGCCTGGCAGCTGCGGCCGCACTCTCGCCGGAGTGGGCCGCCGAAGTTGCCCTCACGATGTGGGTCCACGTCCCCATCTTTCACCGGCGACGAATGAAGAGTGAAATGATATTTGGGGAGTGAGCTAGTGTGCTTGACACGTCGGCTGTGGACTGTAGCCGACGCACCTTCTCGCGTAAGCCATAGGCGTACTATACACTGACGGTGCTCCAAAATATTTTGTGCTGCATCTCACGGGGTTGGTGATAATAAATTGTGTGCGATCTACTTGATTTATCGTCTTGATTTGAATTACGTAATGGGGTCTGATACGTCTCCAACGTATCTATAATTTTTGATTGCTCCATGCTACTTTATCTACTGTTTTGGACTATATTGGGCTTTATTTTCCAATTTTATATTATTTTTGGGACTAACCTATTAACCGGAGGCCCAGCCCAGAATTGTTGTTTTTTGCCTATTTCAGTGTTTCGAAGAAACGGAATATCAGACGGAGTCCAAACGGAATGAACCCTTCGGGAACATGATTTACTCATCAGATAAGATCCACGAGACATGGACCCTCCGTCAAGAAAGCCACGAGGCGGTCACGAGGGTGGAGGGCGCGCCCCCTACCTCGTGGGCCCCTCGGAGCTCCACCGACGTACTCCTTCCTCCTATATATATACCTACGTATCCCCAAACGATCAGAAGGGGAGCCAAAAACCTAATTCCACCGCCGCAACCTTCTGTATCCACGAGATCCCATCTTGGGGCCTGTTCCGGAGCTCCGCCGGAGGGGGCATCCACCACGGAGGGCTTCTACATCATCACCATAGCCCCTCCGATGAAGTGTGAGTAGTTTACTTCAGACCTTCGGGTCTAGAGCTAGTAGCTAGATGGCTTCTTCTCTCTTTTTGGATCTCAATACAATGTTCTCCCCCTCTCTCGTGGAGATCTATTCGATGTAATCTTCTTTTTGCGGTGTGTTTGTTGAGACCGATGAATTGTGGGTTTATGATCCAGTATTATCTATGGAAAATATTTGATTCTTCTCTGAATTTTTTTATGTATGATTGAGTTATCTTTGCAAGTCTCTTCGAATTATCCGTTTGGTTTGGCCAACTAGATTGGTAGTTCTTGCAATGGGAGAAGTGCATGGCTTTGGGTTCAATCTTGCGGTGTCCTTACTCAGTGACAGAAAGAGTTGCAAGGCACGTATTGTATTGTTGCCATCGAGGATAACAAGATGGGGTTTTTATCATATTGCATGAATTTATCCCTCTACATCATGTCATCTTGCTTAAAGCGTTACTCTGTTTTTAACTTAATACTCTAGATGCATGCTGGATAGCGGTCGATGAGTGGAGTAATAGTAGTAGATGCAGAATCGTTTCGATCTACTTGTCACGGACGTGATGCCTATATACATGATCATTGCCTAGATATACTCATAACTATGCTCAATTCTGTCAATTGCTCGACAGTAATTTGTTCACCCACCGTGGAATACTTATGCTCTTGAGAGAAGCCACTAGTGAAACCTATGGCCCCCGGGTCTATTCTCATCATATCAATCTATATCACTTTATTTACTTGCTTTGTTTTTACTTTGCCTTTACTTTTTACTTTGCATCTATCTTTCAAAAATACCAAAAATATTATCTCTATCAGATCTCACTCTCGTAAGTAACCGTGAAGGGATTGACAACCCCTAAGCATTGGTTGCGAGTTGCTATCGTGTTGTGCAGGTACGAGGGACTTGCACGTGACCTCCTACTGGATTGATACCTTGGTTCTCAAAAACTGAGGGAAATACTTACGCTACTGTGCTGCATCATCCTCTCCTCTTCGGGGAAAACCAACGCAAGCTCGAGACGTAGCAGGGTCACAGCTACAAAGGATGGTGTTTGAATTGTTAGAACTTTTATCTGTAGTGAACATGTAACTATAGGTGTGTCGTAAAAAAATGGAATTATTCAGGGTTCGTTTGGACGTTTTTTTACATTAACTTGGTTTTCCAGGCATTTTATGTGCATAATTCTAATTTGAACTACATGCACATGCTCCAGTGCATATAAACTGGTTGAAAAATCAAATATGTGTCCTTGGTTGCATGCTTAGGTCCCATGCAAGAAAGGGGAATGAATGTCACACACCTTGCCACTGTCACTCCGCCGCAAACATTGAGATACATGGCTTTTAATTTCTAGTAAATCCAAAACTCGTCTGAAAGTCATGAAACCTGGCATGCTATCATAGAGCGGCATCAACATGCCGTGGTCAAAACTTTGTCCCATTTGGGGCAGGTTTGGGTATTAGCTTCTCACAAACCAGAGCTTCTCACAACAAGCGTGATGGTTTCGGTAGGGAACGTGCCACCTCAGGGGACGAAACGATATCCGTTGCCTCTTATTGCTTTCAAAAAACTTCGAGTATCAACATAGAACAACGGGAGTGTTGTGTTCAATTTTGGTATTTTTCAGGGTTCGTTTGGACATTTTTATACATTAACTGGGTTTTCCAGGCATTTTATGTGCATAATTAAAATTTGAACTATATGCACATTCTCTAGTGCATATAAACTGGTTGAAAAATCACATATGTGTCCTTGGTTGCATGCTTAGGTCCCATGCAAGAAATGGGAATGAATGCCACACACCCTGCCACCGTCACTCGGATGCAAACATTGATATACCTGGTTTTTTAATTTTAGTAAATCCAAAACTAGTCTGAAATTCATGAAACCTGGCATGCTATCATGGAATGGCATCAACATGCCGTGGTAAAAAAATTCCCATTTGGGGTAGGTTTGGGTATAAGCTTCTCACAAACCAAAGCTTCTCACAACAAGCGTGATGGTTTCGGTAGGGAACGTGCCACCTTTGGAGACGAAACGATATATGTTGCCTCTTATTGCTTTCAAAAAAATTGAGTGTCAACATAGAACAACAGGAGTGTTGTGTTCAATTTTGGAACTTTTCGGGGTTTGTTTGGACATTTTTATACATTAACTGGGTTTTCCAGGCATTTTATGCGCATAATTCAAATTTGAACTACATGCACATTCTCCAATGCATATAAACTGGTTGAAAAAATAAATATGTGTCCTTGGTTGCTTGCTTAGGTCCCATGCAAGAAATGGGAATGAATTTCACACACCCTGCCACCGTCACTCGGCCGCAAACATTGAGATACATGGTTTTTAAATTCTAGTAAATCCAAAGTTCGTCTGAAATTCATAAAACATGACATGCTATCATGGAGCGGCATCAACATGCTGTGGTAGAAATTTCATCCCATTTCGGGCAGGTTTGGGTATAAGCTTCTCACAAACCTTAGCTTCTCACAACAAGCGTGATGGTTTCGGTAGGGAACGTGCCACCTTTGGGGACGAAATGATATATGTTGCCTCTTATTGCTTTCAAAAAAATTCGAGTGTCAACATAGAACAACAGGAGTGTTGTGTTCAATTTTGAAATTTTTCGGGGTTTGTTTGGACATTTTTATACATTAACTGGGTTTCCCACGCATTTTATGCGCATAATTCAAATTTGAACTACATGCACATTCTCCAATGCATATAAACTGGTTGAAAAAACAAATATGTGTCCTTGGTTGCATGCTTAGGTCCCGTGCAAGAAATGGGAACGAATTTCACACACCCTGCCACCGTCACTCGGCCGCAAACATTGAGATACCTGGTTTTTAAATTCTAGTAAATCCAAAGTTCGTATGAAATTCATGAAACATGGCATGCTATCATGGAGCGGCATCAACATGCCGTGGTAGAAATTTTATCCCATTTCGGGCAGGTTTCGGTATAAGCTTCTAACAAACCTTAGCTTCTCACAACAAGCGTGATGGCTTCGGTAGGGAACGTGCCACCTTTGGGGACGAAACGATATCCGTTGCCTCTTATTTCTTTCAAAAAAATTCGAATGTCAACATAGAACAACAGGAGTGTTGTGTTCAATTTTGGAATTTTTGGGGGTTCGTTTGGACATTTTTATACATTAACTGGGTTTCCCGGGCATTTTATGCGCATAATTCAAATTTGAACTACATGCACATTCTCTAGTGCATATAAACTGGTTGAAAAAACAAATGTGTCCTTGGTTGCATGCTTAGGTCCCATGCAATAAATGGGAATGAATTTCACACACCCTGCCACCGTCACTCGGCCGCATACATTGAGATACCTGGTTTTTAAATTTTAGTAAATCCAAAACTCCTCTGAAATTCATGAAACTTAGCATGCTATCATGGAGCGGTATCAACATGTCGTGGTAAAATTTTTGTCCCATTTCGGACAGGTTTTGGTATAAGCTTCTCACAACAAGCATGATGGTTTCAGTTGGGAACGTGCCACCTTTGAGGAAGAAACGATATCCGTTGCCTCTTATTGCTTTCAAAAAAATTCGAGTGTCAACATAGAACAACAGGAGTGTTGTGTTCAATTTTGGAATTTTTCGGGGTTCGTTTGGACATTTTTATACATTAACTGGGTTTCCCAGGCATTTTATGCGCATAATTCAAATTTGACCTACATGCACATTCTCTAGTGCATATAATCTAGTTGAAAAATCAAATATGTGTCCTTGGTTGCATGCTTAGGTCCCATGCAAGAAACGGGAATGAATTTAGCACACCAGGGCACTGTTGATTGCCGGCAAAACATTGAGATACTTTGTTTTTAAATTCTAGTAAATCCAAAAGTCATCTGAAATTCATGAAACTTAGCATGCTATAATGGAATGGCACCCGACATGTTGTGGTATTTTTCGTGTCCATCTTGAGAGAAGGCGCACTTGAATAACAGCCAATAAAGGCATTTTGAAACAAATAGTTGCCACTATAACATCTCAAACGTTTTGTATAATTTAAATTGTGTGTGTTCTGTTAACCATTCACGTGACGCCACACCTCACTATTTTAATGGCTAGGAGGTTCCGTGCGGACAGGTGCTTGAGTGCTTGACTAAATGGAAGGCGTGCGAGCTGTACTCCAATGCGGAGGCTCAACGGGAAGCGTGCCAACTGTACGCCGCGCAGGCTCACAAGGAAACGAGCCCTTTGACTTCCATGGCCGCCCGCCTTGCTCGCATCCTCTCCATTAATGGCACTCGAGCCACAGTTTAATTCGGTTTTAAAATATAAAACACTCATCGCAAACGTTTTATTTAGAACATCCGTGTGCAAACCGACAGCTTCCCAGGAAGCCAAGGGAAAATGTGCCGAGCAGGATTTGTGCAGCTCTTGATCGCAAAAGTTTTAGATAGAACACCCGTATGCAAAGTGAGAGCTATGGTCTTCCCCCTTAAGTCGAGGGAAAATCCATAGCGCGGGATTTGTGCATCCCTTCAACGCAAACGGTTGTTTTGGATGACCCATGTGCAACCACGTACAAACAATTTGGTAAGATTTGCATCTGTCATATTGGGTATGTTGCATTTGTCAAATTGGAAAGATTTATGTTTGTTGATCTAGTAACGTTGTCATTTTTCAATCCTCATAACACTGCGATTTGTCGAAATATGCAGCTAGAAATCACTAGCACTATCTACTTTTTGCAACTAAAATTCAGTAATTAAGCATAGATTTCATTCATAGATTAAGCAGTCGTTCTTAATTTATACAAACAGTTCAACTCGACAGTTGAACCGACCAAACTTTTCCCCAATTGTTGCCAACCACATACTGAAATAGCTAGTTCAACTATATATACTAGCTAATTTTAAGTACATTGTACAGTCCGACCATACATCTATAGTCAGATGAACTGAACAAAATAGCCCCTAAATACTACTACCACGGAGGGGCTTTGTGCTACTTCCGGCAGCCTCTCCTCTGTCGAGCACGCTAAGTAAGAGGTAGAGGAGGAGGAGGAGCCTACCAGCGAGCTGGAGAAATGCAATACGGTGCCTGCCGCTGTTGCACGTTCGGCGACGCTCGCCAGCTCGAATGCCCACTGCCGCTCCAAACCATCCATATCGAAGCGGCTAGACTGCTCGTAGATCTCCTGATCCTCGCCTCTACGTCGGCGTGTGCTACAGCCACGACTGCGGTAAGGCTCTTTGCATGCTCGACGAGGCGCTCCTCCTCCTCTCGCAGGAACTCGATGTAGCGTGCAAGGTCGCTGACGCATGTGCGGGCCTCCACCTCCGCCTCCCTCCTTCGGGCGGCGGTGGCGGAGCGGGTGATGATCCCGGCGGTCGACGGTGGGCTGGCGGTCACGGCGGCCGATGATGGGGTGGCAGCCACGATCACCACCTCCCGCCTTCAGGCCGCGGTGGAGGAGCGGGTGATGGCCATCATTGCTGGCAGTGGGGTGGCGGCCACGACGGCCACCTCCCGCCTTTGGGCTGCGGCGGTAGAGCGGGAGATGGCCCTGACTTTCGACGATGGTGTGGCGGCAACGGCGGCCGGCAACAGCTGCCGACGGGTAGCGGCGGTGGAGCGTGTGGTGGGTGTTTCGCGGACACCCAACAGGGACGCCATGTGCACTACACTACGTCGGGGACTACACCGCTGTCACGGTGTAGCCCCCTGGCTGAAGTTATCCTCTAATGACGGCGGAGTGGCTGAGCGACGATGACTGACCGGTGCCATAGGCGATCGTGGGAGATGCAGACGAGATAAGCTACAGGGAGGGAGGGGGAAATGCAATGCAAGACTCGCTGGCTGTGAGGATTTTTATAGCAGGCTGGTAAGCATTGAGATTTTGGGGGATTTCACCGAGTTGGTTACGTCTCCAACGTATCTACTTTTCCAAACCCTTTTGCCCTTGTTTTGGACTCTAACTTGCATGATTTGAATGAAACTAACTCGGACTGACGTTGTTTTCAGCAGAACTGCCATGATGTTGTTTTATGTGTAGAAAAGAAAAGTTCTCGGAATGTCCTAAAAATCCACGGAGGCACCTTTTGGAATTAATAATAATTTCTGGGCGAAAGGAATACACCAGGGGGCCCACACCGTGTCCACGACACAGGGGGCGCCCCCCCCTCCTGGGCGCGCCCCCCTATCTCGTGGGCCCCCTGGACCTCCACCGACCTCAACTCCAACTCCATATATTCACGTTCGGGGAGAAAAAAATTAGAGAGAAAGTTTCATCGCGTTTTACGACACGGAGCCGCCGCCAAGCCCTTCTCGGAAGGGCTGATCTGGAGTCCGTTCGGGGCTCCGGAGAGGGGGATTCGTCGCCGTCGTCATCATCAACCATCCTCCATCACCAATTTCATGATGCTCACCGCCGTGCATGAGTAATTCCATCATAGGCTTGCTGGACGGTGATGGGTTGGATGAGATTTACCATGTAATCAAGTTAGTTTTGTTAGTGTTTGATCCCTAGTATCCACTATGTTCTGATATTGATGTTGCTATGACTTTGCTAGGCTTAATGCTTGTCACTAGGGCCCGAGTGCCATGATTTCAGATCTGAACCTATTATGTTTTCATGAATATATGTGTGTTATTGATCCTATCTTGCAAGTCTATAGTCACCTATTATGTGTTATGATCCGACAACCCTGAAGTGACAATAATCGGGATACTTCTCGGTGATGACCGTAGTTTGAGGAGTTCATGTATTCACTATGTGCTAATGCTTTGTTTCGGTTCTCTATTAAAAGGAGGCCTTAATATCCCTTAGTTTCCGCTAGGACCCCGCTGCCACGGGAGGGTAGGACAAAAGATGTCATGCAAGTTCTTTTCCATAAGCACGTATAACTATTTACGGAATACATGTCTATATTACATTGATGAACTGGAGCTAGTTCTGTATCACCCTATGTTATAGCTATTACATGAGGAATCGCATCCGGCATAATTATCCATCACTGATCCATTGCCTATGAGCTTTTCACATATTGTTCTTCGCTTATTTACTTTTCCGTTGCTACTGTTACAACGACTACAAAAACCCAAAAACTATTATCTTTACTTTTGCCACCGTTACCTTTATTATTATACCACTTTTGCTACTAAATACTTTTTTGCAGATACTAAGTTATCCAGGCGTGGTTGAATTGACAACTCAACTGCAAATACTCAAGAATATTCTTTGGCTCCCCTTGTGTCGAATCAATAAATTTGGGTTGAATACTTTACCCTCAAAAGCTATTGCGATCCCCTACACTTGTGGGTTATCAGGAACCTGCGAGGTTGCGAGAGAACGGGCTCACCGACGATTCATTAGCGCCACCGTTTGGCCAAAAGAACGCCCATGCGCACTGCGCAAGCTTGCGCTGTAAGCCGTCTGCGGCAGCGGGGTGACAAGACATGCGAGAGGAGGACGAAAGGACACGTACACATACGGTTAATAAAAAAGCATTTGCGATTTAATAACCTACTATACCCCGTCCTGGTTTATAAGTAGGATTTAACTAATAAAATATGAATGCATGTCGCCAAAGATTATATCGTTGGAGTCGTATTTGAACCTAATTTCCAGCTATACAATTTTTGTAACATGCATTAACACTTTTTTGGTTAAATTTAAGGTTATATACCAGCAAGCGTTTACTCGCAACACACACGGCTTATTCCATCACAAACAACTCGGATGGATCAACTGTATGCCACGTATCGCACACGCAACTCTAATCCGATTCGTGCTTGATGTCTCCAACATCGCTCGCATAGTTCATCTTATTTGTCAGGTATCACTGTGCCGGCCTCTGCTCGCGTCCCTCGGCAAGCTCTGCTTGCCGTCAGGTGCCGCAGCACGCTGTGCTCGCTGTTAGGTGCCGCGGCGCGCTCTGCTCGCGTCCGTCGGCGCGCTCGTCTTGTGGACAGCTTTTCCTTGCGCGTTCAATTGCTATATGCATATATATATATATATGGTTGCTCGCCGTTGAGGCTACCGCAGAGCGCTCTGCTCATGTCCCTCTGCGCATGCTCTGCCAGTGGTTCGGCGTGCGCACGATCACGTCGGGGGCCCATATGCATGCGGTTGCGCCGCGCGCGTTGCCACACGATGCAGTTACGTGCGGCACATTGGAGTTACGTGCTGCAAATTAGAACTGCCATCACGGCCTGCCGATATTCCTGGTCGTTCGGCTTCCCCTTTAATTTCCGTGGCCATTATAATCTTAGTCTCTTCAACCTTTCGATCGCGCCCCACAACACAACAAGCACACCCACGACGACACATAAAGAGGGGATGTCCAGCGGCGCTCCAATGGAGTTCGGCAAGCATGGACTAGAGACCCACGCGAGGGAGACAGATCTCTCGGTGGTGTACACCACCGACCCGGCCATGGTGGACGACTACATCAACAGCGTTGAGCAGTTGCTTGCTCGAGACAAGTACAAGGTGGTCGGCATCGACCTCCTGTACATCGTCGGTCGTCGGCATAGATCAGAAGGTTGCCGTCGCCCAGTTGTGCATGCGCCATCATGTCCTCATCTACCACTACTGCATGACCACAGATCCTTGCGACCGTTTCAGCAGGTTTGTCAACAGCACCGACTACAAGTTCGCCACGGTGAAAACCAAAGACAATGTAAATGTGTTCAATGTTACGGGCTTGGCCTGCAAGAACCTTGTTGAAATCTGTGACCACTACAGGGTCTGGGGCAGCACGAAGGACTCCCTGGTCGAACTCGCCTCGGCCATCATCGACCCTACTACGAAAATATGAAGCAGGATGCCCAGAGAACAAGTCCCCTATCCTGGCACAGGGCCTGGATGCGGCAACTGGATGAACCTCACCTCAGGTTCGCGGCCAAGAGCGTATACACATGCTACGAGATGCACAGGCCCATCGTTGACATGAGGAAGTGCCTCGTTACCCAAATCGACGAGCCCGGATCGAGCCACAAGCATAGCAAACGTCATAAGAAGTAGATGATGATTAGATGATCGTTTATGCTAGTTAATCATGCATGTAATATATAGTTTACTTTATTGGTGTGTGGAAATGTCATGTGTATAGTAGCCACCTACGTAATTATGCATGTAATAGTTTACTTTGGTGTATGCAAATGACATGGTTGTACTAGCCACCTATGTAAGTGGATGTTTAATTTGGTTATGCAAGCATGTCCTTATAAGTGTGTGTGTATATATATATATATGTTGTTGTTCTGCATGCAATCCCATCGCACAACACACACGTCTTATTAGCCGCAACCGTCTGTGTTATTATCGGTCTTCACACACATTTCTGATTACAGACCTGTTTGCCGCGTATCACACACATCTTGTTAAGTTGAACCGTTTCTGTTCTTATGTCTCAACGCAAACAGTTCATTCGAGTGAACCGCATACCGTATATCGCACACACCTTCATCTGACTGACCGTTTCTTTTGTGTTGCCTAATCACAAACAGTTCATCCGAGTGAACTGTATGCTGTATACCGCACACACCTCCATCTGGCTGCCCGTTTCTTTTGCTCCTTCTCATCGCAAACAGCTAATTGAACTGAACCGTATGCCCTGCATCACACAGGCAACTAAAATCTGAACCGTGTTTGATGGCTCCGCCATCGCAAACGTTTTGCACCTTTTTTGATGGTTTTTTACACCACCGTTTGCGATTATGGCATCGCACACAGTTTCGTCGAAGGGTCTCTGATCGTAGTATCGCGTTAGCAGCATCCCGCAGTAGTGTTAAAAAAGATTTAGCCTGGCGCGAGGCCGATGTCGTCACAGGGCGTCGGCGTGACGAGGTGACAAAATCCGGATTCACGGGGTTGCCCGAGTTATGGGCATGACGCGCGCATGACAACGGTGGCATATCGGACCGCCCTGAAATGACGGCCGTAGTGTAGACTGGAGTGCAAAACCTTTAGCACCAAGAATCACGGGCCAATAGAAAATACTCTTTGAAATATTATTAATATGCACATCGCGAATAACTTAGAACGATTGTCCCTGGTGATTATCCGACGACGTCCATACTGATGGCAGACGAGATGATTATGGACGAGGGACGTCCTGGCCAGAGTGCCTCAAGACTGCATCGCGCCACGAACGAGGAGCCGGTCGGTGAGAACTTGGCCAGATCGACGTGGACAGAAAACGCATGTACAAGCGTCCGCTAAATATCTCTGCAAAAATTAGTGCAGTACAAACCAACCGAAAATATTCTGTGTGTAATAATTTTATGTGTTAAACGAATAAGTAGGATAAATAAAACCTGAATTTAGTCTGCATGTAGCGGACCGAAGAGGAAATTCTTCTACATCGGGGGTGATCTAGTATTAAATCAGACCGGCCTCCACGAGAAGTTGTAATTGCAATTCATAAAGAGCAAACAAAAATCAAACATTAAATTTTTACCTTCTTGCCTTCACGTGAATTGGTAAAGCAAAAGCTAAAACACCCAATTCATTGATTAAACCTTGACAAACGTGTTGTACTTAGACAAATAGTACTACTTAAGGCTAGTTTGGTAGCAAGGTAAAAAAAACCAGGGTAGCAAACCCCAGTCAGGCCATGTTCGGTTAATCCCCTTGGCACAGGGATTGAAGGGGATTGGGGAGGTTTGAGAAGGATTTTGACTTGCAAGGGATTTAATCCCCTTCAATCCCTATCAAACCCTCCCAAACCGAACAAGGCCTCAGGGGATTTTATGGGGCTTACGAGATCCCCTTCCACCATAGTGGATATTTCCCTAGTCTGTAGTATATCATTTGGTAGCTGGAGGATGGGGGAAACGCTCTAGGTCACTAGGCTCCAAGTCGATGGCGTGAGAGAAGAAGAAGCATGGATTTTCTACCTGACCTCGGGGGTCGTGGATCATTATCCCGAAGAAACGCGGGGATCGGGTTAGAAAGTCCCCCAGCTATGAGCGACCAAACGACGCGCTGATTTTCCACGGACTGGTTTGCCTAGTGGGCCATGAGCTCTGGATTTTGACGGGGTCCCCCCGGGATCGCTGGTAACCAAACTAGGGAATTCCCTATCTGCCGCATTTTGCGGCAAAATGCCGACCTGCTGCACACCCCTCGACCGTTCGTGGGCCGGCCCGTGTCGGATGCATCATACAGATGAAAATCACTGAAAAAGTGAAGAGAGGGAGGATTCGAACCTCAAACCTCCGACTTCTGGAGATTCGAGTCTAACCACACGACCATAACAACACTAGTGTTCTATAAGTGCAAAGAGGTCTGCTATTATATGTTTCTTTCTTTCACGTTTTTTCGTTTTTCGTTTTCCTGTTTCTTTCTTTCTTTTATTCTTGTTTTAGAAATATCGCAACTTCAAAAAAGTTCAATATATTCAATACTTTGTTCGGCTTTTTATAAAAAATGTTTGATTTTTTTGTTCAGGTTTCAAATAACATTCCGTTCTTTTCAAAAAAAATGTATAAAATTTGTTCATGTTTCAAAATGTGTCCGGTGTTTCAAAATTTGTTCGTGATTTTCAGAAAATGTTCATGTTTTCAAATTTGTTGAGATTTTCAAAAAGTTTTGGAATTTCACATTTGTTCCCTTTTTTAAAATTTGCTCGTGATTTTGAAAATATGTTCGTGTCTTCAAATTTGTTCAAATTTTCAAAATATTTTTGGAATTTCACATTTGTTCCCAATTTTCGAAAATTGTTCATGTTTTTCAAAAAATGTTTGTGGTTATAAACTTTTGTTCATACTTTCACGAAATTTTCAATTTTTAATTTTTTTGTTCACCAATTCAAAAAATGTTCGCTGTTTGAATTTTTGTTCGGAATATCACGAAATGTTCCATTTTTCAAATTTTTGTTCACAAATTAAAAAAATGTTCACGGTTCCAAATTTGTTTGGAATTTCATAATTTGTTCACAAATTCAAAAAATGTTCACGGTTACAAATTTCTTTGGAATTTCATAATTTGTTCACACGGTTTCAAATTTGTTCGGAATTTCATAATTAGTTCACAAATTCAAAAAATTGTTCATGTTATCACAAAAACAATTTCTGACTTTTCAATTTTTTTGTTCACATATTCGAAAAACGTTCTTGTCTCTAATTTTTCATGAATTCAACAAATTTGCGCACTTTTTTAAAGAGACACATTTAAAGAAACTATACTTTAAAACAAATCAATACAACAAGTAATTTTGGGTTCACTGCAGTAATTGGTTCCTGTTCGCTACAGTGCACAAGTCAGGTTTAGTTCTTTAACACATGCTGCGCTTTAATCAACTGCGCTAGTCTAGTCTGTTGGCGACGTGTGCGCGGTCGCTAGCACTTGGTCGCAAGTTCGAATCCTCGTTGCGCCTATCTTCTCATAGGAGCTCTCCCAAACTAGCCCTTAAGGAATTGATAGACTTCCCTTGGGGATGACGTGAAGAGGAACTAGCATGATCTAGAAAAGGGGCCGGGCCTTGTGGCTCTCCCATGAACCACGTACAGAACCTGAAAAGCTGCAGTGGTTCAGGGTTTTTTTTTTTGAGATAAGGTTCTTTTTTAGTGGTGCAACGCCGAGATCGGCCCGATCGATCCGATCTTGCCGCAGAGCTCAGCCGCGGGACGTCCTGCTGGAAATCCCTATTCGCCGCTCGCTGCGGCAAAATGTCGGGCTACCGCACAGGCCAGCGCAGCGAGCGACAAAACCTGGGCCGACCCTGAACCGGGTTTTTTCCTGTATCGTTTTTTCTGGTTCTTTTTCGGCTTTCTAGTGTTTTTCATTTCTCTTTTTTCGTTTCTGTTTTTCTTCCTTTTTTCTTTTTGTTTCAGTTTCCTTTTCAAGTTTATTTTTCTTTCTTAGAACTTGTTCGCAGTTTTACAAAATGTTTACGATTTTCTTTTTTAATTTATTTTTCTTTTCCTCTCTTTTTTAAAAAAATAGTAAAATTTAAAAAAAATTCGTGTTTCCAAAAAATGTTCAGTTTTTGAAAAAATCTTCTCAAAATTCAAAATCTGTTCACGTTACACACAAAAGTACAAAACTTTCGAAATTCAGAAAATGTACCGGGTTTCAATTTTTTGTTTACATATTCAAAAAAATGTTCGTGCTTCCAAATTTGTTCGGGATTTTTCAAAATTGTTCTCTGTTTCAAAATATGTTCTCAAAATTCAAAAACTGTTCGTACTTTAAAAAAATTGTTCGTGCTTCCAAATTTGTTCAGGATTTTCCAAAATTGCTCTTTTTCAAAATTTGTTCTCAAGATTCAAAAAATGTTTGGGAATTGAAGAAAATGTTCCAGCTTTCCTAATTTGTTCACAAATTCAATGATAGTTCATGTTTTTCAATTTTGTTCACAAATTCAAAAAATGTTCTCGAAGTTTTAAAAAGTAAACATTTTTATTTTTTGTTCACAAATTCAAGAAATGTTCCCTTTTTCAAATTTGTTCACGTCATCAAAATGGTCCTGTTTTACAAAATTTGTACGAAAATTTGAAAAAAAAATTGTTTTGAAGAAAATATTCATAATTTCAAAAAATTCAGTTATAGGAGGCCGTCGATTCGGCCCAATAAATTGACTGTAATTTTTAGAATTTTTTGCGAACTAATGTTTAACATTAGTCTCTGTCATATATGTCTTTAAATGTCGGGCTGCTAATTGAACATGAAATGGTATATGTCGCACTGGTTCGCACGGCAGGCCAATAAGTGTGTAGTCGCGTGTTCGAGTTCAGTGCTAGCGCGATTTTATTTTTTGCGATTTTTTCATCTCGGGAAAGCGCTGTCGCGTACCACTGTAAATGGGCCGGCCCACGCTAGCCGCTCCTGTGCGAAGCGCCGGCACTTTGCCGCAGCGAGCGGGCTATAGGAAATCCCCGTCCTGCCACCCCGTGACCCCGTCGATGCGGGACTGGGCCTCCTTTAGCGAAGCGCTGTACTGGGCTGCCTGAAGGCCCGATTCATCAGAAGCGTCCGTTTAGGCCCGTGGAGCAGCAGCCTAGAGGACAGCTGAGCCAGATTAGCCACACTGCGAAACAGATCGTTTTTCACATTAAATCTGGCGGCCAGGAACTCTCAGAACAATAAAACAGACGACCGAAAACCCAAATAGTTGTGAGGGCGGGGATGAAGTGCAATTATACTGTCCTTAATTACAAAGAATACGAATACTTAGCCTGATGCTCCTTCATGGCTTATGTAGGGTGTGCCATGAAGGATAACTACAACGCTGATAAAATTGTTGCGTGTAATGGCTCATTGAGGGTCGGATGTTACTAGTTGTGATTAACACAACAGGTAACATGTGTACTTAATGGCGATGCCTCTCCTAACGCATGTATGTTTTTCTGCCGTTTGGATTTGACTGATGCGAGGCTACCGACCGAAGAGCCCCGTCTGACCGATGAATCCCGTGTGACAGTTGAATTCTGTCTGACCAACAGCCCCACTCCGACTGAGTCGTGAGCCTTTCTGACTGTAGCATTTCTGACCATTTACACTGACAACGAGCCCCTAGCCACTACACTAGACAACAACAGCTGAATATCAAGGTGCAAAACATTATAAGACCATACAGAAAGCGTTGAGATTTGGAAAACATTTTGAAAAACATTTCTTAAAAATTACTAGCAGTTTTGAAATGCCACAATTTCTTTATATTCTTTTTTTAGAAGTGAAGATTTTTGGTAATCCGGATTTAAAAATTAAACACGAACAAATCCTGCAAATCCCTAACAATTTTTCAAAAAATTAACCATTTTTGGAATAACGGACAAATAATGAAAAATGGAAACCTTTTTAGAAATTTTCGAACATTTTCTGAGACCAGGAACAGATTTTAAGTTCTGAAAAAATGGAAAACATGAACATTTTTTAAATTCAGAACAAAAGAGTTAAATCAGAACTTTTCTAATGCAAACAAAATTTGTACTGCATGCTTTTTTGGAAATGCGAACAAAATTTGAAACATGGGAAAATTTGTTGAAATTGCGAACAAAATGTTGAAACCGTGAACATTTTTTTTAAACATGAACATTTCTCTTAAATGGTGAAAATTATATGAAACCAAAACACTTTTTAAAAGTCCTGAACATATTTTGAAAGTGAACATTTTTTTGAATCTGGGCCGGCTGGTTAACGTATAACAACACTTCCGGTTTTAGAAACCTTCCAGAGATTCCCAGTTGGTTTTATCGGTTTTGGGAACCTTCTAGAAGGTCCGTGAACCAGGTTTTCTTTTTTTTTTTCCCGTTTTTCTTTTTCTGTTTACGTTTCTTTTTTCTGTTTTTTCTTCCCTTTTTCGCATTTTCGGGTTTCCTGTATTTTCTGTTTGGAAATTTTAAATATTTTGCGAAAGCTCTTCAGTTTGATGCAAAATGCTTCAAATAGGATATTTTGCGAGCGTTCCTTCGGTCTCGCCCAAAGCCTTCTCAACCCAGCTACAGTATTGGGCCGGCCCTTTTCTGTCTGTGTTTTTTCCTTTCATTGTTTCCGACTAAGAAGGAAATAATGCTATTTGACCCTTCTTTTAGTACAAACATTAACTTATAGTAGCATTATATACCCTATTTAAAAAAGAATAAAGAAAAGGCAAAATATAAAAACTAATTCATGAATTAAAAATGCTCATCGAGCTGAAAAAGTTTATCAAATTTGAAAAAATAGTTCCCTGAATTTAAATCATCGAGTTTGAATAAAAGTTCATCGAATTTGAAAAGGTTCATTAAACTTGAACAAAAAATCATTGTATTCGAAAAACATTCATCGTAAAAATCTAAAAACTTCATCAAAAATTGAAAAAAGTTCATCGATTTGAAAAAGGAGTTCGTCAAATTTTCAAAAAAATCAGCAAAAAATGAAATAAAAAATCTTCAAATTCGATGAAAAAATTCATGAACTAAAAAACCGCGCATTAAGAAAAGAAGTAAAATAACTAGAAAAAAAGAAAACGAGCTGACGAACAATTTTTTTTTTGTGAAATCTCGCCATTTTTATTTATTCCAAACATAGGTCATAGGTACAATGTTTGGGTCATGGGGATTGCCCAACCACACATGTCTACCTACGCCTGAATTACAAGCAAATTTGGCAAAATTGTGAGCCTCAACGTTAAAGTCCTACACTCATAAGCCCGTGAAATAAAGCTATTACAAAGAAACACTGCACAAGTGCCTTAGTGGCCTAGTGGTTGTCTCGGGTTACGTGATGACGGTGGTCGCGGGTTTCACTCTGGGGAGCTCCTGGTGGGCCGGCCGACAATGAAGCATAGGCGAAAACATGTGTATATCACGAGTAGCTGGCTGCTCGCTAGCGCTCCCCAGCAGCCAGTCTTTTTATGAAAATTATTTGTCTCCCTCATCTAATTAGAAAAGGCTTTTATGGTTTTAATTGGCTAAACGGAAACAACCCATTAACCGTGCATTAAATGATCCACATGCATCCAGTTGTGGCTTTTTTCACACATGGCATGGATGACTTCCTACTATTTAATTCATGATTTATGAATGTTGAAAAGCGGTAACTTTTAAACCAGGGATCTTCGGAACTAGATCTCGCATGGGCATGTTTCAATAAAATATTTTTTGTGCAATTTTAGTCTCTGTTTTGTGCAACTATCTAGTAGCGGTGGGCAACTAACTGCAGTGGATGTGCAACTTCGCACCTACCCTGTGGACGTGCAGTTTTTACTGATGGCACCTCCACCCCAACTACCCCCTTCCAATGAGATGTGCAACTTCGTCCCTTGTCCAGGCCAACTGTGTAGTAGTTAACGTGCAACTTTTCCCCTACCCGTGGATGTGCTTTCACTATTTACTACCTCGGTCAACTGCCTAGCAGTAGATGTGCAACTTCATATGCTGCCATGGCCAACTGTTAAGAAGTGACGTGCAACTTCTCTTGTATCCTTCGTGGATGTGTAGTTTCTCTGTTAGCACCCGGTCCACACCACCCCTACTAGAGAGATGTGCAACTTTAGCACCCTATCTGTATGCAACTTTTCACTACCCTCATGAATGCGGAGTTCACCAGCCAACTATCCCAGCATGTGCAACTTTGTATGTTGCCCCGGCCAATTGCCTAACAGACTATGTGCAACTCTGTCTGTTGAATCCACCAACTAAAACTATGTATCAACAAGCAGGGAAGGGGAGGAGTTGCACATCGACTAATAGGCAGTTGGCGTGACCAAAATACTAAGTTGCACAAACCAATGGTATTGGGTTTGGGGCAGGTTGTGCCAAGAGTGAAAAACTACATCCACTTGTAGGAAGGAGGGTTGCACATCGACTACTAGGTAGTTGGACCGACAGTAAACTAGTTGCACATGTTGTCATGATGGTTAGGTTGCAACCTCATAAAAGATTGGATCATGCGGCTCTAAAAATTAGTTTTAAAGAAAGTTGCATCATTCAGTATTAAAGTTGCACAATGCAGTACGAAAGTTGCATCATATAGCACAAAAGTTGGCATCAAATTTTTTGTCAAAACATATTCATGTGGGATCTAGTTTCAAAGATCTCGTCGCGAAGAATCCAACAGTAAAGACGGATCTGAATTTCGACGCGCGTTTTGAAAGATATGACTTTTTAAAAATTAGAAAACCCGAAATAAATGAAGGTGGATCTGTGTTTCCTTACTATATGACTAGTCTGATTCACATTTAATACGGACAACCTCATGCACTACTACCTCCGTCCGGGTTTATTGGTCCCCATTGTATTTCGTGCCAAATTTTGACCATAGATTAAACTTACAAAATGTTCACGCGTGTCACCAAAATCAATGAGATAATTTTTCGGGATCTATAAACCAGGACGGAGGTAGTAGCAGACAAGAAGTAAAGCTATGGATTCACTCTGGGGAGGAGCTCCTGGTGGGCCGGCCAACGATGAAGCACAAGCGAAAACATGTGTATATCACGAAAAACCGTCTGTAAATGCTGCTCCAACGAAGATTCGAACTCGCCACTTTTACCTATAGTGCAGGTTCCCTGAACCACTAGAGCAAGTTGGCGCTAGTGACAGATTCCAGCGTGAAATGTTTAAAATAAGATAGCCGCGTTGTTTATTGTCAAGATGGGAATGAGCCGGGTCGACCCGCTCGGTCGCTGACCCGGCCCAAATTTTTGGGGCCGATGGGTCACACGGGTTGGCCTCAAAAAAAAATTTGGGTCAGTAGAGCCGGCACCAAGTGACCCGTTGGGTCAGCGGGGTCGGCCCACCTCGTGGTCTCGTATCTCACGATAGCTATGTTCTAATCGTCGCCCTCGCCGATCTCTGCTGTGCCGGTGGTGCTGCCTCACTTTCACCGTCCCAGTCACGCCTAGCTCGTCATCCGGCTCACCGTCCGCTCGTCTCCCATGCGTCGTCCAGCTCCTAGTGCACATTTGAGACTAGTCGGTAGAGCGTCAGTCTGATGTCAACTAGTAGTACTAGCGGCATCCGATGGCTAGACACATCCACACGGCCACACGGATGTTGCATGTCTGTACAACGGAACTACTTGACGGACGATTTTCTGTTGAACGACCCATGCACGATAGCTGATCCAAGCGCCTACGGCTGCTCAGACTTGCCAGCGGATGGTCTGTGATGTAATGTCGTGCACATTTCGGCTATCAAGCGTCGTGTGTGTAGCACTGCTCTTCTGTACAATGTCCGGAAAGAAACACACGAGCTTACTATGGTCTACGAATGTATGCATGTATAATGCACGGATGCAGCAGCTAGACCACTTGAATCTCCGTATATTTTTTTCTTCCATTCCTAGATTACGTACTACTCTATTAGGATTTTAGCTACATCACAAGAAAAAGCAACACACGTCACTAATAATTGGGTCGACCCAAAATACCCATCGGGCCAATGAGGCCACTACTATTCATAATATGGGTCGGCCCGTGGCCTCTTATATTGGCCCTGAGGCCACTAGGGCCGGGTCCAAGGCCAGGGCCGGGTCGGCCCATTCCCATCCTGAGTTTATTGCTCATAGATAGAAATGGATGATTTTCTGGGAAAAAATATGAACAAAAAAGTTCATCCAATTTGGAAAATATTTCACTGTATTTGAAAAAGGTTCATTAAACTTGAAAAAAAGTTCACATATTTTAAAAAATGTTTATCAATTTTCATAAAAGTTCACCAAATTAGAAAAATGTTCATCAAAATTCAAAAAAATTCATCGAGTTTGAATAATATGTTCATAAAATCTGGTGAACTGTTTTCATCGAATTAGAAAGAAAGAAGAAAAAAAGTAAAAAGAAGGAAGAAGGAAGAATAGGAAAAAACAAAATAAAAGAGAACAAAAGGTGGAAGATCATGCACATGAGCATAGAAGGTGAAGTAGGTGGGGTGGTTATCGCCTATTTCACTGAGTCCCCGCGGGTTCGGTTCCTATCCACCTCATTGCGTGAACTACTATTACGGGCGCTGAAGGCGCCATTTAGGATTTGCCTTCACTCTGAGTCTGCGCATTGATTTTTTCTGGATTAATAAAACACAGGAAGAAAAAAACACTTGATGGGCAGGCCCAGGCACGGGGGCGCTGCAGCCTGCAGGCGCCCGTTTGCAAAATGAACTGTAGCATCAAATAGGAATCGCCAGGTCTCGCTATAAGTGAGACATAGCGCGCTCCCCTTTTACTTGGACCCAACCGCTAGTTCATCAGTCTTTTATCTTTCTGTTTGACGATCTATCAGTTGGCTCTGTCACTTGTCTCAAAAAAAAATGGCTCTCTCACGGAGTACGCTCCAGACTCCAGTTGCCTACATGTTAGCATGCCTGAAGGAGAAGATGACAAGTTCAGAGAGGTCTTTCGGGCCAGTCAAATCATGCCATTCTTGCGCCCAGCCTCACCGTGCCGGACTGGACACACATGCGTGCAAAAATTAGCAGCATCAGCTCTGCGTCGATGCTGGCCACTGATGCAGTCGATCTGATGGGACACCTGAATACCTGATAATTGACCAGGAAATAATACTACAAGAGCAAGCAAGTTCGCTTGCTAGGGCAGCGCACCTAGGGGGCCAGAAAAAGCACTAGCCACCTAGCTCTAGGCCTCGCACAATGATCACATGCATTGGGCATCTCCGAGTTGCCTGTGCTAGCTCTCCGTTTTGGAAAAGCCAGACGTTCCTTCCTTGTTTTGGCAACCCAGCTGCCCCCCAGCAGCTAAAGGATTCCCAGTGAAAGAATTCGATCGCGAACTCACGATGATGACAGGATAAAATGGCTAGTCGATGGAGAAAGAGAGGCGGAGGTGGGATTCCAAGTAGACTGTACTGTCCGGGGGCCCCATCAAGTAGATTAGGATGGGTCGTGGGTGAGATATCGCCGGATCATGGAAGATAGCGACGGATCAAGGAGCCGTGTTCTCCTAGATGATTATACAACCTCTCCTCTCGTACATGGCATTTTTGAAAGGGTATCTTTCTCACACTAAACCGGTGGTGCATGTACGTGTCTAGTGATAATTAATTTGCATGATGTACTTGGTAGAATCCAAAAGCACAACTGTTTGTAAATTACTTCAAAAATATGATGAATCAGTAAGGATTAGCTGCCGGCCATACATATCCCAACTTGCCATCTACTGTCTAGTGTCTACTAGCTACGTACTGTGTTTTCTTTTCTCGAAGGGCCAGCGGCCGCATTTTATTAGAAAGGAGTGAAAGTACAATCATACCACAGTCTAGGCAATCTAGAGCTGTAAGTACTTGTTCAAGCCTAAGGAAGGGCTATTACTGAAAACAAAAGGAAAAGCAAGAGCAGCTCCTTCCTGGAAGATCAGGCTGCTAGGTCCGAAACACACCCAGCTGCTCTCCACACAGCAATGTCATCCCTGATCAGATCGAGCACTCGATCGACGCTGCTTGTTTTGTGTTCAAAGATCCTGGCATTCCTTTCCTTCCACACCCTCCAGTGCACCAGGATAGCAACGGTGTCAAAGTTACGCCGGTCTGGCTTGGGGATCTCTTTCCTGGCTGACAACCACCAGTCTTCTTTTCAAAATAGGAACGGCGTACTGCCGTTAGTACATTTGTGGTTTGTTTGTGTGTGTACGTCGTATATATATCTACCATCCGTTTGAAGCTTGGGTTCCCTCGAGAAAGGCTTTGCCTCTGCACAATGCGCTCCACAGCCCACCGTTTATCACCTCAAAAATGCAGCGCACTGTTTCAGCTTTGGGACCCAAGTGGGATGTCTGTGCAAATTTGCACAGGCCAATCAATGCTCACGTAGTACGTTTTGCAACAGGCACATGTACTCCCTCCGTCCGAAAATACTTGTCGGAAGAATGGATGTATCTAGACACAATTTAGTTCTAGATACACTCATTTTCATGCATTTCTCCGACAAGTATTTCTGGACGGAGGGAGTACTTCGAAAGACACGAGCTGCCTTGTCAGGCACACCAGCGAAGAACCTTTAGTTAGTAGGATACTTACCATAATTGTATGGACCACAAATCCACTAACTGCTATTTTAAGCCGTCTAGTACGTGCAAATCTCGAAAGAGGTTATGCCCGGTGGTTTTGCACGCTCCCACGCACAAGCTCGACAAATCAACCAAGCAGAAAAATGTCAGCATATATTCAATCTTTTGGAACTTTATGTGGTTGCACATAATATTGGTCTGTGATCGCATCACTCACACGCACAAACAAGGAACATACGAGGATGGCAAGCATTGTTCCTTTCGAGGACCAGGAGATCTGCGCGTCTATATATTAAGATAGAGAGAGTTGATTTATAACTACAAATGCATTGGCTGAAGTTGTGCTCATCCTTGTCAATGGTTCACAACACACAATGTTGGTTGGGAAATCGTTTTATAACATTACATAATACTCCCTCCGTCCGGAAATACTTGTCGGAGGAATGCATAAAAATGAATGTATCTAAAACTAAAATACATCTAGATACATCCATTCCTCCGACGAGTATTTCCGGACGGAGGGAGTATTATTGAGCCGGGAGCCCGGAAAGTGCGACTATCGGTGTACGATCTAGCTGAGGAATATATATTTTTAAAATATCAGGACCGTGTTGTTCTTTTGTTCACCATCCCATGACTATTGGGATCGATCAGCGAAAATGCAAATTAGATCCCTGGGCGTCATGAAGCCCTTTTCTTTCAAATCAAAAGCAATATTTTAAACTAAAAATGTAAGAAATTCAATTTGTACATAAGTACGAAATATGTAGTATAAAATTTCAGTAATAATTTTTTTCATTTATGGACTATAAAAATGAGGATAACTAATATACATATACTATCACCATTTTAGATCTAGAAACATGTCTTTTTTTTGTGTGGCACAAAAATTAATGTATCTTTAGTATAATTTACGGATACAATTAACACGTCTCCAAGTACATCTGGGAGCCGATTAAGATTTTTTTTAGACTCCAAATATAAGTTTCACAATTTTACATATGAGGGCATTCATGTAGAATCTATATAAACTTGCATTCGGCGTATCTCTACATTTTCATGTGGGTGAATCTTAACGTCACACTCCCTCCGTTTCTTTTTAGTCTGCATATAAGATTTGGTCAAAGTCAAACTTTGTTAACTTTCACTAAGTTTATAAAAAAAATACCAAGATTCACAATATGAAATCAATAATATTAGATGCATCATGAAATTAATTTTCATACTATATAACTTTAGTATTATAGATGTTGATATTTTTTCTACAAAGTCGGTCAAACTTTACTAAGTTTAACTTTGACCAAATCTTATTTGCAGACTAAAAAGAAACGGAGGGAGTACTATAATATATACTCACCTCCACTTTCTAGCCTCTCATTCTGACAGCTAGGCGATTTGCGTTTCACTGGGCATTCTTGTGTTGTGGCCCAACAGACTATCTTCATTAGTATTAGTTTCAACTCTTGTACTTGCGTTGCCTTCAAAAAAAAAAAACTCTTGTACTTGCGTTGGGACGTTTGCTTTATACCAAAGCTTAGTTTCTAAAAACAATTCGAATATATCCATGATAGGTAATGTGCTGTCCGGTTAACTAATTTTTGAAGTTACTGCTGATAACAAATGAGTGCACGTGATATGACATACTTTGGGGATAGAATAAAAAGTGGGAAATCTCGTGGCACATGCAAAGAATGACATAGTGGCTTTACATCACATAACAAAGGGAAGACAGGGAATATTGACACACTTTGGGGATGAACTACTTCATTGTCCTATATAGCAGCAGCCCTAGCCTGACAAGAGTGGGAATAAGAATAATGTGGCAACATATGTGCAATCAGTTAAATTCTAGCGCTTACTTTGGTCAAATATTATTGCTCTAAGGATCTAAAGTCACATATTATAATTGCTCTAAGGAGCTAAAGTAGCTCGTTCCATTTTTATTTTTATTTTTGAAAGGAGCTTGTTACACTATTAGATGTGCTAGCCATTAGATGGTAGGGGAAGGCTAAGCAAGGCATTTCCAGAAGCAAAAGGCCAAGTAGGGCAGACCAAAGAGAATTTCGATGGCTAGTTACAATAAAAGGGTGAAAGTTTTGGATGTTTCTTTATGCAATATAACTATAACATGTCGTTGTGTATCGAGAAAACCCTTTAGCTGGTCTATATTCTATGACTTGTCATTTGGGTGTAACTTAGAGGATATCAGATACACCCACCCATACTTGTATACACGATTTTCACAATGAAAGTAGTACAGCAATGCGTCTAAGGATATGCACGTACGTACGAGATTTTTTTTTTGTGACAACACGTACTTACGAGATTATACAAAATAATACTTGCATTAAGGTTTTCATTTCCTAATCAGGTCATTAAAAAAACCTTACTGAGTTTTGGTTAGTAGCATTATTTTGTCCTGATTTAAAGAAAAACTTACCGCCAAAAAAAGTCGAAGGAAAACAATGCAGCTCCATGCATCCTGATATCTTTTTTTTTGGAACATGCATCCAGATTAAGCTTATGGCATGTGGAGAACCGACTTTTTAATTTTGAGCGAGAGAATTGGCTTTGTTTACACCCCCCAAAAAAAGAAGAAAAGAATCAGCTTTGTTTAAGTATAGTGCGGATCATACGGGAAGATTTCTACGGATTTAACGGACTCGCTAACACTGAAGATTTGGATTGGAGTTAGGAGAGCCCGTGGTAGTATTATCGGTTAGGAGAGAGAGAGAGAAAGTTGGGTGGGTGGTTTTGTCTTTTCTTTGGGCGAGGGCATCTCCAGCCGTTGGCCCCTCAGGAGGGGCAAAAAATCGCCCCTGGGGACGCACTGGCGCTAACGGCGTACTGGGGGCGTGATGCCCCCCAGTCGCGGCGCCCACGGTATTTTAAAAAATTTAGACACGGCACAAACACGGCGCAAATTCATAGCAAACTTCGGCGAGTTCGTTCAAACTTAGACATATTTTACAAAAAAAAACCCGGCGGGCTACTCCCGCCGTCTCCCTCGCCGCCCTCCTCGCCGCCCGCCTCGCCGCCCGCCCAACGCGTCTACATGCCGAGGAGGCTGTAGAACCGCGTGTAGTCGCCGCCGCCGCCGCCGCCGTCGTCGTCGTCGTCGCTGCTGCCGCCCCCGCCTAAACCTCCGCCGTCCCTGCTGCACCCCTCCCCCGGTTGGCGCGGCGGGTTGGAAGGTCCGGGGGCGTCGTCGTCGTCGCTGTCGAGGATCACGACGCCGTGCTCGTCCTCGCGCCCGCGCTTGCGGGCGGCGATCTCCTCCAAGGCCCGGCACTGCCGGACCGTCTCCTCGCGGAGGTAGTCCTCCCGCGCCCACCGCATGGCGTCCTCGTCGGAGAAGCCGCGCCGGGCTATCTCCTCGTACTCCGCGGGGAGGCCGGGCTCCTTCTTGGGCTCGACGAGGCCGGGCTCCGGCTTGGGCTCGACGAGGACAAAACGGCCGGCGGGGCTCGGGCTTGACGGGGCGCCGATACGGACGCCGGAGCTGCGGGTGCGCGCGGCCACAGGCGTGTCCTGGGGCTCCGGCTTGACGGGGCGGAGGCAGGGCGAGCCGCCGGACGAAGAGGAGGACCCCCTGGTCTCCATGTGCCTCGGGGTCCAGGAGCTTCCCCGGCGGCGTGAAAAGGAAGGGGGAGCGGGGTAGTCGAGGCGCGGCGTGTTGCCGCCCTCGATGTACTCGAGGACGGCGTCCAGCGTGCGCCCTGGCACGCCCCACCATCGACGCCGGCCGGCGGAGTTCTGCCTGCCGGAGGGCACGACGCCGTTGGTGGCCTCGAGCTGCTGGGCGTGACGGCGGCGGAAGTAGGGCTCCCACAGCGGGCTGTCGGGGGCGTACCGTGGTGCCTACCTCGCCGCAGGCGGCAGGTTCGAGCGGATGCGGGCGATCTCCGCGCGCCGCACCGCGCCGGAGGGTACCGGGGGCACCGGCACGCCGCCCGCGCCGATCCTCCACGCCCCGGGCACCCGCATGTCCGGCGGGACCGGGTACTCGGCCTCGTAAAGGAGGCGAGCCTCGTCTTCATGGAGATGGCGGCGGCCGAAGCCGTTCGCCGCCGCGCCGTCGCCTGGGAAACGTTCGGCCATTGGAAGGCGGCGAAAAGGAGGAGAGGAGAGGGAGGAAGGAGCGACGGCGGAGGGGAAGTGTGACGACCGAGTGCGCCGGGGCGCGGCATATATAGGCCGACGCGCCGCCCACACGCGTGGCACCGTGCGTACGCGTGGCGGGCGAGGCGAGGGCGAGGGACGCGCGTCGTCCGACCTTCACTGCGCCGCCCGTGAAGCATCAATGGCGCAGGCTGACCGGTGCGGCAGCGCGGCAGCTTTGGCATTGATTCGCCGCGGGAAACGAGGCGACGAGGACGACGAAGGGCCGAGAAGTAACCCGGTCGCTGACGCGTCGGGCCCGCGGTTTCTTCGCGCCAAAAAAGTTCGCCCGGCGCCCCCGAGCGCCCCCCAGCGCGCCGGGTTCGGGCTGGGTCCGCCGGCGCTGTTTTCGGCCCAAGCCAGCGAAAATCGGGCTCCCGGGGACACGACTGGGCCGTTTTTTCGGCGCCGGCGTGAAAAAATTACCTGGGAAGGCCTTTTTGGGGCGCGGCTGGAGATGCCCTGAGCCTTGCGCGGTTGCGCCGTTGCGCCAGTCACACGCACTCCCGCTCGTACCTGGCCGCCCCACCCATCCGGCGGGCGCAGATGCCGATGCTATTAGGGGCGGAGGTCCTCCGCCGCGTGCGTGTCGCCGTCGCAGCTCTCCATTCCGTACGACCCGGGGCCCTGACGCCCATTGGCCTCCTGCCCTCCTGCACCCTCGTACACGCCCATGGGACCGACCCATTCCGGGATCGGGAACCCTGGCTCGCTGCTGCAAACTCCTTGTGGGCCCCCACAGTTGCGTATGGGACTCGCAGACGTGTGACACGATGGACGGGGTCCTCAGTCACGCGGGACCAGATTTTCAGTGATGTTTCCCGGGGGGCAGCTAGTGTGAATTTGGGGGGAGATCGGGCGCTGGGACGGAGACGGCATTCCACCGCGGAAGCAGTTTCCCGTTTCTTGTTTCGCGTACCGGTAGTTTCCCATTCCATCTACAAATCTACCTGTAGTTTTTTTACTAACCAAAAAAGAAGAATCCACTGTAGTTTTGCAAACGGAGTAGTGTGCATACGACATTTGAGGCTAGGCTCGATGCCCTTGACTTGGCTGTGTTGAACATACGTTACCATATACATGTACTCCCTCTGTTTCTTTTTAGTCTGCATATAAGGTTTGGTCAAAGTCAAGCTTTATAAAGTTTAACTAACTTTATATTAAAAAATATCATCATTCACAATATGAAATCAATATTATCAGATGCATCATGTAATGTATTTTCATACTATATAGTTTTAATATTATAGATGTTCATATTATTCAATATAAATTTGATCAAACTTTGTGTAGATTGACTTTGACCAAATTTTATACCCGAAGTAAAAAGAAACTGAGGGAGTACAGTACTAGAGTATGTGTTTTTTATTGCGTGCCTTCTCTCTTCTTCGTATATTTGTACTTCTTGGGAGACAAGTAGGGGCTGGCCCTATACCTATATATGTGCTCATGCACACGATCAATCAATCATTGATGCATGTGATCCTTCTTTTGCTAATTTACATGGTATCAGATAGTACTTCGATCTTCTCCTAAACCTCTGTTGCCTCCAACACCGCGTCGCCCATCCGCATCGACGCTGCCCTCCCTCCTGCAGCCGCGCCACCCCCCTCTTCTCTCCCTCCCAAAACCGTAACCCTACAGCGCCGCCGCTACCTATCCGCATCGCCACTGCCCTCCCTCCTGCAGCTGCGCCACCCTCCTCTTCTCTCCCTCCCAAAACCCTAACCCTACAACGCCGCCGCCGCCGCTCCTCTGGCCGCCGCCGTCACGCTCTTTTGCGCTGCCGCCGCCTCACTGGCAGCCGTCAGTCCTCCTCCTCCAGTCGCCGCCGCCGCCGCCACTGCGATGTCTTATGCTGCATCCTCCTCTAGCTCCTCCGTCGCTTTCACCATGCCCGCTCTCTTCTCCAACTCACGACCGAGCGTGTTAGCTCCCTTCACCCACTTGCAGTCGGGCACGTCCGCTCGCTTCGGCCACATGTAGTCAAATGCCTCCGGTCCCTTCGGCCAGATGCAGATGCAGCCGAGCACGTCGCCTCTCTTCAGCAACATGTACGCGGGCGTGCCGGCTTCCTTCATCAACATGCAGCCGCGCACGTCAGCTCCTGTCATGCACATACAGTCGGGCGCATCAGCCCCTGACGTACACCTGCAGCCGGCCGCGTCGGCCCTCTACTCCAACACACATGCGGGAACGCAGCCTCAGTTTGATCCTACGGCCACGTCCTCGTTCTACACCGCCACCGCCCCTCCCCGTCCGGCACAGCAGCCACACGGTGCCGGCGGTGATTGTATATGGACACGGGCGCCACCACTCACATGTCATTGCACCCCGGTAACCTAACCTCTTTCTATCCTGTTAACATATCTACCCGCATCACCGTCGGTGACGGTTCTTCTCTACCAATTACTCATGTAGGGCATAGTTCTTTTCCTTCCACATATATGCCACTCACCAAGTCTAATATTCTTGTTTCCCCTGATTTAGTCAAGAACCTTGTTTTTGTTTGTCGTCTTGCTCGTGAGAATCCCATCACCATTGAATTCGATGATGTCGGTTTTTCTGTGAAGGACGCCCGTACCCGGATGGTTCTCAATCGACGTGATAGTCCTGATGAGCTCTACCCGGTGCACTCCTCTGCCACCACCTCCACCACTCCAGTCGCCCTCGCCTCAGGTGTTGACCTTTGGCATGCTCGTTTGGGACACCCGAACTCCACCGTTTTGTGTCAAATTCTTAAGAGTTTTTCATTCTTATGTAATAAGATCGACGACCATACTTGTGAGGCTTGCCGTCTCGGCAAGCATGTTCGTCTTTTTTTTAGTGTGTCCACCACTATTTCCACTTTTCTGTTTCAATTACTTCATAGCGATGTTTGGACATCTCCAGTTGCAAGTAACACGGGCTATCTCTATTATTTGGTGATTTATGTTTCTCATTATGTGTGGACATTTCCTCTTCATCCAAATCCAATGCCTTAGCCACGCTCACGGCACACAGTTCGGTCGGCCCATACTTGCCCTCCAAACCGATAACGAAAAAGAATTTGACAATGTCGTTGTTCGAGATCTTCTCGCCTCTCATGGCACCATTTTCCGCCTAACCCGTCCCTACACTTCAGAGTAGAATGGCCGCGTTGAGCGCATCCTATGCACTCTTAATGATTGCGTTTGCACATTACTATTTCACTCTAATGTCCCTCCCAGGTTCTGTCCTGACGCTCTCGCCATCTCCACTCTTCTTCTTAACATTAACCGTGTCGTCCCCGTTGGAACTACGCCCCTCACCAACGTCTCTTTGGTGCGCCTCCATCGTATGATGGCCTTTGCACATTCAGGTGTCTTTGCTATCCTAGCATCGCCTCTACCGCCCCCCCACAAACCCAAACCACAATCACTTCCTTGCATCTTCCTTGGCTACCCTCCCAATACCAAAGGTTACCGGTGCTATGACCCTGTTTTCCATCATGTGTACACCTCATGGCACGTGTACTTTGACGAGAGGGTTTTTCCTTTTCACCAGGTACCACCATCTACCGCTCCTTCGGCGGAGTTGCTTGCCGCACCCCCAGCATGGCACGGGTCCCAGTCGTGGCTCACCCCCCCGCCCCTCCAGTTCGGCGGCTACTTCCTCCTTGACCACCGGTCGCGACTCCCTCCGCAGCCTCTTCTGGTGCCGCTGTCGTGGTTGAGTCGAACCGGGCGTCTCCCTCGGGTGCCTCGGCTAGCACCCTTCCTCTGGACCGGCGGACGACGATGTCGCGGTAGCCGCCTTCGTAGGCGCTGCTGCTGGTGGTATGGCAGGTGCCGCTGTCGGTGCTGCTGCTGGCTCGCCTGCCAGCCCCACTGTGATGGGCTCGACTACACCCTCGCCCGTCGCCCGACCTCGTCCTGCTGCCGCACCGCCTCTTGGGGTGATGACACAGGCCGTGCCGGTGTGCTCCGACCAAGTACGCGCTACACTTCGGATGAGTATGTGTGTGCCTCTTCGACATCGACACCATCACCCATTCCCTCCTCCGCCCGCGTAGCCCTTTGTGATCCTCATTGGCTTGCGGCGATGCGGGAGGGGTTTGACGTGTTGCAGCGCAACCGTACGTGGCATCTTGTTTCATGGCCCCCCATGCTAACATCATCAGTGGCAAGTGGGTGTTCCACCATAAGACACGCCCTGACGGTTCTCTCGAGCGCTACAAAGCTCGTTGGGTGATTCGCGGATTCCGCCAGCGTGCCAGTGTGGACCTCACCGATGTTTTTGCCCCGGTTGTCAGACCGGGCACGATTCGCACCGTCCTTTAGTTGGCGGTCTCTCGCGTTTGTCCTGTGCATCAGTTAGACGTTTCCAACGCATTTCTGCATGAGTAGCTTGCAGAGCAGGTGTACTGTCAGCAGCCCACCGGTTTCATCGACGCCGAGAATCCGGATCATGTGTGCTTGCTCTCCCGTTCTCTCTACGGGTTGAAGCAGACGCCACAGGTGTGGTACTAATGTATAGCGGCGTTCCTCCATCAGCTTGGCTTTCGGTCCACCCGCTCTGATGCTTCACTCTTCGTTTATCATCAGGGTGCTGCTAGCGGGTACCTTCTGCTCTATGTCGATGACATCATCCTGACGGCATCTTCCACTGAGCTTCTCCAGCAGCTCACGGCTCGTCTTCGTCATGAGTTCGCCCTCAAGGATTTGGGGCCACTGCATTACTTCCTTGGCATCGAGGTGGTCCGGCGTGCCGATGGATTTTTTCCGCATCAGTAGAAGTACGCCCACGAGCTTCTTGAGCAAGCCAGCATGCTTAACTACAAGCCCCTCGCCACGCCTGTCGACATGGAGGTCAAGGTCTCTGCTATGGAGGGCTCCCCTACACTCGATGGGGCGTTTTATCGCTCCGTTGTTGGTGCCTTGCAGTACCTCACGCTCACATGCCCGTACTTGTAGTATGCTGTTCAGCAGGTGTGCCTCCATATGCACTCCCCGCATGATTCCCAGTGGACCTTGGTGAAGCGTATTCTTCGGTACATGCGCGACACTATGTCCTTGGGTCTTACATTGATGACTTCCACCTCCACTAACATCATCGCCTACTCCGATGCAGACTGGATTGGCTGCCCTGACACTCGATGCTCTACATCCGGCTATTATGTCTACCTCGGGCCCTCACTGATCTCATGGTCATCCAAGCGATAACCCACGGTCTCTCGCTCGAGTGCTGAGGCGGAGTATCGAGCAGTGGCTAATGCCATCACCGAGTGCTCTTGGCTCCTTAAGTTGCTCCAGGAGTTGCTTTGTGACATTCACAAGGCCACACTCGTCTACTGTGATAACGACTCCGCCATCTACCTCTATGCTAACCCTGTTCATCACCGAAAGAAACACATTGAGCTCGACATCCACTTCGTTCATGAACAGGCCGCACTTGGGCGTGTTCGGGTTCTTCATGTCCCCATCGCCCAACAGTTCGCCGATGTCATGACTAAGGGGCTACCGACTACCGTCTTTGAGGAGTTTCGGTCCAGTCTCTGCATCTCTAGCG